>NC_136477.1:70750458-71169573 GCF_902686455.1 Sciurus vulgaris
GAAAACCTCAGTTCCCTAGCACTCATTCCCATCTTTCCTCTGACCATCGCAACTGAACTGGTGCTTGACTTCAATCTTGGTCTGAAGCAGCCAGGAGCAGAAGCTTCTCTGGATGCCATGGGAACTGAGAGGTCATGGTGCTGTCAGACCTTTCCTCTGTGAACTCAGGCAGAATCTGTGGGGTGGACACCAGGTCATGGAATCCACTCCTAAAACTCCATGTACCTCAAGGCTCTGAAAAACCCTTAGGGCCAAGAAACCAACTGTCCTTCAACTAGAGCCTGGCATCCCCTAGACATTCACACCAAAAATCCCTGATGCCTGCCCCTTCCACCTGTAGAGAGGAACTCATCCATATTTGCTTTCACATCACAGGAGCACTGGTAACCAACTGAGGCATTGCCTGAGTGTAACTGAAGGCAACTGAATCATTGAGATATCAGGGATATGAATTTCAGCCCTTATCTCACTGTTACAAATCCTGAGAGTGAAAGCTACAAACATACTGAGAGGAAGATTGAAATTGGATGAGGAATGTTTGCTCTTTGCCAGCAAATATGGGTACTAGAAACCCAGACCTCGACAGCCATCATCACTTGCCTTTGCCTGTTTATATTTTCTGACATTGTCTGGCTAAGTTGATGAGGCATTCCCTCATTGAAGGAAACTGGACTTTCCCAGAACAAACACCCTCCTCTACTCACCCCTACCTCAGATGATAGGCAAGATCCAGAACCAGCACTGGCATGTGCATTTTGCACTGCAGTTGGCTGGGTAGAAGTTTCCAAAGTAAAATGCCAAAAGGAAAAGTAAAAAAAAAAAAAAAAAAAAAAAAAGAAAAAAAAAAAGAAAAAAGAAAAGAAAAGAAAAGAAAAGAAAAAAGACGCTTAGGAGTATTCAAACCTCCTAACCTCTTGGCCTTTTTCTTTTTCTCCTCTCTTATTCAACAGAATCAACCCTTTTCAACAACTATCAATTTCACTTGCCAACAATTTTCATTGACTCCTTTGAGCCAGGAGCTGCACTCAAAGGAAGCAGTGCATTCCCAGTCACCTGCATTTCTTAAGACTACTTATTCTTTCCCATCATTCAACTCTCATCAGTTCAGACCTTACCACTCACTCATGAGTATGCTCTCACCATATTTTCCCAGCAAATGCTCCTCATTGGCAATGTGCACCAGGTTGCAGTGGCACAAAATTCAAATTGACCCCTCACAAGGCCCTTGCCAATTTTGAGGCTTTTTGGACACATTCCCAGACTGCCAGTGAAGGGGACTTCCACACCTGAGCACTTGCCATGTGAACCACAAGGTTAACTGCAAATCCAACATGTGAAGACAAAAGCTACCCCTGGACCAGATTTCCTAGTCAGTTTTGTTTTGTATTGCCTTGCTTATGACTTGATAAAAAATGGAAGGATTTGGGGCTGAATCCATGTTAGTTTGTGCTGATAGCATTCAGAAGAAAGGGGGAATTTACCACTTACTCTCCCATTATCATTGGAGTTCCAGTGTCAAAAGGAAGGGAACACTTGTAGAGACTTGTTAATTTTGATGGATGTCCCCAGTAGATGCAATGTAGAAGCGGGAAAAGCATATGTTGTTCTCGTGTTTATCAGGGATCTGGGAATCCTTGGATTGTTCTTTGTAGGGCAAGGAGAAAAAAAAAAAAAACATTAATTGCAAGAACTCACACCAAATGAAGGAAACCAGAGCCATAAGGCATGTTGCAGGTTGGCGGTGGGCAGAACCAAGTCAAGAAATGAAAAGCACTTGACAATTTGCAAATGCCTGTGGTACAAGTTTCCTGCTCGGTAAGTCCGATCTCACATTAGGATGTTCTTGAGTCACTCCTGTTTTGATATTCAGTTTTGGGTCTTCACTTTTGCCATTTAGCAGAGCTGTTTATGTTTACATTCATGCTGTTGTGGTGCAGTTTTGTTTTGAGAGCTGGGTTCAGTGCTGCATATTCCAGATTCAACTCGTTTACATGGTAGTTCATGGTTATAAGTGCTGTGTTTTAAAGAAAGCCTTATCTCATTGTTCTTGTGCCAGAAAACCTATGAATCAGCATGTGTCTAATCAGCTGTCCCTTGAAAGGAACAATACAGAGCCACAAGTTTGCAAGGGCTTTGAGTTCCTTGCAAGGGGAATTTGGTCTGTAAAGATGGATGCTTACAGAATAAACTGGCAAGAACTACTTCCTGTATTTGTAGAGTATGTTGAACCTGAAGACACATCATGGAATTTGAGGGTGGATTATGATGGGTGGATAGTTTTATAATGACTCTTCATTGAAGTAGACTTTCAGCACCAACAGCCTTGTGCTTTCAGTGCCAACACAATGTCCTTGCTCTCCCTCTTTGAATATTCATCTTGCAAGCTTTTCATCATAGCCCTTTCAGCATGGTGTATGTTCCAATCTAGAGTTATGCCACATGATGCTGTGTTCCTTGAGCCATCACCAGGCTCTTCTATGATCCACTGACTTGTAGTTGGCATCCTCCCAGGGCTGCTAAGAGGACTGGTGGAAATTTTCTACAGGACCTTGTGCCAGGCTGGCACTAGTCTGGTCAAGAGAAAGAACACATGTGGAAACACAGAGAGGCCAGTCATTTCTGCATCTCGACGTGAGGTAAGGTGTCCCTGGAATTTCTCAGCAGGTAAATTTCTTAGTGCATCTTTGCTGTAAGGCCACATGCAAGGAGGTGTGGCCTTGTAGGTGTAGTGAGCACAGAATATCTCTCCTGGCATGTCAGCACCAGCCTAAACTCCATGGGACATCCTGAGTGAATGACTCTCATGACACCACATAAGCCTACAGAAGATGCATCCACCTTCACCTAGAAGACCCACTTCCCAGGTTCCAGAGGGCACCTGGCTGAACTTTCTAGGAAAAAAGGAGCAACCCGCAATATTGGTGGTGAATATTGCAACCAATATTGCAATATTGCAATTCAAATTTCATTTAAGCCACAATGCTCACTGCAAGCTCCACTGTCATGAGTTCTCACCAGCCATCATTTGCTGTGGTTGCTATGGCCCTAGGTTAGTTTACTAACTAGGATATTCCAGGTATGCCTAGTCCTGGTGGAGAGGGTTAGGAAGGTAATAGTGCTGGAGCCCGTGCTCAGCTTGGTGATCCACGTGTCCCCAAGCACCCCACCACCCAACCAGGCCCACTGTAACTGGTGGGGGGATAACTGCCTGCTCTCGTGATGTCTGGTGTGGCCAAATGAGTGTAGGTACCCCTAGCAGACCTGAAGTTTAGTGTGACTTGTCAGGCTTCAGAGGAATTCCTTGTCCTGCCTAACACTGAAGGGATGCAGGGACCACAGGGCTCTGCTCTCCTGGCTGAAGAGGTTAGAATCACATTTTGGGATACCTCATTTCCCTGGCACTTGCTCCCATCTTCTTTCCTCTGACCTTCACAACTAAGCTGGTGCTTGATTTCAAACTTGGTCTGAAGCCGGCAGGACTGGAAGCTTCTCTGGTTGCATGGGAACCATGATGCCATGGTGCTGTCATGCCTTTACTCTGTGACATCAGGTGGAATCTGAGCGGTGAGCGCCAGCTCATGGGATCCACTCCAAAACTCCTAAAACTCTATGTTGCTCAAGGCTCCGGAAACCCCTCTGGAGAGAGAACCAACTATTCTCCATCTGGAGCCTGGTATCCTCTAGCCATTCACACCTGAACTCCCAGATGCCTGCACCTTCTACCTGGAGACAGGAGTTCTCCCATTTCTTCACTTTCATATCACAGGAACATTGGTAACATACTGAGGCATTGTCCTCAGTGTAACTGAATGCAACTGAATCATTGAGAGATCTGGGATATGAATATCAGCCCTTTCCTTGTTGTAACAAATCTTGAGAGTGAAAGCTACAAACATACCAAGAGGAAGATTGAAATTGGATGAGGAATGTTTCCTTACTGCTAGCAAATATGGGTCCTGGGAACCCAGTTTTTGAGTGCCATCACCACTTGCCTTTGCCTGTTTATATTTCCCAACTTCTGGCTAAGTTGATGAGGCATTCCCTCATTGAAGGAAACTGGTTTTTCTCAGGAGAAACACCTTCCTCTCCCACAACCCTACCTGAGATGATAGGCAAGATTCAGAACCAGCACTGGCTTGTGCATTTTGCACTGCACTCTTCTGGGTAGAAGTTCCCAAAGTAAAATGCCAAAAGGAAAAGTAAAAAAGAAAGGAAATCAAGGAAGGTGTCAGTAGACTGTGAATGTAATGGCTGGGGATGCAATGGATAATGCATTCTCCAAATCTCCTTTCATACTAACAACCTCAGCATATTCTAATACCCTCGTAATCCTGACTCTCCTCCTGCCCTGTCCTACATAGATCGCTGATAAAATTTTCTGCTCAGAAATCAGCTACTACCGGTTTCCTCCTTAAGTAAAGATGGGATAATTCTTTCCCTCAGGACACACCCCTAGACTGTGGGTGTTGAGATGTAAAAAAGGTTATTTCCAAGATTGTGGTGAAAAGGAGAATTAAGAATTCCTTATTCATTGATTGGCTTTGTCTAGGGTTGCTTCTCTGCATAGAACTTCACAGACACCAAACCTGACTGCATCAAGCCCTGTACCTCAAAGGATCTGTTCCTGTGTAGGTGATATAGACCATCCCATAAAGCACTGGCTTTGCAAGCGGAAAGGCTGGTGTTCAAATCCCCATTACCATGGGATGGAAAAGAAGAAAAAAAAAAAAAAAAGAAAAGACACTTCGGAGGGTGCAGTCCTCCTCTCCTCTCAACTGTTTTCTTTTTCTCCTCTTTTATTCAATGTAATCTACCCTTTTCAAGAACTATCAGTTGTCACCTGTCAGCAATTTCCTTTGACTCCTTTCAGCCTGGAGCTGCACTCAAAGGCAGCAGTGCATCTCCAGTCACCTGCATTTCTTAAGAGGACATGTTCCTTCCCATCTTTATACTCTCATCTCCTCAGACCTTACCACTCACTCTTGAGTATCCTACCAACATCTTTTCCCAGCAAATTCTCTTGATTGGCAGTGTGCACCAGGTTGCAGTGGCACAAAATTCAAATTGACCCCTCGCAATGCCCTTGCCAATTTTGGGACATTTTGGACACATTCCCAGACTGCCAATTAAGGGGACTTCCACAGCTGAGCACTTGCCATATGAACCACAATGTCATTCGGAAAACCAAATTGTGAAGAAAAAATACAGCCGCCCCTGGCCCTGATTTCCTAAGAAGTTTTATTTTGCATTGCCTTGCTTATGACTTGATGAAAATGGTAGGATTTGGGGCTGAATCCATGTTAGTTTGTGCTGATAGCCTTCAGGATAAAAGGTGAATTTACCACTTACTCTCCCACTATCATTGGTGATTCAGTGTCAAAAGTAAGGGAACACTTGTAGAGACTCTTATTTATTTTGATGGATGTCCTCAATAGATGTAGAAGTGGGAAAAGCATATGTTGTTCTCGTATTTACCAGGGATCTGGGAAATATTGGATTGTTCTTTGTAGGGTAAGGGGAAAAAGAACGAAAACCATTCATTGTAAGAACTCACACCAAAAGAAGGAAACCAGAGCCATTAGGCATGTTGCAGGTTGGTGGTGGGTAGAAGCAAGTCAAGAAATGAAAAGCATTTGACAAATGCAAAATCCTGTAGTACAGGTTTCCTGCTCTGTAAGTCTGATCCCACATTCAGATATTCTTGAACCACTCCTGTTTTGATATTCAGTTTTGGGTCTTCACTCTTTCCTTTTAGCAGAGTTCTTTGTGTTTACATTCGTGATGTTTTGGTGCAGATTTATTTTGAGAGCTGGGTTCAGTGCTGCACATTCCAAATTCAACTCATTTAAACTGTAGATCATGGGTATACTTGCTGTGCTTTAAGAAAGTCCTTTCTCATGGTTCTTGTGCCAGAAAAGCTATGAATCAGCATGTGTCTAATCAGCTCTTCCTTGAGAGCAACTAGACAGAGCCAGGAGTTTGCAAGGGCTTTGAGTTCCTTGCAAGGAGAATTTGGACTGTAAAGATGGATGCTTACAGAATGAATTGGCAAGAACTACTTCCTGTATTTGTAGAGTATGTTGAACCTGAAGACGTGGAATTTGAGGGTGGATGATGATGGCTGTATAGTTTTATAATGTCTCTTCATTGAAGTAGGCTTTCAGCATCAACAGCCTTGTGCTTTCAGTGCTAACACAATGTCCTTGCTCTCCCTCTTTGAATATTCATCTTGCATGCTTTTCATCTTAGCCCTTTCAGCATGGTGCATGTTCCAATCTAGAGTTATTCCATGTGATGCTGTGTGTTCCTCAAGCTATCAGCAGGCTCTTCTATGATCCACTGACTTGTACTCGGCATCCTCCCAGGGCTGCTAAGAGGACTGGTGGAAATTTTCCACAGGACCTTGTGCCAGGCTGGCACTAGTTTGGTCAAGAGAAAGAACACATGTGTGAACACAGTTAGACCAGTCATTTCTGCATCTCGAAGTGTGTTGAGGTGTCCCTGGAATTTATCAGCAGGTAAATTTCTGAGTGCATCTTTGTTGTAAGGCCACATGCAAGGAGGTGTGAACTTGCGGGGGTAGTGAGCACAGAATATTTCTCCTGGCATGGCAGCATCATCCGATGCTCCAACTGACATCCTGAGTGAAGAACTCCCATGACACCACGTAAGCCTTCAGAAGATGCATCCGCCTTCACCTAGAAGACCCACTTCCCAGTTTGCAATTGTCACCAGACTGAACTTTCTAGGAAAAAGAGAGCAACCTGCAAGATTGGGTGTGTAGTGTCACAATTAAAAAATCACTTAACCCAGAATACTCACTGCATGTTCCACTGGCATGAGCAGCTGTCACCACCATCATATGGTGTGGTGGCTAGGGCCCTGGGCTTTTTTCCTGACTAGAATATTTTGGGTGTGCCCAGTCCTGGAGTTGAGGGTTAGGAATGAAATAGCACTGGAGCCGGTGTTCAGCTTGGGGATCCACATGTCTGCAAGCACAGTTCTACCCAAACAGGCCCACTGGAACTTGTGGAGGATAACTGCCTGCTGTCATGATGTCCAGTGTAGCCAAATGAGTGCAGCAAAACCTAGTGGACCTAAAGTTTAGTGTGAGCTGTCAAGCTTCAGAGGAGTTCCTTGTCCTGTCTGGTCCTGGAGGGATCCATGGACAACCGGGCTCTGCTCTCCTGGCCTAAGTGGTTAGAATCACATTTTGGAAAACCATAGTTCCCTGGCACTCACTCCCATATTCTTTCCTCTGACCATTGCAACTAAGCTGGTGCTTGTTTTCAATCTTGGTCTGAAGCAGCCAAAAGCAGAAGGTTCTCTGGTTGCCATGAGAACCATGATGCCCTAGTTCTGTCAAGCCTTTCCTCTGTGAATTCAGGTGGAATCTGAGGGGCAAGCACCAGGTCCTGGAGACACTCCTCAAACTCCATGTGCTCAAGGCTCCTAAAACCCCTCTGGAGAGTGAAACCAACTCTTCTTCATCCGGAGTCTGGAATCCTCTAACCTTTCACACTTGAACTCCCCGATGCCTGCCCTTTCTTCCTGGAAAGAGGAGCTCTCCCATTTTTTTCTCATATCACAGGAGCATTAGTAACCAAGTGAGGCATTGTCCTCAATGTAACTGAATGCAACTGAATCATTGAGAGATCAGGAATATGAATTTCAGCCCTTTTCTCATTGTAACAAATCTTAAGAGTGAAAGCTAAAAACATACCAAAAAGAAGATTGAATGTTTCCTTTCTGCTAGCAAATATGTGTCCTGGGAACTCAGACCCTTAGAGCCATCACCACTTGCCCTTGCCTGTTTATATTTCCTGACATCGTCTGGCTAACTGAGATGATAGGCGAGATCCAGTACCAGCACTGGCTTGACACCTCTCTGGCCTTTGCCAATTTCGAGGCTTTTTGAACACCCTTGACCCTGAGTTTCCTAGTCAGTTTTTCTTTGCATTGTCTTGCTTATGACTTGATAAAAAATGGTAGGATTTGGGGTTGAATCCATGTTATTTTCTGCTGAGAGTATTCAGTTGAAATGGGGGAATTTATGACATACACTCCCACTATCATTGGAGCTCCAGTGTGAAAAGGTACGGAGCATTTGTATAGACTCTTATTGATTTTGATGGATGTCCTCAAGAGATGCATTGTAGAAGTGGGTAAATCATAGGGTGTTCTCATGTTTACCACTTATCTGGGCATTAATTAATTTCTCTTTGCTGTGTAAGGGATGACAAATGAGCCTTTCTTTGTAAGAACTCCTACCTAAAGATGAAAACAGAGGCATTGGGCAAGTGGCAGTTTGGTGGTGGGTAGAAGAAAGTCAAGAAATAAAAAGGAAAGTAAATCCAGTGAATTAGCCAATATGTAAATAACTTTTTGTTATAATTGATAGGAAAGATGCATCTGGGACATGGAATTGCTTTGTTTTCTGGGCAGTGTGTTTCAGTACTTACTCGTTAGGCTGGCAGCAGAGGGGTACACAGGTGCATACAGGTGCATAGAGGGATACAAAGGAACAAGTGCTCAAGGACTGACATTTCCATGTGAGCCACTGGTGTGTGCATCATCTGACTGTACAATAGGAATACTTTAATTCATTAGTAACATGCATTTTTGCTAATACCTTAGTAGTAGAAATCTGGTAATGAAACAAGCTTGGTGTATCCTGTTGCTTTGTCTCATTTTATATTGAGCATTAAGTTAATGCATTATTTTAGTTGTAACTCTGCAAATATGTGTATCTAGAGGCTGTCGCCATTTCAGTCTTCAGTGAAATTTTTTGTCCCCAAGAAACAATAACAGATTGAGTTGGTATAGTGTATTCTTGGTTATCAAAAATCCTCATGTAGCTTTGGGATTTTGAATTGGTGAATATTCATGATGCATGGAAAAGCATGATACACACTACAATCTCAATTGCACAGAATGGGATATTGTGTACATATACACATGACCTGGAGGGACACATACAACTAAGCTGCTTGTGACTGGATATTTTGTTCTATGCTTGTGTTATTATTTTTCTTGTAATGCACACATTAACATTTCAAAAATGAATGCTATTTTAAAAACAAACAAACAAACCAAAAAAAGAAATAAAAAGGATTTGAGAATTTCCTAATTCCTGTGGTATGCTTTTCCTGATCCTATCCCACATTCGGATATTCCTGAACCACTCCTGTTTTGATATTCAGGTTTTGCCCATGTTGCATCTTCATGTTTGCCTTTTAGCACAGCTGTTTGTGTTTACATTTGTGATATTGTGGTGCAGTCTTTATTTCGAGAGCTGGGTTCAGTGCTGCTTATTTCAAATTCAACTCATTTAATTTGTAGTTAGTGTGTGTAAGGGCTGTGTTGTAAGGTAAGCCTTTCCTCATGTTTCTTGTGCCAGAAACTATATGAATCAGCTTATGTGTAATTAGCTGTCCCTTGAAAGCAATAAGAAAGATCCATGAATTTTGCAAGGGAAAATTTTGAGGTCCTTGCAAGGGGAATTAGGGTCCATAATGATGGTTGCTTACAGAATTAATTCTCAAGTACTACTTCCTCTATTTGTAGAGTATGCTGAAACTGAAAAAGTGTCATGGAATTTGTGGATAGACCATGAAGGCTGACTAGATTTAGAGTGTCTCTTCAATGAAGTCGGCTTTCAGAACCAACACATTTCTGATTTCTATGACACCCAAATGTCCTTGTTCTCCCTCTTTGAGTATTCATCTTGGATGCTTTGAATCATTGCCCTTTCAACAAGGTACATGTTCAAATCAGTTGTTATACCCTGTGATTCTGTGCTCATCATGACACCAACAGGCTCTAATATCATCCACTGACTTGTAGTTAGCATCCTCCTGGGGATGGTAAGAGGACTCCTGGCAATATCCCACAGGGCTCTGTGCCAGACAGGCACTAGTCTGGTCGAGAATGAGCACTTGTGTGATCACAGATAGGAAAGATATTTTTGCATGTCAAGGTGAGTTGAGGTGACCCTGGAAATTCCCAGCAGGTAAATTTCTGAGTGCAGCCTAGTTGTAAGGCAGCAGCCAAAGAGGTGTGGCCTTGCAGGTGGAGTGAGCCCAGAACATCTCTCCTTGCACGTAAACACCGTTCTGGCCTCTGTCCAACATGCTGAGTGAATGACTGGCTCCTCTCCTTATTAGCCATCAGAGGAGCCACCCAACTTCTCTTGGAAGACCTACTTCCCAGGTTCCAGCTCTCTTCTGAACTTTCTTGGAAAGGAGGAGCAAACAACCTCAATGGGTGTGAAGTGTCCGTACTCAAAAATCACCAAAGCTGCCACACTCACTGCATGCCTCACTGCACTGAGCCCTCATCAGCCATCATTCAGGTGGTTGTTAGGGGTCTAGATTATTTTCTTGACTATGATATTCCAGATGTGCATAATTCTGGAGGAGCAGGATTAGAAAAAATACTGCTGGAGCCAGTGCCCAGTTTGGTGATCCACGTTTCACCAAGCACACCTCTGCCCAAACTGGCCCACTGGACCTGGTGGGGTATAATTGCCTGCTGTCATGATGCCAAGTGCAGCCAAAGGAGAACAGTGTCACCTAGTGAATCTGGACTTTAGAGTGAGCTCTCAGGCTTCAGGCGGTTTCTTGTCCTACCTGGAGGTGGGGTGATCCACCAAACACAGGCCTGAGACCTGCGAAAGGCTTAGCTCCTCCTCTCTTGGCATACGAGTTTAGAATCACATATTTGAAAATCCCAGGTCCCTGGAACTCACTCCCTTCATCTTTCCTCTGACCATCACAACTGAACTTTGCTTGTTTTCAATCTTGGTCTGAAGCAACCAGGAGCGGAAGCATCTCTGTTTGCCATGGAAACTGTTAAGCCATTGTGCTCTCAGGCCTTTCATTTGTGACCTCAGATTGTGTCTGTGCTGCAAAAGCCATGTCATGGGAGCCACTCCTCAAATTCCATGTTTTCCAAGATAGGAAAAACCCTCTGAAGAGAGAAAACAAGTGCATTCTCCAAGCAGAGCCTGGAATCCCCAAGCCATTCACTCCCAACCAGCCTGATGCCTGCCTCTTCCTCCTGGATAGAGGAGATCTCCCATTTGATCTCTCATGTCTCAGGAGCACTGGTAACCAAGTGGGTCATTGTCCTGAGTGGAACTGAAGGCAACTGAATAATTAAGAGATCAGGGATATGAATTTCAACAGTTATCTCACTGTAATAAATCTTGAGAGTAAAACCTGCAAACATACCAAGTGGAAAAATGAAGTTGTATGAGGAATGTTTCCTTTCTGTCAGCAAATATCAGTACTTGGAACCCAGACCCTGAGAGCCATTACCTCGTGCCTTTGCCTGTTTATATTTCCTGACATTGTCAGGCTAAGTTGATGAGGCATTCCCTCATTGAAGGAAACTGGACTTTTTCAGGAGAAACACCGTCCTCTACCTCACCCCTACCTGAGATGATAGGGAATATCCAGAACCAGCACTGGCTTGTGCATTTTGCACAGAACTCTACTGGTTAGAATTTTCCAAAGTAAAATGCAAAAAGGAAAAGTGAGAAAAAAAAGATCTAGGAAGGTGTCAGTAGATTGTGAAGGTAATGGCTAGGGATGCAATGGTGAATAATCCCCAAAATCTCCTTTCATACTACCAACCTGAGCATAATATAATACCCACATAGTCCTGCCTCTCCTCATGCCCTTTCTTTCATGTATCACTTATGTAATTTTCTGCTCAGTGATCAGCTACAGTTTTCTCCTTAAGTAAAATAGGATAATTATTTCCCTCAGGACACACCTCTAGACTCTTGGTCTTGAAATGCAAAAAGGTTACTTGCAAGTGAAAGAATGGACATTTTTTTAAGCAGTCTGTTTTATCTCAACTCCCTAAGGTCTCCCTCCCAGGGATGGGAACAAAGCCCTTAAAGCTGTTCCAGAACATAGCCCCAAACAGAGAATAAAAGGGTAAATTGAGCAAGATAGTGCTCAGACAGTTAAGATATGTAGGATATAAGATTACCAGAACCTGTTGATCAGAATCTACGCCCTGTTGTAAAACATTGTGAAACATGTTGTATGATATCAGCAAACCCAGACCCCTTTGGAATTTCCCTGTGTCTATGTTCACCTTTTCCCTTCTGTGTGCGACTCCTCCTGATGTGTGGTTTCTGCCTTTATAAAACTTGTAAGATTTTCTGCTAGGGACTCTAGTCCTCAGACTCCTGCGTGAGTCACGAGTTGGGTCCAGCATGCTGGAATAAAAAGCCTCTTGCAGATTGCATCAAGTGACACCTCCTGCGGTTGATTGGGGTTACTGTCAAACCGTGGGGAAGAGTTAGGGTCTCCTTTTTGGGTGTCTTATATTTGGAGGCTCGTCTGGCATCTGACGGCCCCCTCATCCGTGGAGTCGACCTTGGAGGTAAGAAGGGGTACCCTGAGGTTGTCTGTCTTTGTCTTGTGTTTTATTAGTTGGTCTGGTCCTGTGAGTGTGCTTTCGGTTTCGGTTTCGCAGCCTTTTGGCGACTCATGAGAGTGGCTGAACAGTGGTTCATAGACATGCCTGGAGGGCCACAGGTTGCATCCCTGGGAGATGCCACAAGGGTGGAGGAGAGCCAGGGATGCCTTGTAGTCTCCTACAGTAAGGGCACTTCGGGTTCAATTGTTGGATCAGAGATTGGCGCCCATCTGATTCTGTTGCATGTTTGCGGTGGACAAGGTGGAGTAAGTGGGTCCTCATGTCTGTACCATTTTTGTTGTTTGTGTTTCTAACGATGGATGAACTGACGATGGGACAGACTGTGACAACCCCTCTTAGTCTGACATTAGACCATTGGGCTGAAGTTAAGGGAAGAGGTCGCGACCTATCAGTTGAGATCAAGAAAGTCCCATGGCAGACTTTCTGCTCCTCAGAATGGCCTGCTTTTAATATAGGATGGCCAGCAGAAGGGACCTTTAATCTATCTGTCATTCTTGCTGTTAAAGAGATTGTTTTTCAGAAGGAACCCCCCACTCATTACCATACATAGTGCTGCTCACTACTCCAACTGCAGTAAAAGTTGATGGCATCACCACCTGGATTCACGCTTCGCATGTCAAGCCCTCAACACCACCAGACCCAACGTGGGAAGTGGAAAAATTGTACAATCCCCTCAAGCTCCGCATCCTCTGTGTTCCTGTTCCTATTGATGCACCTCCCACCAATAAGTAGTTCCAACCCTCATGTCCACCCTGATGCGACCCCTTTTATACTGCTTTTACTCCTCATTTTTGGGCCCTGCATCGTAAATTGCCTAGTCACCTTCATCAGGGAGAGAGTACGTGCTGTACAGGTACTAATGCTCTGGCAACAATACCAGTCCCTCCGCCAAGGAAATAGCTTTGAAGAAGTATATACAGAGATAGAAGTTCCATGATTAGAACTTACCAAAAAGAAAATGGGGGAATGAAAGAATGGACATTTTTTTTAAGCTGTCTGTTTTATCTCAACTCCCTAAGGTCTCCCTCCCAGTGATGGGAACAAAGTCCTTAAAGCTCTTCCAGGAAACAGCCCTAAATAAAGAGTAAAAGGGTAAATTGAGCAAGATAGTGCTCAGACAGTTAAGATATATAGGATATAAGATTACCAGAACCTTTTGACCAGAATCTATGCCCTGTTGTAAAACATTGTGAAACATGTAGTATGTTATCCGCAAACCCAGACCCCCTTTGGAATTTCCCAGTGGCTTTTTCCCCTTTTTCCTTCCATGTGTGACCCTTCCAGATATGTGGTTTCTGCCTTTATAAACTTGTAACATTTTCTGCTAGGGACTCGACTCCTCAGACTCCTGCGTGAGTCACGAGTTGGGTCCCATTGCGCTGGAATAAAAGCCTCTTGCAGTTTGCATCAAGTGATACCTCCTGTGGTTGATTGGGTTTGCCATAGATCTGTGTGACAGAGTTAGGGTCTCCTTTTGGGGGATCTTACAGTGAAAAGGAGAATTAAGAATTCTTTAGTCATTGATTGACTTTGTCTAGGGTTTCTTCTCTGCATAGATCTTCACATACACAGAACCTGAGGGGATCAAGTATGTACCTTAAAAGATCTGTTCCTGTACTGATGATATAGCCAGTACCACAGGGAACTTGCTTTAAAAGGGGAAAGTGCAGTGTTCCAGTCCCCACCACTGAGTGATAGGAAAAAGAAAATAACAAGACAAAACACTTCTGAGGATACCAAATTTCCATCCCCTAAGCTTGTTTTTCTCCATTGTTAATCAATGGAATCAACACTGTTGAAGTACTACCAGTTTCATATGCAAGTAATTCCCAATGCTACATTTCAGCAGGAAGCTGCACTCAAAGGGAGCAGTGCTTCTCGAGTCACCTACATTTTTTTAAGAGTACATGTTGTTTCACATCATTCAAATTTCATTAGTTCATAGGTTACATCTCTCTCAGGAGTATGCTAGTGTACCTATTTCTTCAGCAACTGATTCAGCTAGGAAATGTGCACCAGGCTGCAGTGGTCTAAATGACAACTGCACTGGTCCTTGGCAATTTTGAGCCTTTTTGGACACACTCCCAGACTCTGCCAACGCAGCAGACTTCCACACCTGAGCACTTTTCATGTGAACCACAATGTCAACTGGAAAACCAACATGTGAAGACAAAAGAGAGCTGCCCTTAACCCTGAGTCTCCTAGTCAGTTTTTCTTTTCATTGTTGTGCTTATGACTTGATTTAAAACATTAGGATTTGGGGTTGAATCCATGTTAATTTCTGCTGATAGAATTCATTTGAAAAGGTGGAATTTACAACCCACTCTTCCCCTATCATTGGAGCTCCAGTGTCAAAAGAAAAGGAGCAGTAAATTTGCATCTCATTGAATTTGTATTCTAATTACCTCAAATGAGTCTATAATCCCAGTGATTTGGGAGGTCAAGTTAGAAGAATCCCAAGTTCAATGTCAACCTCAGGAACTTAGATAGTCCTAAGGAACTCAGGGAGACCCTGTCTCCAAATAAAATTAAAAAAGGGGCTTGGAATGTGACTCAGTGATTAAACACCCCTGGGTTCATTACCTGGTACCAAAATACATAAATACATTTGTCGAGAGAATAAAACATGGAGAGTGACCTGGGACATCTTGTGCTGAAGAGGAAAGAAGGAAGAGAAGTAGGGAATATGTGAGCATGGTAGGAAAGAAGCAGAGAGAAAATGAATGAAAAATGAAGGAATTCACAGAATATTGGAATTATTTCCCATAGACTTCCAGGGAGGATCAAGGGGACTTCTTCCTCATCTGGCCATTCTTCACTTTATCAAGGGATTAATAACTTGCTTAGTAATTCTGGTTCCCCAACTTGTCCTCAATGTTAGTGGTCTCCGCATCTCCCTCTTGTGTTTGAAAGCTCAATCTTTGTACCTGAGGCCAATCCAATAATAAAGACATGGTTTTGAGAAAAATGGAAAAAAAAGGTTTACTGCTTTGCTTGAAAGAATGGACTTTTTTTAAAGCTGTCTGTTTTATCTCAACTCCCTAAGGTCTCCCACCCAGTGATGGAAACAAAGCCCTTAAAGCTGTTCCAGGAAACAGCCCCAAACAAAGAGTAAATTGAGCAAGACAGTGCTTAGACAGTTAAGATACATAGGATATAAGATTACCAGAAACTGTTGACCAGAATCTATGCCCTGTTGTAAAACATTGTGAAACATGTTGTATGTTATCAGCAAACCCAGACCCCCCTTGGAATTTCCCGGTGACTTTGTTCCCCTTTTTCCCCTTCCATGTGTGACCCCTCCTGATGTGTGGTTTCTGCCTTTATAAACTTGTAAGATTTTCTGCTAGGGACTCAAATCCTCAACTCCTGCATGAGTCACGAGTTGGGTCCCAGCACGCTGGAATAAAAGCCTCTTGCTGTTTGCATCAAGTGACACCTCCTGTGGTTGATTGGGGTGGCAGACGATCCATGGGACAGAGTTAGAGTCTCCTTTTTGGGGATCTTACAGCTAGAAAAAGAGAAGCAATGGGGACTTGTGTCGCAAAGTCTGTAGTTCTACAAATTGACAGGAACAGAGAACTTTTAAAGAGATGACTAAGAGTCTATATTTCATGTGTTCTCTGTCTGCAGTTGTAATTCACTTGTTAATTTGTGAGACAGTAATGTGTGAGATCTTCTGGTACTGCCCCAGTGTTTGGATAACTTTATTATAATGGTGGATGTGTGCTCAAGGACAAAGAGATTTTTCCTAAGATGTGGAAGAAAAATATTCCTGTTTTTCCTGAGATTAGGAAGGAAGAGAGATTAAGAAGCATCAGGGAGAAAAAAAGGTACAGAAACATGTCCATTTAAAATATAAGTTGTAATGACAGAGCAGCAAGGGTTATATTCAAAGCATAAAGCATTAAACTCTTTGGAGTAAGGGTTGAATTTTAAGTGACTATGTCCTCATTATTCAACACAGCACTGCATGGAATGTACATGTCCCATGTCAGAGCTGGGACATAATTTCTCCATTTTGTGTCCATTACAGCTCTTCCATGAGCTGTGGTGAGTAAACTCAATGTATTTTAGCCAGATATACCTCCTTCCCTCCTTACTTCAAACTACAGAAAAAGCCTTTCCTGTCAACATGACTTGCTATATACTTTTCAGATCACAAACTCTGTGTCTCATCATAATATCAGCCCCACTTTATTTTTCCTTGAGTGTGTACAACTACATCTCTGTACCTCAATGTTCTTGCTGAATTCCCACTCAAGCTTTTTCAGGTAAGCAAAGGTACAATATTTTCATCTTTTATACTATGCTGTAAGTGAAGTGGAATATTTAAGAAAACATCTCAGAGCATTTTCTTTTCAAGCATAGGTGGAGTAAATTCCCATTGGATCAGGTTTTTCTTATGAGCTAAGAAATCACTTGTTTTGAAACAGATAAAGAAGTGGTCAATCTTGTTTGATGAAAGGGTCTCTCAGGTTCCTTGGGGATTTAAAATATTGTTTTCCTTCATAACACGTTTTGTTTGATGTTATATATATATATATATATATATATATATATATATTCCCCCCCACACCCAGGGGTGCATAACCACTGAGCAACATCCCCAGTTCTTTTTACTTTTATTTTAGTGATCAGTTTCTGCTAATATGCTTAGGGTCTTGCTAATTAGATGAGGATAGCATCATAACTATGATTCTTTTTCCTCAACCCCTTAAATTCCTGGGATTACAGACATGTGCCACCATGGCAAGAAGTAAAAATCTTTAAAATGAATTTGGTTTAAGCATTATTAGACAGGACCACAAAAACCTGAAAAAGAAATACATTAGAGACAAGAGAGTTGCTTTAAATCTTTCCTTCTCACCACAGTGATTTCTGAGTGGGTAAGTCTTGTTCATACTGTGCTTTCTTGAGTAATTTTCATTTTACTGAAAAATATAGCATATACTACCAAATTCCCATAGGCCTTCCTGTATATAGTTTCCCCTGTGATTTACATCTTGAACATCTCTGATAAATTTGTTACCATTGCCACACTAATATAAGGTTAACAATATAATACATTTCTTAAGTAGTTGTGTAATTTTTTATGATGAAATCATAGTTCTCAATATCCACTATTATAGAATATTGCAGAATAGATAAATTGCCCAAAAGTTTCCCATTCTTCCACCACTAATATTTTTATCATCTTTTGCTTTGCATTTTGCATAACATCACAGAGATGGAATCACCCAGATTGGAATTTCACACCACCTCATTTCCTTTACCAGTCTGTTTGATTTTTTGACTTTTTTAAATTGCCAAGCAATACTCCATTTTGTGAATATGTCAGGGTTTTTATTACTAACAGGAAAATGCTCATGAATGGGTGAGTTGATTTGTTTCTGCTCTTGGCTATCATGAAAGAAGAAACAAAGGACATTTGTATTAGGTTTTGTGTGGATGCAAGCTTTCAACTCCTTTGGATCGAATGTGATTTTTGTGACAGACATAAGCCTGTGTTTACTTTTGTAAGAAACCACCAACTGTTTTTTGAATCCACTAGAAATGTGGGAGAGTTCCTTTTGCTCCTCATTTTGTCATCAATTGGTGTTGATTGGTTTGCTTTTTGTTCATTTATACATGTGGGGTTAATTTTCTGTCCCCTGTGATTTGGTGTTCTGAAACTTCTTATGTGCAATGTGTATATCTTCTTGAGTGTTGCATTCCAATTTTTTATTCACTTTTTTTATTGTAAACAAATGGGATACATGTTGTTTCTCTGTACATGGAGTAAACACATACCATTTGTGTAATCATAAATTTACAAAGGGTAATGTTGTTTGGTTAATTCTGTTATTTTTCCCTTCCCCACCCCTCCCACCCATCTTTTCCCTCTATACAGTCCTTCCTTCCTCCATTCTTGCCCCCCACCCTAACCCCAATCCTCACCCTAACACTAACTCTAACCCCTCTTGCCCCACATTATGTGTCATTATCCGCTTATCAGAGAGATCATTCGTCCTTTTGTTTTTCTGAGATTGGCTTATCTCACTTAGCATGATATTCTCCAATTTCATCCATTTTCCTGCAAATGCCATAATTTTATCTTTCTTTATGGCTGAGTAATATTCCATTGTATATATATACCACAGTTTCTTTATCCATTCATCAATTGAAGGGCATTTAGGTTGGTTCCACAATCTGGCTATTGTGAATTGAGGAGCTATGAACATTGATGTGGCTGCATCTCTGTAGTATGCTGATTTTAAGTCCTTTGGGTATAGGCCAAGGAGTGGGATAGCTGGGTGAAATCGTGGTTCCATTCCAAGATTTCTAAGGAATCTCCATACTGCTTTCCAGAGTGGCTGCACTAATTTGCAACCCCCCCAGCAATATAGGAATGTACCTTTTCCCCCACATCCTCGCCAACACCTGTTCTTGCTTGTATTCTTGATAATCACCGTTCTAATTAGGGTGAGATGGAATTTTATGGTTGATTTGATTTGCATTTCTCTTATTACTAGAGGGATGGAACATTTTTTCATATGTTTGTTGATTCTTTGTAGATCTTCTTCTGTGAAGTGTCCGTTCATTTCCTTAGCTCATTTGTCAATTGGGTTATTTGTGTTTTTGGTGTAGAGTTTTTTGAGTTATTTATAGATTCGTAAGATTAGTGTTCTATATGAAATATGATTGGCGAAGATTTTCTCCCACTCTGTAGGCTCTTTCTTTGCATTGCTGATAGTTTCCTTTGCTGAGAGAAAACTTTTTAGTTTGAATCTATCCCAGTTATTGATTCTTGTTTTATTTCTTGTGCTATGGGAGTCCTGTTGAGGAAGTCTGGTCCTAAGCCAACATATTTAAGATCTGGACCTACATTTTCTTCTAACTTCTGCAGGGTCTCTGGTCTGATTCCGAGGTCCTTAATCCATTTTGAGTTTAGTTTTGTGCACGGTGAGATATGGGTTTAGTTTCATTCTGTAGCATATAGATTTAGTTTCATTTTGTTGCACATGGATTTCCAGTTTTCCCAGCACCATTTGTTGAAGAGGCCATCTTTTCTCCATTTGCTATTTTTTGCACCTTTGTCTCATATGAGACAATTGTATTTATTTGGGTTTGTGTCCATGTCCTCTATTCTGTACCTTTGATGTGCCTGTCTATTTTGGTACCAATACCATGCTGTTTTTGTTACTATTGCTTTGTAGTATAGTTGAAGTTCTGCTATTGTGATACCCCCAGCTTCATTTTTCCTGCGAAGGATTGCTTTATCTAGTCTGGGTTTCTTATTCTACCAGATGAATTTCATGATTGCTTGCTCTATTTCTGTAAGGTATGTCATTGGATTTTAATTGGAATTGCATTGAATCTGTATAGCACTTTTGCTAGTATGGCCATTTTGACAATAATAATTCTGCCTATCCAAGAACATGGGAGATCTTTCCATCTTCTAAGGTATTCTTTAATTTCTTTCTTTAGTCTTGTGTAGTTCTCATTATAGAGGTCTTTCACCTCTTTTGTGAGATTGATTCCCAAGAATTTTTTTTTTTCCGAAGCTATTGGGAATGGGGTAGTTTTCCTAATTTTTCTTTCCAAAGATTCATCACTTATGTATAAAAATGCATTAGATTTATGAGCATTGTTCTTATATCCTGCTACTTTACTGAATTTACTTATGAGTTCTAAAAGTTTTCTTGTGGAATTTCCTTGTTCCTCTAAGTATATAATCATATCATCAGGAAATAGGGATAATTTGAGTTCTTATATTCTTATTCATATCCGTTTAATTTCTTTGGTTTGTTTAATTGCTCTGGCTAGAATTTCAAGGACAGTGTTGAATACAAGAGGGGAAAGGGGGCATCCCCGCCCTATTCCAGTTTTTAGGGGGAACGCTTTCAGTTTTTCACCATTTAGAATGATATTAGCCATGGGCTTAGCATACATAGCCTTTACAATGTTAAGGAATGCTCCCACTATCCCTATTTTTTCTAGTGTTTTGAGCATGAAGGGGTGCTGTATTTTATCAAATGCTTTTTCTGCATCTATTAAAATAATCATGTGATTCTTGACTTTAAGTCTGTTGATATGCTGAATTACATTTATTAATTTCCTGATGTTGAACCAAGCTTTCATCCCTGGGATGAAACCCACTTGATCATTGTGCACTATCTTTTTAATATATTTTTGTATGTGATTTGATAAAATTTTGTTGATAATTTTTGCGTCAATGTTCATTAAGGATATTGGTCTGAAATTTTCTTTTCTCGATGTGTCTCTGTCTGGTTTAGGTATCAGGGTAATATTGGCTTCATAGAGTGTGTTTCAGAGGGTTCCCTTCTATTCTATTTCATGGAATACTTTGAGAAGTATTGGAATGAGCTCTTCTTTAAAAGTTTTGTAGAACTCACCTGAGAACCCATCTGGTCCTAAAATTTTCTTTGTTGGTAGGCTTTTGATGACTTCTTCTATTTCAGTACTTGAAATTGGTCTATTTAAATTGTGTATGTCCTCCTCGTTCAGTTTAGGTAATTCATATGTCTCTAGAAACCTGTTGATGTCTTCAAAATTTTCTATTTTGTTGGAGTATAGATTTTCAAAATAGCTTCTAACTATGTTTTGTATTTCACTCGTGTCTGTAGTGATATTTCCTTATTCATTCCAAATTTTAGTGATTTGGGTTTTCTCTCATCTTCTCTTTGCTAGTGTGGCTAAGTGTTTATCAATTTTCTTTATTTTTTCAAAGAACCAACTATTTATTTTGTAATTTTTTTGTTGTTTCTTTTGTTTCAATTTCATTGATTTCAGCTCTGATTTTAACTATTTCCTGTCTTCTACTACTTTTGGTGTTGGTCTGTTCTTTTTCTAGGGCTTTGAGCTGTAGTGTTAAGTCATTTATTTGTTGATTTTTTTTCTTTTATTGAGTGCACTCCATGAAATAAATTTTCCTCTGAGTACTGCTTTCATAGTGTGCCAGAGATTTTGATATGATGATTCTTTGTTCTCATTTACCTCTAAGAATTTTTTAATTTCCTTCCTGATATCTAATGTTATCCATTCATCATATAATAGCATATTGTTTAATCTCCAGGTGTTGGAGTAGTTTCTGATTTTACTCTTTCATTTATTTCTAATTTCAATCCATTATGATCTGATATAATACAAGGTAGTGTCTCTATCTTCTTGTATTTGCTAACATTAGCTTTATGGCATAATATATGGTCTATTTTAGAGAGGGAGCCATGTGCTGCTGAGAAGAAAGTGTATTCACACTTGGTTGGATGGTATATTCTATAAATGTCCATTAAGTCTAAATTATTGATTGTGTTATTGAGATCTATGGTTTCTTTGTTCAATTTTTGTTTGGAAGATCTGTCCAGTGGTGAGAGAGGTGTGTAAAAATCACCTAGTATTATTGTGTTATGGTCTATTTAGTTTCTGAAATTGAGAAGGATTTGTTCGACATACATGGATGAGCCACTCTTTGGGGCATAGATATTTATGATTGTTATGTCTTGCTGATTCATGCTTCCCTTAAGCAGTATGCAATGTCCTTCTTTATCCCTTCTGACTAACTTTGGCTTGAAGTCCACATTATCTGAAATGAGGATGGATACCCCAAGTTTCTTGCTGAGTCCATGTGCATGGTATGTTTTTCCCCATCCTTTCACCTTTAGTATATGGGTATCTCTTTCAATGAGTTGAGTCTCTTGCAGGCAACATATTTTGGATCTTTCTTTTTAATCCAATCTGCCAGTCTATGTCTTTTGATTGATGAGTTTAGGCCATTATTATTCAGGGTTTTTATTGAGATATGATTTGTATTCCTGGTTATTTGACTCATTTTTAATTTATTTTTTGACACGACTTGGTTCTTCCCTTATTTGACAATTCCATTAGGATAGTTCCTCCCTTTGCTGATTTGCTTCTTTGTTTCTCATCTCTTCCTCATGGAATATTTTGCTGAGAATATTCTGTAATGGTGGCTTTGTTTTTATAAATTCTTTTAGCTTTTGTTTATCATGAAAGGATTTTATTTCATCGTCAAATCTGATGGTAAGTTTTGCTGGGTATAAGATTCTTGGTTGGCATCCATTTTCTTTCAGGGCTTGAAAAATGTTGTTCCAGGCCCTTCTAGCTTTTAGGTCTGGATTGAAAAATCTGCTGATATCCATATTGGTTTCCCCTTTAATGTAATTTGGTTCTTTTCTCTCACTGCCTTTAAAATTCTGTCTTCATTTTGTATGTTAGGTATTTTCATTATAATGTGCCTTGGTGTGGGTCTGTTGTAATTTTGTGTATTTGGAGTCCTATAAGCCTCTTGTACTTGATTTTCCATTTCATTCTTCAGATTTGGGAAATTTTCTGATATTTTTTCATTGAATAGATTGTTCATTCCTTTGGTTTGTTCCTCTAAGCCTTCCTCAATCCCAATAATTCTTAAATTTGGCCTTTTCATGATATCCCATAGTTATTGGAGATTCTGTTCTTGATTTGTTACCATCTTCTCTATTTGGTCAACTTAGTTTTCAAGGTTAAATATTTTGTCTTCAATATCTGAGGTTATGTCTTCCAGGTGTTCTATCCTATGGTTATGCTTTTTATGGAATTCATAATTTGTTTTATTGTTTCCTTCATTTCAAAGATTTCTGTTTTTTTCAATATCTCTAACCCTTTATTGAAATGATCTTTTGCTTCCTGTATTTGCTCTTTTAACTGTCAATTGGTGCGATCATTCAATGCCTGCATTTGCTCTTTCATCTCATGGTTTGCTTCCCTGATCATTTTAATTATGTACATTCTGAACTCCCTTTCTGTCAATTCTTCTGCCATGCTGTCATTGGATTTTATTGATATAACATCTATATTTGTTTGTGGCTATTCCTTCCCTTATTTTCTCATATTGTTCAAGTATCAGTGGATTGCTAAGATATTGCAGATTTCCTCTATTGACTTATACTGTCCCTGAAGATTTCGAGTATATCCCCTCTTAGCCTTCAGTAGCCTGAAGTCTTGGGAGAAGTTGATAATGCCTTGCTGCACATGGAAGCTCCCTCTCTAGGGGTGGTGGCCTTCAGGTGGGGTATATTCCCTGCTAGGGGGCAGAGGTGCCTCCACTTGTTGACCAATGGTCATCCAAAGGGGAACTAGGTTACAGGCTGAGGCAAGGCCTGTTTGGGCCTGTGTCTCTGGTTTTACCATCCTTGTGGGGAAACCTCCCCCAGCAGGGAAGACTCACCTGGTGGAGAGGTCTCACTGGTCAGTTCCCCTCCTAGAGGTTCCCCTCAATCCACAACTACCACCTGGGCTGGGCAACCTTCCTCAGCAACATTCCCAGGGGCCCTGACCTATCTCCTTGGCCTGGGAACCTTGCCCTCTGCAGAAGAGACTCCTTAGACTGCCCTTCCTCAGAGAAGCTGCCCATAGTCCTGGAACCTTTGCTCCACCCCTTGGCTTGTCTCTGTTCAGCTCTTCCACCAAGAAGCTGCCTAGGTCCTGGGACCATGCTCTGCACCTAATTGCCTGGCTGTGTGGCCCCTCCTCTGAGCAGCCACCTGGAGCTCCATACAGTTGCTCCGAGTCCATGCAACCCACCACATGCCTCCTCTTCTGGGCAGCCACGTGAGCTCCAGTGTGGCCACTCCGAGTCCAAGTGACCTGCCATGCACCTCCTCCTCCTCAGTGCAGCTGCTCAATGTTCTGGTGCAGTCACTCTGAATCCATGCAACACACCATGCACCTCCTCCTCCCAGCAACCACCCCTAGCCCTGGTGCAGCCGCTCCAAGTCCAAGGGACTCACTGCATGGGTTCTCCTCAAAGCAGCCACCTGGAGTTCTGGTGCAGTTGCTCCAAATCCAAGCAACTACTGCACTCCTTCTCATCCTCTGGGCAGCCCCCCGGGGTTCAGGAGCAGTCACTCTGCATCCAAACAACTCGCCACTCACCTCCTCCTCTGGGCAGCCACCTGGAGTCCCAGTGAGTTGCTCTGAGTCCAAGCATTGTGCTGAGTGACGCTCCTCTACAATGCTCCCAGTTGTCCGAGTTCACTGCTCCAGCAGGGGGAGGGGTGTCTCATTGGGCAACTCTACTTCACAAAGTTCCCTGTGTTCCAGGAATACCACCCCATTCCAGACGCTTCCCCAATGGGAGAGACTCACCTGGTGGCTTTGAGTTGGTCCCAAGTCTGTCAATATCTCCTCTTCTTGAATCCTGAGTCCTGGAGCAACATGAAATGCAGCCACCCTCTAGTCCACCATTTTGCCATCCCCTCTATTCACTTTTTTTTTAATTTTTAAATAAGTCCTTTTTATTTATTTATTTGTTTTAGAAGCTTTGTTCAGGTAACACTGATGGATGATCAACTATACATATGTAATGTATAATTTGTTGTTTGTTGTATACATTTATCCAGGAATTCATCACAAAAATCTACATAGTGAACATGGGTGATATCACAACCAAAATATTTCTGGTATCCCTTTGCAATTTCTCCCTCTTCCCTCACCCTCCTTACAGAAGCATCCACTGACTGGATTTTAACAGTCATATAGATCACAAAAGAGTTTGGAATTCAGACAATTCAGACAAATCAGTGGTCTCAAGCCCTAGTTTGCAAGGTGGATGACCTTAGAATAAGGACTTTGTTTCTTAGGCTTAGTGTACTCATCACTAAAATCAGAATTTCTTCCATGAGGACCCAAGACTTTGAGGAGAAATAGGATCCAAATATATGAAGAACTTAAAATGGTGCTTGAAATAGTTTAGGCTGTCAATTCCTGACTGTCACTAGTGCTATCAGATGTGCTTTGATTTGCAATCCTAAATAAACTTGGGAGTCTGCAGCTCCACAGTGCTTTCTACCATCTAGAACTAGATTCCCTGCAATTGAGTAGACTTCAGTGTTTTCAGATTTTTAAAAGTTGTTTGACATTAACTTCTCTTAATAGGGACCATTTTAATATGTGCAATTTAGTGACATTTACAGTATTGTGACCTAATCTCCATCTTTATCTTGTTTCATATCATTTCATCACCACAAAGAAAACCATCTGCTCATTAAACAACCACTCCATTTTATGCCCTCCCAGAACCTGGCAGCCACCATTCAATTTTCTGTCTCTGGCGTATCCACATTCTGGATATCTCATATGAATTGTGTTAGGCAACATGTGATATTTCATTTCAGATTTTATTTAGTTACATTTATAGTCAAAAATATTCAAGTTTTAGTATGTATCAGTATTTTATTCCTTTTATGGCAGTGTGATATTCTACCACAAATGTATATTTGTAGGTGCATATATGTAGGTAGATATGTGCACGTATATGTAAACACCCCCACATATATGTGTAAATTTGTTTATCCTTTTATCTGTTGGTTGTCATTTGGATTCTTTTCACCTTTTAGTGGCATAAATGGTGCTGCTATGAATATTCATGCTTGAGCATGCAGCTAGGAGTGGAATTCATACATCATATGGGAAATCTATGTTGAAATTTTTAAGAAGTTATCAAATTGTTATCTCTACCTACTGTACAATTCCACATTCTTACTAGGAATATAAAAGGAATCTAGTTTCTCCACATTGTTACACTTTCTGAATTTGCTATTTTACTTTTAAAAATTATACCATCTTTGTGGTGTGGCATGGTATCTCACACATGTGCCTGTTTGTGTGTTTCATAATTTGGGCCAAACCCATGTACCCTCTACAACTGAGTTACATCTCCAAGCTCCTTTATTTTTTGTTTTGAGTCAGTGTCTCACTAAATTTCCCAGGTTGGCCTGGAAATTGCCATCCTACTGCCGCCATTTCTGAAGAAGGTGTGATTGAGTGTGCCATAGTGCCCTGCTCTCATTTTCATTTTGAATTGCATTTCTCTAATAAATAATGATGAGCACACTTTGAGGAGCTTCTTTGGTCATTTTTTTACTGACTATAGTACTTTCTGTTCAAGTCCTTTGCTCATGCTACATTTTTTTACCCTTTTTTTTAGTTGTAGGTGGACACAATACATTTATTTTTATGTGGTGCTGAGGATCAAACCCAGGGCCTCACATGTGCTAGGCGAGAGCTCTACCCCTGAGCCAAAACCCCAGCCCTGCTACTTTTGTTTTTTTATGTTATTTTTTTTAACTGGGATTGAACCCAGAAGTGCTTAACCACTGAGCCAAGTCCCCAGCCCTTTCTTTTAATTTTTTAAATTTTGAGCCAGGTTCTTGCTAAGTTTCTCAAAGCCTCACTAATTTGCTGATGCTGGCCTTGAACTTCCAATCACTTTCCTCAGCATTCTCAGGTCCTATGATTACAGGCATATGTTGAGTCAATATCATTGTTGTTTTGAAATGCAAGGGTTCTTTATATATTCTGGATTATAAACACACAAACATAAATGCACTCACACACATACAAACACACACACACACACACACACACACACACACATACATACACATGCACATCCACAAAGTCCTTCTCAAATAATTTTCCCAATGCTTAGTTTGTGTTTCTTAATAATACCATTTGGAACATGAAATATTTAATTTTGATGAAATTCGGTTTAGTTGCTGATTATTTTCTGTCATATGTAAGAATCCATTGCCAAGTTCAAGGTCATAAAAATTTACTACCTTGTTTTGTGGTTGTGACTCAGTGGTACAGTATTTGACATGTGTGAGGCACTGGGTTTGATTCACATCACTACATATAAATAAATAAACAAAATGAAAATCCTTTGACTACTAAAATATTTTAAAAATATTACTGCCTTGTTTTCTCCCAAGGGATTCATACATTTTTAATTTATTTTAGTTTTACATGGAAAAAATTCCTTCATTTTATATATGTATTTTTATATCAATCTGAAGAATGAACCCACTGCCTCACACATGCTAGGCAAGTGCTCTATCACTGAGCTACAAACTCAACCAAGAATTTTATATATTTAAGTTTTATATTTAGGTGTGATTATTAGATTTAGTTTTCGAATGTGGTGTGAGGTAAGTCCATGTAAATCTTTTGTACATGGATATTCATTTGTCACAACACCATTAGTGACATTACTATCCTTTACCCTTTGTTTATATTGTAAAAATTAAACTGGCCACTAATGCATGCATTTATTTTTGACATTCTCCAGATGTACTTTCCTATTATTAACAAATCATGTCTGGATTATGTAATGATTGTTGGGCTCCCACTCTACATCAGCTTTCCTATCCATTCAGAATTACCATATATTATTGAGAATAGTTCTTGTTTATAATCTCATCTTAAAGCTTTGTGGGGTAGTATCTTATTTTGTTTTCTTTTTTTCTTTATTTTAATTTTTTGGGGATTTTTAAAGTTGTAAATGGACACAATACCATTATTTTATTCTTTAATGTGGTGCTGATAATTGAATCCAGTGCCTCATGCATATGAAGTAAGTAAGTGCTCTACCACTTGATGAAATCCCAGGTACATATTGGATTCTTTACAAATTGATGAATTCAGTTGGGAGAATTCCATAATCGTGGAGAATTCTAACTCTCAAAAAATCAGTATCAATGGAGTAATTGTATACATGAATATATTATTTTAATGTTGTCTTTTTTCTGATATATTTTCAGATATAATACCTTTAATTCATCAACTAAGCCAACATTAAATGGAGTGAACCCTCTAAGACACATTGTTTGAATTTGCATCTGTGGTCTTCCATTGGGTTCAAGTGTGACCATGAACAGTCTATAATGCTAAATTCTGATTATCTATAAAATACAGGCAGTCACATTACCTGTATTTGAGAGGTATTATATATGAAGAAAATGATGTAACAAATATAAAAGTGTTTATTACATATAATGACCTTTAGAAATATTGACCTTTAGAAACATTGGCCATTGTTTTATTTATGCATTTGACCATACATGTACCTTCTGAGGTTTTGAGGCAACTTCTATTGTTCCCTCAAAAATTTCCCATAATATTAGAACATTATCTCAATACCTATAGGAAGAACTTTTGTGATTTTTAATTTTTTTTTCAAATCCACACACTATCTACCATATATCCCTGCTATTATCATCACTACAATAACTGTCCTAAGTGAGCTAAATGCAGTTATCAAATATTAGTAAGAAATATCCTAATGATTTTTACTAAGTTATCTGTAATTGGGATAGGAATTAATACCACAGTTAAACTACATTCAGAGTCATTGAATCGAAAGGTTTTCACTAAATAAATATTATTTTACCCAAGCCTGAAAAATGGACCTTCAAAAAAATCCTTATTTTCATGTCATGTAGTATACAATTTTCTTGTTCAGAATCCCAATCTTAAACCTGCTACAGAAAGTTTAATATTGATCTACTGATGGAATATTTCCTATACAACACATGTTGTGCATTAATTCAAATGTCTAAAATCATGGGTATATATTTCACAACTATTTACAGACACGTTAAAAACAACAGTCAACAGAAAATCACGTTTGAGACTAAATCATTTCCAAATGTTTAGAAGATGTAGATCTATATGACATAATATGAAGAGAAATGAAAAAACTTACATATTTCTGAACATGGGATACCCTTTAAAAATCCACAGTGATGTAAATACTTGGTTAAAACATTGAACTGTTGATTTTTTCTTAATTTTTAAATTGAAGATACTATTTGTATTTGGATATGGAACCCAGCATTATCATTCAACATGTGTATTCAGTGTGTCATGATCAAATTAGGGTAATTTTCATCTTCTCAAATATTACAATGTTTATGTTGACACCAGCAAAGTCAACTCTCATTGTTTTTAATTGTATGAGAATAATTATACACTGAAATCACCCTATTGTGCTATAAAATCTGAGTTGATTTTCCCTTTTAACTCTTTTTGATACTCGTTATTCACTGTCTTTCTCATTCCCCTTTTTTTAGTTCTCAGAATATTTTCTGTTTTTGAATTCTCTGTGATCAACATTTTCAGGTTCAACACATGAATGCCATGATCCAGTATTTGTGGAAAATGAAAATCTCTACCACCACTAGGATAAGACAATAATTTCCACAAGTAATGATCAGATAAAGTAACAAAATATTCTTCATTCACTCATTCAGTGTTTTGGTGTCATCTCCCATAATAATCCAGAAAAATTAACAGAAAAATATAAATCAAATTTCCATATGTGTCCAGGTTTTTTGGGTCAAATTTGAGCACTAGAATGCAGTTTTATGATATCCAAGAACAAATAAATGGCATATGCCCTTTCTTAAAAATATATTTTATGTATTTTAAAAATTTTAATGTGTATTTTATAGTATAAATTAAGTGGATCCATATTAGCATGTAATAAATAATCTTTGAAGATTTTATTAGGCCAGGTAAAGTGGCACATTAGTAATTAAAATTTCTGAGGATTCTCAGAGAGCAGTATTGCTTGTTCAAAGTCAGCCTCCATAAGTTAGCAAGGCCCTGAGCAACTTATAGGATCCCTGTCTCAAAATAAATAAAATAAAATAAAATAAAAAGACCTGGGTGTGTGGTTCAGTTGTTTAGCACCTTAGTGTCAATCCATCATATCAAAAAAATAAGAAAAGATGTGTAGGAACAGCAGTTGATGTGAGTAGGTAGGGCTTTCTGAAGTGTGTAGGGAGATAACTTGGTGGTGTGTAGGAAGGTCTCCCTGAGGTATCAAGAGAGGGTTCCCTGAGGTTTTTAGTGAGGATATAAACAGTTACATAGAGTGTGCCATGTGAAGTGTATAGGAGGGCTATATGAGATGTATAGGAGGTCTCCTTTATGTGAGTATGAGTGTTTCCTAAGGGAAGTAAGTAGGGCTATTTGAGATGTATATGGAAGGTCTGTATTTTTAGTAGAAAAGGCACTATTAGGTGTAGTGAGAGTTCTCAGAGGTAAGTAATAGTGCACTCTGTGGTATTTAGTGAGGGCTTACAAAGGAGTAGAGTGAGGACTCAAGAATGTAGCGACATCTTTCTAAGTTGGTTAATGACTGCTTGTAATCCCTGAGATGTATATGAAGGGCACAATGAGTTGTGTGAGGAGGGATATCTTAGTTATTTAGGAAAAGGCATCTGAGATGAGTAGTAAGTTCTGTATGATATGTGTAAAATATACTATGAGGTGTGTGAAATGGCTCCTTGGTGTCTGTGGGAGGGGCACCTGAGGTAATTAAGTATGACTCACTGAGGTATGGTGGAAGAAAGATTGAGATGAGTAGAGAGGGCTCAGTAAGTTGTGTATGGAGGAATTTCTGAGGTGAGTAGTGAGAATCTTATAAAAAACTGTCTTAGAGTGAGTGATTTCAATGTTTGCTCAGTTGATGTTTTTATAATATTGGGTCCAGAAATAAATCAGAATAAAGACAGCACTGAAATAATATGCTAATATGTAACACCAACTCCATTGATTTCATTTCTTGGAAGGTTGGAATTTGCTCCCATCACTGCAATGTTTCCATTTGAATATGACAAAAATTAGAGTTTTCAACATTAAAATGATGAGATTAAATGAGAAAGACAAGTAAGATGTTACCCCACAAAAAACTCATGATGAGCTTAAATTCAAGAATCATTTTCAATAATATATAGTAGTTCTGAATGGATAGGAAAACTGATGTACAGTGGGACCACCACAATTATTACATAATCCAGACATGATTTTGTAACAATAGGAAAATGGCACCTCGAGGGTGTCAGAGACTTGTGTACTAAAGTGGGAAAAGCTTCTGTATATTTTCCAGATGGTAATTTTTTAGCCCTAGATTCATGAAGGTGATACTATTTGAAATAAAATGTTTTTCTTTCTTTTGTCCTAAGATATATACTTTGTTATTTATTGACCAAAATATAAAAAGACCAATCAATTATATGAATTTCTTAGCCTAAGAAATGCATTTTTCCCTGAAATTGTCCTTGGGATATAAGCCAACACCATCCTTCTTCTTTTTCACATCTAGAAGGGACGTATCACCATTCTTGCCAACTATCAGAAAAAGAAAGAGTAAAAAAATATTGAAATAAATTAAAAGATACAAGGGGCAGTGGGAGGAGACTAGAGAGGACAGAGTTACAGAGGAGACTTCAGTGGACTTTTAACATGGGTAAAGTTTGAACCACATAATAAGCTTGCATATTCAAAATATAGAGTTAAATCAAAGAGAAAAAAAATGAAGCCTGACAAAGAGCTGAGATTGACCACACCAGTATGAATCATACTATTCTCCACCTAAAAGATTTCTTAACATTGTGTGATTCCCAGGATCTTGTGTTTAATGTACATACATTTTTAAACTAGGGTAGCAATGCTGTTGGTGGGGAAACAGTGATGGTAAGACCTCAGCAATAAATGGAACCAGGATATATTATCATTTTCTACTGTCAGCACAGCAAAAAGCCATATGGATTTTGTACTTCTCCCATTAAACTGGAGGACTAAAGTTCAAAGACTATTTCTCAATCCAAGTGACCAACCTGATAAGTACACTATCCTACTAAAAATAGGGTTCTTTGGGTAATATTCTTTGACAGTTTAATGCCAAGTTCATAGAGAGGACTTGACAGTTACTTCCAGGTCCTGCTTTCAGAAGGTTTTTTGTGCACACATGAGGCAAAATGATCAGTCTTAGATCCTTGTTAGAGTAGAGATTTTAATGTCTTGGTGGCTTTGTATGAGCTTGGGCAAAACCAACATCTTCCATGTTCATCCACTGTCAACTTATTTTCTCCATTTCCCATGTGGGCTCAATATGTGACTTCCATATTTGTGTACAATTCTGACTGCAGTTCTTGAGAATGGGGCAAGGTTGATCCACTCAACTATTTTGGTGACCATTTCCACATCCCTTTCGGTGCGGGGTCTTAATCACCCAGCTTCCAAGGTCCTAAAGTCCCTGTAAGTGTGGAATGACAATCTCTCAGCTCTCACACTCAGTTGTGAAGTCCAGGTGAGTGACCCTACAGCAACCCCATCAGAAAAGAAGAAAGACTGTCTAGTGAGGATAACTTGATGGCTAACATGTCTTCAAGGAATGCAGGAAGTAAATAGGAAGATGCACTGAGATCTAGGCATCAGGCACTTACACGATACCATTAGCAAAGAAAGGGCATCATTTTTTACTATGGTCTGAATATTTATGTGCTTGCAAAACTTGTATGTTGAAATCATAAGTCCCCAAGGTGATTATAGGAAGTGAGGACTTTGAGGATATTAGGTCATTGGGGTAGAGTCTCATAGATAGAATTATTTTGTTTTAATAAAAGAAATCCCCCTCAGTTCCCTTATTCTGAAGGAGGGAAGGAACTGAGTCCTGTGGTTAACACTTGGAGGATGCTGAGATTGCAACTTCAGATGAACTCTCATCTCTCAGACACAAAACTGTCATGGAAATATGCACCACAGAGACAGGTTAGTAGTCAAAACAGACAAGGAAGAACACTCTAGAATTGACCAGGCTACATAGTGGGTGTGAAAGCAATCAGAGTCATAGATGGGAGGGCACTACATGCTTCAGGTAAGACCTTCTCCTCCCTGGGTCTCCATTTTCTGGCTCACACAATAGCAAGCTGAACCTGAATATGGGAGGTCCTCTGTGCTGGCAGGTGATATTTCCAGGAAATAGCATCTACACATCTCTTCACAACTGTATTTATTCTAGTCAATCTAAAGAAGAATGAAATTATATCATTTGTGAGAAATGAATGAAACTGGAGAACATGCTAAGTGAATTAAGCCAGAATCAGAGACAAAAGTCAAATGTTTTCTCTCATATATGAAAGCAAGAATAAAAACTGAAATTGAAAAAAAAATATATAGGGGATTTCACCAAAATAGAAGGTCAACAGTATAGTACAGACTCATGGGGAAGGAGAAGAGGGGAAGGTGAGGCACTGAGGAATGCTATTGATCAAAAGATGTTCTGCACATATATAAATATGTCATAATGGACAAACTATTAAAATAATTATGACACACTAATAAAAATTATATTTTTGATACTAAAGTTTGAACCCAGGGATGTTTCTCCACTCTGACACATCTCCAGACCCCACTTTTTTCAAGGAGATACTCACACTCTTTAAAAAGTTAACCTTTATTTTATTTCATTTTTCTGTTGTTTTGAAGATTGAACCTAGTGTCTGACCCATGCTAGGCAAACACTCTACTACTAAGTTGTAACCCAACTCCTTCCCAGTCCACTTTTGTATTTTATTTTTAGGCAGGGTCTTACTAACTTGCTCAGAGTCTTGCCAAGTTTCTGAGGCTGGCTTTGAATCAGCGGTTCTCCTACCTCAGTCTCCTGACCACTGAAATTTCAAGTGTTCATCACTGTGCCCAGCTAAAAATATTTTTTTAAAAAGTCATGTGAAATACAAAAGCCCAGACAGAATGTAACTTTGGTTAAAATCTACCATACCTTTAAAAAATAACAAATGTCACTGCTTCTTCAATTACTCTGTGAAACAGAAAGGGAATGGAAGTGCTTCAAAATTCATATGGTGAAGCTGGAATTACACTGATGCCAAAACCAGGTAACCACAGGTCAACAAAAGAAAACTACAGACCCACATGCCTGATAACACAGTTGAAAAAATTTTAATAGAATATTAGCAAATCATATACAAAAGCACACTAAGAAGACTGTAGATCATGACTGAGTTGGTTTCATTCCAGTGTGTAAGAATGGTTCTACATATTCAAGTAAATAAATATAATTCTCCATATAAGTAGAACTAAAAACAAATTCATATGATCATATCAATAGAGCCAGAGTAAGTCTTCATAAAATATAGTGGCAATTCCTGATATAATCCTCAAAAAACTAGGCTAAATAGAACTTACCCTAACATAAAAAAGTCTATATAGGACAAACTCAAATCCAATATCATATGAAGTATGGAAAAGTTAAAATCATTTCCTCCAAATTAGGGATAAGAAAATGAAGTCTACTGTCTCCACTCCTATTTGATATAGAACATGAAATTTTAGCTATAGCAACTAGAAAAGAGAAGGAAATAAAGGAGATATCAATAGGGAAGATGTCAAATTATAACTGCAGATTATATAATCCTCTGCATAGAAGAATGAATATGTTCCAACAGAAGATCTCTAGAAGTGATATATAAATTCAATCATGGGAGAGTCTGAGTGCGGGCCGGGACAGAGACAGGCGGGCGCGGGCCCCTGTGGGGCCGCCGGGCGGGGTGGGCGTGCGAGCGGGCCGGGGGCGTCGCGGGCCGCGGGCGTCGCGGGCCGCCCTTCCCTATAAGGGGCCGAGCCGCCTCTACCGCCCGGCGGGTGCCGGGCGGACCGCAGCGGCGGCGGCGGCGGCGGCTGCGATTGGCTCAGGCGCCCCATCCGGGGACTGGGCTCGGCGCTGCTCGTTCACCCTAAAGGTACCAATATGGCGGAGGCTTCTTTTGGAAGTTCGAGCCCAGTTGGGTCTTTGTCTTCTGAGGATCATGATTTTGACCCCACTGCTGAGATGTTGGTCCATGACTATGATGATGAAAGATCTCTTGAAGAAGAAGAAATGATGGATGAGGGTAAAAACTTCAGTTCGGAAATTGAAGACTTAGAAAAGGAAGGAAACATGCCTTTAGAAGATTTACTGGCATTCTATGGCTATGAACCTACAATTCCAGCAGTTACCAATTCCAGTGCAAACAGCTCCCCAAGTGAACTTGCAGATGAATTACCAGATATGACACTAGACAAAGAGGAAATAGCAAAAGACCTCTTGTCAGGTGATGATGAGGAAACTCAGTCTTCTGCAGATGATCTGACACCCTCTGTGACTTCTCATGAAATTTCCGATTTTTTCCCTAGGCCTTTACGATCAAATACTACATGTGATGGTGATAAGGAATCAGAGGTAGAAGATGTTGAAACAGACAGTGGTAACTCACCAGAAGATTTGAGGAAGGAAATAATGATTGGTTTACAATATCAGGCAGAGATTCCCCCTTATCTTGGAGAATATGATGGTGATGAAAAAGTGTATGAAAATGAAGACCAGTTACTTTGGCGTCCTGATGTGGTTTTGGAGAGCAAAGTTAAGGAGTATCTTGTTGAGACCTCATTAAGAACTGGAAATGAAAAAATAATGGATAGGATTTCTGTGGGAGCACACACAAGGGACAATGAACAGGCATTGTATGAACTTCTCAAATGTAACCACAATGTAAAGGAAGCAATCGAAAGGTACTGTTGCAATGGAAAAGCATCTCATGAAGGAATGACTGCATGGACAGAAGAAGAATGCCGAAGTTTTGAACATGCGCTCATGCTTTATGGAAAAGATTTCCATCTTATTCAGAAGAATAAGGTGAGAACTAGAACAGTTGCTGAATGTGTAGCGTTCTATTATATGTGGAAGAAATCTGAACGGTATGATTACTTTGCTCAACAGACAAGATTTGGAAAGAAACGATATAACCATCACCCTGGAGTTACGGACTATATGGATCGTTTGGTAGATGAGACAGAAGCTCTGGGTGGGACAGTAAATTCTTCAGCCTTAACTTCTAACCGGCCTGAGCCTATTCCTGATCAACAGCTGAACATTCTCAACTCCTTCACTGCCAGTGACTTGACAGCTTTGACCAACAGTGTAGCAACCGTCTGCAACCCCACGGATGTGAATTGTTTGGATGATAGCTTTCCTCCACTGGGCAACACACCCCGTGGACAAGTAAATCATGTGCCTGTTGTAACAGAAGAGTTACTCACCCTGCCTAGCAATGGGGAAAGTGATTGTTTTAATTTATTTGAGACTGGATTTTATCACTCGGAGCTAAACCCTATGAACATGTGCAGTGAAGAATCAGAAAGACCAGCAAAGAGGTTGAAAATGGGCATTGCTGTCCCTGAATCCTTTATGAATGAGGTTTCTGTAAATAATTTGGGTGTGGACTTTGAAAATCACACACATCACATCACCAGTGCCAAAATGGCAGTCTCTGTGGCTGACTTCGGCAGTCTGTCTGCCAACGAGACCAATGGTTTCATCAGTGCCCACACTCTGCATCAGCACACCGCCCTTCACTCTGAGTGACCCAAGGAGGAGCCCAGAGACAGTGGGTGTGCAGTACCAGTAAACTTGAGGGGAGCTATCAGGTTTGCATAGTCTTTCACTGGAAGTTTGAATCTTTTTCACTATGACATCAGTGATGTCAGTATGTATAGAACTATATCTTGATTTATCAAGAGTATTTTCATTTTTCAATCCATAAATGTGGAAATGAACTATGATCAGCAGAGTTGGGAACTAAGATTGAACTCTGTGGTGCAGCTTTAAGCTCTGCTTCTCTCTTCCTCATCCCCTAGTACCTCTTTCCCTCTCCCTTATTTTTCTATTCTTTTCTGTTCCCCACTGCCCCCATACCCAATTTTAAAACCTGTAGACAAGAGGCCACCAGCTCAAAACCAGCACAGATGTTCTGAACTGAATGGTGTGGCTTCTTTTCCTGTAAATTCCTTTTGCCATAATGGATGCAGTGGAATATCAATGTTTACAGGTACCAATCCCAGTCCCTGCTCAATGTAGCATTTTTTTTTTTTGGTTTTGTTTTCTTTATTAATAAAAGCAGGGGTAGGTTTCTTTAAACTGCACAAACATGCAAGGATTTTTTAAAAAATGGAAACTTCTCTCATGTTATTCAACTAGAGCACTTCAGTTTACAAAACAGCAAGTACATCTTTATGGAAGCCAGCACGAGGAACCATGTGCAAATTATGAAGACTCTTGCTTGGATCCTGTTTAAAAATTCTAGACCAGGGCTACCTTACACAGAGTTGGTCATTTTACTGCCGGGAGATTTCTGTGTAATTTCATTTACTGGCTAAAAGTTGGTATTTGAAGATGTGGTATTCCTATGGGGTTTTGTCCACCATTGTTAAGATTGTAATCTTAAACCATACCGGTCACTGATAATTTACTTTATCCTGAGGCAGTTGACTTGCAGACGCACAGTCTACAAAGCCTAGGATGTTGCCACTCAATGGTTTACATTTTGGGACACCTCTTTTAAGTTGTAGCACTGCAGTTCAAAGTGTTAATATTTAGAGGGACTTCTAGATTTTATGCATAATGCAGTAGAACCTTGAAGTATATTTAAGCTCTTTTGTTTAGCTTGAGCAGTTGGCAAGAGAAATGTGAGTGCCTATCTGAAATAGAATGGTACATTACCACTTTTAAGTTTTAAAAAGTGACAGATGTTCAGCTGCATCTCAAAACTCGGTTTTATTTTTATTCCAAACGTGAATGAGAAGCCATCATCATAAACTTTGGCCATTTCTGTTCTATGGACATGCATCTTTAAGTTATAAGGTAAATCAGACAATACGTAATACAGTATTAGGATATAATAAGCTTTGCTTTTTTAGTACAGTTAAAACAATTACCTTTTTTTGCACCGTCTTAACTGAAATTTTTGATTTTTACTAGTTGTGTCGCTTTGCAAAAAAAAAAAAAAGTTTGGCTGTATTGCTAACATTTGTAAGTGTAAATCGCTTCAAGGTTGTGCTGATGAGTAGATAGGATGTAGTTAGTGGTCTTAGTAATGATTGAAAGGGAGGGTATTTATTATACAAACTGTGAACTGCAATGACATCCTTAGTTTTGGATGATGTGTATTCTTGTTTTTTTCTTTGCAGCATTTTAATGAAGATTGCTTTGAAGTGTTTACGCAGTAGCACATTTACTATAAAATTTAGTTTAGCACAGTGGACAAAAGTAGTTAAATTAATACCTTAAAATCAGTCTCTAATTTATACATCTAAAGTCTAGCATTCCTGTATGCACAGTAAATAATGGGTAGCCTGGGCTCTGTTGCTTTCTGATATTTTTATCCAAGTTGTTAGCTTCTTATTGCTGTGTTGTTGTGCTAAACTTTGAACCTTATTTCTTTTGTTAAAAATCAATACACTTTCTATTATTTAGTAAGATACTGGCCATAATCTTCCATTGTTATAATTTTAATTTTCACTCTGGGTTTACAGTGGCTGGTCTGTATAAATAATTTACACAAAGATGACTGAATGCTAATACCAGTTGCACTTACATGCCCATTCTCATTAGCTGATGCAGTAATATATTCAGTTTATCTATGCATTGCTGGGATCTTGATATAAGATGGAAACAGTGTTTCTTATCTAAAGTTTTGATTATCAGCAAGTTGAATGGACACTTTAGTTATTTAAATATTTTTGACCAAAATCTAGAAAATGATATGAGAGAAAAATAAATTCCAGCTAGTTTAATAGATTTTTAAATGCCAATCTGATTTTAGCCTCTTGGAGAGTGCTAACTAGCTGGTAACGTTTACTTTTAATTCCTTGTTAAAATGAGGCAATAATTTGCAAGATTTTTGTATATATGTGTAAATCCTTCATATCTTTTTAGATCTAATTCAATATTTTCTGACTACTTCTGTCATGTATAATACCATTTTTGTGCATGCTTGATGTGACATTCACAAATTGTACCACTATGACTTTATCCATGTAAAATAGCTATTTATTGAATTTTCTTTTAAAAGCTGGATTTACTGGTTTTTTTTTTCTCTCCGTTTAAGCATCCTAACAGAGTTTGTTGCTGTTTATTAAAAGAATTGCGTTTGAAAGCATGAAAAATCTGATTTGAAATCATATGAAGAAACAGCGCCTTTATTATCAAGTGTTAAAAGCACAATTCTTATAACAAACTGTGATAAATTCTTTTTTTTCTTTTGCCGCATTATTTTCATATGAACAAACCAAAAATTCATGGTGAGCAGTTGCAGTGTTGGCTGATGTATCTTTTATGTACAGGGAATTTGAAGAGGACAGTGGATTCATTTAGAATTGTAATTGGTGCTGTGATTATAGCAATACTTTACTTTTGTTAGTCATACTCATCTTTTCCATGCTAGCTTTTTAAGTGTTTGGTTTTCCTCTTGTCATGGTCAACTGCTGAATTTACTTGAAAGATGTAGATTACTGTTTAAAAAATACTAAAGTCTGTACAATTAGGTCAAAGAATTGTGCAATCGTTTCCTTTTTAATTTTTAAAATTGAGGGTCATAAATATTTGAGAACGTCAGATCTAATAGAGCGTAGTGATACTATTTAATTTAACCAAAGTCTCTAGTAAATGCTTCAACTTTGAATGTAAACTAACAAATAAACCTGACCACCAAGGAGATTGTTTGCCCAGAGTTTCAAAGCACATTGTCTACAAATGGAAATTGAAATAATTTATAAAAATATTGACATTACTATGTTTTTTAAAAAGTTCCTAATTTTTTCACTAAAAGGAGGAAACTATTAGTTTTATTGTTAAATATGGTAGATATTAATATTCCTCTTAGATGACCAGTGATTCCAATTGTCCCAGTTTGAAATAAGTACCCTGTGAGTATGAGATAAATTAGTGACAATCAGAACAAGTTTTAGTATCCGATGTTCAAGAGGAAGTTGCTATTGTTGCATTGATTTTAATATTTGTACATAAACACTGATTTTTTTGAGCATTATTTTGTATTTGTTGTACTTTAATACCTGGTGTACAGTTCCAGAAATAAAAATCTGGAAATCTTTAAAAAAAAAAAAAAATTCAATCATGGAACAGGGAAGAAAATCAACATGAAAAAAAATCAATAGCTTTTCTAGATATCAAAAGTGAATACACTAGAAAAAATAAGAACAAAACAATCCCATTCAAAATAGCCTCCAAAATTCTCTAAGAATAAATTGGGTCAAAGAGGAGAACAAGCTCTATAATCAAATTTATAAAACACCAAATGTAGAAGACTCTAAAATATGGAATGAACTTCAATGTTCTTGAGTAGGCAGGGTTATTCTTGGTAAAATGGCTGTATTATCAAAAGCAATATGCAGAAGCAATTTGAATCCATCAAGATACTATTATCATTCTTCAACGACCTAGAAAAAAATAGTACTAAAATTCACATGGAAGAATAAAAGACCTAGAATATCTAAACCCATAGAGAAGTGAATGCAATGCTGGAGGCATCGTGATGTCTTATATCATGTTATACTACAGAGCTCTAGTAAAAACCCATCTTGGTATTGGCACCAAAACAAACACAAAGATCAATGCAGTAGAATAGAAGGCACAGAAAAAATGCACTGGCAGATTACATATAGGGGAAAACCAATAAAAATAGCAGCAGACTTCTCAACCCAGACTCTAAAAGCTAGAAAGGCCTGGAACAATGTACTTCAAGCACTGAAAGAACACGGTTGCCAACCAAGAATTATATACCAAGTAAAACTAACCTTTAAATTTGAAGATGAAATAAAATCCTTCCATGATAAACAAAAGTGAAAAGAATTTACATGTGGAATCCTATGCTACAGAATGGTCTCAAAAAAATATTCCATGAGGAAGAAATGAAAAACAATAATGTAGGTCAGCAAAGGGAGGAACACTACCTTAAAAAGAAACCACTCAAAGGAGAAGCCAAGACAACTTAAAAACCAAAAATAAGCCCAAATGACTGGAAATAAAATCATATCTCAATAACAACCCTGAACATTAATGGCTTAAACTCATCAATCAAAAGACAGACTGGCAGAATAGATTAAAAAGAAAGAACCAACAACATGCTGCCTGCAAGAGGCTCATCTCCTAGAGAAAGACAACCACAGACTAAAGGTGAAAGGATGAGAAAAAACCTACCATGCACATGGATTCAGTAAAAAAGCAGGGGTTGCCATCCTTATATCAGATAAAGTGGACTTCAAGCCAAACTTAGTCAGAAGGGATAAAGAAGGTCATTTCATACTGCTTAAGGGAACCATAAATCAGGAAGACATAATGATAGTAAATATTTATGCCCCAAACAATGGTGCATTCCTGTACATCAAACAAACCTTCTCAAATTTAGGAATCAAATAGATGACAACAAAATAATTCTGAGTGACATTAATGCACCACTGTCACCACTAGATAGAACTTCCAAACAAAAACCAACCAAAGAATCCATAGAACTCCATAACACAATCATTAACCTAGAATTAATAGACATGTATAGAATATTCCATCCATCAATGATCAGATACACTTTCTTCTCAGCAGTACATGGAATCTTCTCCAAAATAGACCATATGTTATGCCACAAAGCAGCCCTTAGAAAATGCAAAAAATAGAGATACTACCTTGTGTTCTATTAGACCATAATAGACAGAGAGTAGAAATAAATGACAAAATAAAATCAGAAATTACTCCAACACCTGGAGACTAAATAACATGCTATTGAATGAAACATGGATAACAAAAAACATCAGGGAGGAGATAAAAATATTCTTAGAGGTCAATGAGAATGATGATACAACATATCAAAATCTCTGGCACTCTGAATCAAACATTACTCTATGTAAATTTATGATTACACAAATGGTATGCCTTTATGCCATGTACAAACAGAGAAACAACATGTATCCCATTTGTTTACAATAAAAAAAAATTAAAGCATTACTAAGAGAAAATTTATTGCATGGAGCACATTCCAGAAAAGAATAAAAAGTCAACAACTAAATGACCTAATCTTACAGCTCAAAGCCCTAGAAAAAGAAGAACAAAATAACAGCAAAAGTAGAAGAAAACAGGAAATAATTAAAATCAGACCTGAAATCAATGAAATTGAAACAAAAGAAACAATTCAAAAAATTGACAAAACAAAAAGATGGTTCTTTGGGAAAGTAAACAAAATAGAAAAACCCCTAGCCACATTAACAAAGAGAGAGAAGACTCAAATGACTAAAATTCGTGATCAAAAAGGAAATATCACGACAGAAAACACTGAGATGCAGAACATAATGAGAAGTTACTTTGAAAATCTCTATTCCAAAAAAATAGAATCTACCGAAGACCTTGACAAATTTCTAGAGACATATGCTCCTCCCAAACTGAACCAGGAGGTTGATAAAGGTCAAGAAATAAATCCCACAATCAGTGATGGAACAACTACAAATTAAAAAGTTTCTGCATGGCAATAAAGTAAAATGAAGCAATAAAGAATAATGAAGACCCTGTTAAAAACAGCATAGAGAATTGGAGAAAAAATTTCCAGCTACTCTCTCAGCAGATGATAATATCCAGATGTTATTTTGAACTAAAAGTAATTCACAGAATCCCCTCACAAATAACCCACTTGGTAAATGAGACAATGAACTAAATGGACATTTCTAAAGTTTTTAAATAAAAAAGAAATACAAATGGTAAAACATTACATAAAATTTCACCTTCTTCGGAACTCAGGAAAGTTCAAATCAAAACTCCACTGATTCTTTATTTCCAATTACATGTCAAACATCATTAATAGAAGTAATAATAAACAGTGCTGACAAAGATGCAGATAAAGGACATTACGCACTGTTGATTGTATTGTCAACTAGTATAAACTATACAACAGATTCTCAAAATTATGAAATTAACATATAACCCATCAATATCCCTTCTGGTATTTATCCAAATATCTAAAGTCAGCAGACTATTGCAATACATCCATAATATTTTTAGCACAGAAATTTACATTAACCTAGTTATGATATCAGACTAATGTGTTTATCAACAGATGAACAGACAAGGAAATGTGATATGTATAAACAAATTTTACACAGTCATGAAAAAAAAATGTCATTTGAAGTAAAATGATGGAACTGGAGAATATCATTTTAAGTGAATTAGCCAGATTCAGAAATACAACAAACAAATATGTGCTCTCATAGATGGAAGACAGAGATTTTTAAAAGAAAAAAAAAATTAAAGGATTTCATACAAAGAGAAGGGAGAAATGTAGAGTAGCAAAAATGGGTGGGGGAAGGAGGAGGAGAAATAAATGGAAAGTAGTTGGAATTCAAATTGACCAAGTTATTTTATGGGCATATAATTAATATACCACAATGAACCATACATGAATAAGTATTATGTGCCAATTACACATTTTAAAAATAATGGAAACCAAATATCTAAAGACCATAGAGAAATTGATTCCACCTATATCTTATTAGCCAGAACATAATCCTGGCTATTCCTAATTACAAAGGTGGGAAATGTTGGTTTTAAAGTCATACAAAAAAACAGAAACTAATTTTATTCACAGTAACTGATATTGCATCATCATATTTATGCCTTCCAAAATAACTTCTTCATTTATTCACTTACAGATATGTCTTTGAAGTGCGAGTGCTGAAATGATCTTTTGCTTCCTTCAGTTGGTCTTTCAGCTTATTGATATTATCATTCCTTGCCTGCATTTTGTCTCTTATCTCATCCATTGCTTCACAAATTATATTAATCATGTATAATCTGAAGTGCTTTTCTGACATTTCTTCTACCATACTTTTATTGGATTCTATTAATATAGAATCTAGATTTCTTTGGATCACTTTCTTCCCTTGTTTTTTCATGTTGTTCATGTATCTTCTCCTCTAGCATTGCAGATCTGGGGTATTTCAGATTTCCCCCTATAGGTTTGTAGTGGTCCTATAGGTTTCCAAAACATTTTTCTTAAGGGGAGATCAATATTAGCAGTGCCCAATTCAGACACTATGCAATCCTATATCAAATAGCTCCTATGAGGACAATAAAATATTGTCATAATAAACAGAATGAGTTCAAATATTATCTTCAGTAAAACAAGCAGAATTGCAATAAGGTCTGTAATTTCTAATGGAGGACAAAGAGGATGCAGAAGGATGTAGAACGTAGCTATTAATGGGATAAAAAAAGACTGTATAGAAGTTCTAGATAATAGAATGGGTGTAATCAAAAGAAATTGGATGTTAGCATGCAAAAAGGAAGAAGGAGACTCTGAGAGAATAGGTAAACAAAAGGAAAAGAGAGCAAGAAAAGTAAAAAAATAAAAACTTAAAATTTTTTAATAAGGAGTAAAATGAAATCTACAGTATAATAGTCATATGGTAATGAAAACTCCCAGTGTTCAGTAGCCTGATGCATGAGAGGTACCTCACAATGAGCTTGTCTCCAGCAGGCATTTCAGGATGGGATTTGTCCCACCTAAAATATCAGAGCTTCAACTTCCAGGATTATCCAACATGGCCACTGTGACTTTCAAATGTGTTGGCAAATGGGGAGTTGCAGCTAGGGGTGTGGATGTGGTCGGCTGGAGGTCCTGGAGGAGAGGTGTGGTTGGTCAGGGAGGGGTCCTGGATGTCGGGTGTGTTTTATGTGTGTGTGGGATCCTGGAGGCCAGGTGCAATCAGTTGGTCTGGGGTCCCTGGTGATAGGGCACAGTCAGTTGGTCTTGGGGTCCTGGAGGCAGAGAGCAGTCAGTCGATGTGAGGGCTCCAGAGGCAGGGAGTGATGGCTTGGGCTGAGGGATCCTGGAGACGAGGCTCAGTCAGTCTGGCCAGGGGTCCTATGGGGCCTGGCTATTGTCTCAATACGGCAACAGCCACGTGTAATCAAACCTGCAGGTACTTTAATTGTAAACTTCCAGCAAACAGCAGGCAGCTGGTGCTCCACTGTTGGTTGGTGATCAGTTTGCTGACTGTTGTGGAACAATCGGGTGGTGAGCCTCGTGCATTTCATGATGGATAGGTGTAAGGGAGGCAATGGACAGGTGAGAGGCAGGCAAATGGCCAATGATAGGCACCTGACAGTGAGCAATCTGCACTCAAAAAAGGCATCGATATGCTGGCAGCCTGCAGGTGATCACGGCAGACAAATGGGGTAAACAGCAGGGGATCAATAAGCAGCAAAAACGACCTCACCAAGAAACAGACATCCTCTGCTTGAAACCGGAGTTACAGAGTCACAAGGAATGCAGCCTCCCTATAGTCTGCCATCTTGGATCTCCACAAGAGGAATTTTTTAAGGAGCTTTGAAACTCTGGGTCACACGACCTCCTGATCAGGGAGAATGATGAGTCCTCTGGAGGATGAAAAGCCAATCAGTGCATCTGCTGCAGAGGAGGGTCAAGGAAAAAGGGAGACATCCCTGGTGCTTTCAAGGAAAGCCATCTCATTGAGGATACCCTGTCTAATGGATGACACTAAAGCTAAGAAGCTTTCCTTAAGTTCTCTATGACTGACTCCTGTGGGAACTCAAATGACTCTTTAACAGCCAGGAACAGTTCACTTTGACCAGCTTGATCTTAGATACCTAGCAAAACAATTAAAACCAAAATAAAGCCATTCTTGGGCATTTAAAAGAAATAATAGTGAAATGTAACTTAAGATGAGCACTTGTGATAGCCCACTAGAATAAAGACTAAAAGCTACAAAAGAGATTCTTAGGCAAATGTGCCTGATAACTATCAAGAAAAACTTCCAGAGTCAGAAGTTTTTAGTCAGTTTAAGGCCTACAGATACAGGTAGGCTTAATCTATGTTTGCTAGTAACAGAAAATATAGAGATCTCACTAAATGTGTTTACATTCCTGATAACCTGGACAAAGTTAAAGTTCCCAAATACACGTCTTGTACTCTCCAGCCTTTTCTAGGTCTTGTTATGGGAACAACTTCTCAGTTCTTCTAGCCCCTGGTGAGAAATTATTGACTTCTGTCATCTCTATGATATTCATTGGCATGTTCCAGATTCTGCAATATTTATAATGTATTAATCTCATTTCAGTACTCATGACTTTTTGTTCTTCTCTCATAAAATCACCCACCCCCAGATTCCTCTACAACCTTCTCTTCCCCAACAAGACTTCTACCATGGACCCCTCGATTAACCTGATTTTTAAAAAGGGAACTCCAAACTGCTTACCCCATGATTCCCCCTTCAGCTCAAAGAAGCCAGAGTGGTCATTGCCCCCTTTCCCTACAGAAGTAAAGGAGTTCCTAAAATTAGAGGGGTGAATGAAGCCAGAATTGGGGACAGGCACTTAATGTAGAAATACATTCAAATTGAGAAAATGAAGTCCATGAAAACTGTCTGCCTGTGGATGTCTGGAAGTTGAAGACTGCCCATGGGAGAATGGACTTTTTACATCTCACCTGCAAAACGAGCCTTAGTCACTTAGGCAGAAAGGAGAGATAAGGCAGGAAAGAACTGGAGAAAAAAGATTATATTATAAAAACAGAAATGGGGGAATGTAATAAAAGCTGCTCCCTGCCATTTATGTTGCATAACAAACTAGCTTGTCAGTCTGAAAGCTGTTCTCCTCACCCTTTCTGCTGCAGCCATATCCCCGCCTCCCAACTACTTGTCAGTCTGTGAACATCCTAGCTAGCTATTGGTTCATCAGTTTGCTTGTAAGTATCCTTCTTCGTTATTGGTCCCCTGTTAGCCTGGCAGAATTAAACTGCTTAAGGATAGCTTCCCTGCCATCTATTCTCATGCTTTCTCTCTCCTATTCTCTTTCTCTCTCCTCCTAACTTTTCCACTCTCTCTTGTGTATGCCCTTTCACTTTTCATCTCATTTTCTCTCTTACCCTGCTGGGAGACACTCTATTTGCTTAATAAACCCTCTTCTGTCAAAAAATTTTATGATTGCTTTTTATATTTCTATGAAGAATGTCATTGGGATTTTCATAGAGTAGCATTAAATCTGTACAATGGCTTTGGTAGAATGGTCATTTTGACAATGTTAATTCTGCATATCCAAGAGTATGGGAGAGCTTTCCATGTTTCAAGGTTTTCAATTTCTTCCTTTAGTGCTGTTGTAGGCCACTGCCCTGTAGGGCCCGCAGTGGTGGCTGGCCTTGCCCTATGGTGCCAAGAAGCCCAGCTGCAAGTGCTTTCTATTGGCTGACTGATCTCCTCCGCATCCGTGCTTAGCTCATGATCAGTACATGTCCTCATTACCCACCATTAAGTCTCCACAAGCCAAACGCCTGACCCATTAAGGTGATTGGTTGTTATATCCCACAAAGCTGCGTACTTTGCACGGTGTGGAAGCAAGCAAGGCAGAGCAAGCAAGGCAAGGAGGGCAGGCAGCTGCTGCGGGACGAGAAAAGAGGAGAGGCGGCTGTGGCGCGACGAGAGAGGAAGAAGAGAGAAGTGACAGCTGCACAAAAGAAAAGAAGGAGAGAGAAAACTGCATGACAAGAGAAGAAGGAGAGAAAGAGCTGCATGACAAGAGAAGAAAAAGAAGACGGCGGCAGTGGAGGAAGAGGAAGAACCAGGCACTCGGCTCAGAAGCTCTCCCATAAAAATAAAGACCTTAAAACTTCATTTGAGAGCCAAGTCTTCATTACACTCGCTGGACGGGACAAGTGCTCTTCAATTTTCACTATAGAGGTCTTTCATCTCTTTTGTTAGATTGATTCCCAACTTTCTTTTTTTGGGGACTATTGTGAATGGCCTAGTTTTCCTAATTTCTCCTTCAGTGGATTCATCACTGTTGTATAGAAATGTGTTTGATATTATGGGTGTTAATTTTCCATCCTGCTACATTGCTGAATTTGTTTATTAGTTCTATAATTTTTCTGATGAAATCTTTAATATCTTGCATTCTAACAGAAAATAATAGAATAAAATTACAAATGAATGATAAAATAAAAATTACAAGCTCCTCTAATAACTGGAGACTAAATGATGCATGAATGACCAGTGGATAGAAGAAGAAATAAGGAATGAAATTAAAAAAATACTTAGAGTAAATGAGAATAGCAACACAACATATCAAAATCTATGGGACAACATGAAGACAGTTCTAAGAGGAAAGTACATTGCATTGAGCTCATTAATTAAAATAATAAAAAATTTTCAAATAAAAAAAGCACTATACCTCAAAACCCTAGAAAAAGAAGAACACATCAACACCAAAAGTAGTAGAAGATGGGAAATAATTAAAATCAGAGATGAAATCAATAAAACTGAAAGAAAAGTAACAATATTAAAAATTGACAATGTAAAACCTCAGTTTTTAGAAAAGATAATTAAAATTTATTAACCCTTAGCCATGTTAACAAAGAGGGAGAAAACCCATATTACTAAACATTGTGATTAAAAAGGAAATATGATGAACACTGCTAAAATAAACATGTTAATCAGAAACTATTTTAAAAATTTATACTCCGATAAAAATTGAAAATCTTAAAGACATTGACAAATTTCTAGAGACATATGACCTACCCAAACTGATTAATAAGGACATACACAATTTAAACAGATCAATTTCAAATAGTGAAACAGAAGATCCCTCAAAAGCCGAACAACTAAGCAAACCCCAGGGCCAGACAGAATCTCAGTTGAGTTCTACAAGACCTTCACCAATACTCCTCAAATTATTCCATGAAAAAGAAAAGGAGGAAGATTTTCCCAACTCATTCTATGAAGCTACCATCACTGTGACATATCAAGGAGAGAAAATTTCAGATGAATATTCCTCATAAATATGGATGCAAATATTCTCAGTAAAATTCTGACAAATTTTATACAAAATTGTGTTACAAAGATAGTGCACCATGATCAAGTAGTGTTCATCTGAGGGATGCAAGTTTGGTTCAGCATATGGAAATAAAAAAAATTAATTCATCATATCAATAGACCCAAAGACAAGAACCATATGATTATCTCAATAGATGTAGAAAAGTATTTTACAAAATGCACCACCTGTTCATGTTCAAAACGTTAGAAAATGTAGGTATAATGGGAACATACCTCAGCATTGTAAAAACAATATATGCTAATCTCAAGGCCAACATCATTGTAAATGAAGAAAATTTGAAAGCATTCCCTTCAAAAACGGAAACAAGACAAGGATGCTCTTTTTCACCACTTCTTTTCAACATTGTCCTTGAAACCCTAGCCAGAGCAATTAGAGAAAGAAATTAAAGGAATATGCATAGAAAAAGAACTCAAATTATTCCCATTTATTAACAGCATGATTCTATATTTAGCAGACCCCAAAAATTTGTTGGTTTTTGTTTGCTTTTTATCTTGGGGCCCTTTAAACCTATTTCAGTTACTGACAGTTCAAATGTTTCTTTTGACTTTTGCAAATTTGGAAAATAAAGATTTCTGATCAATCAAGGGTGTGACCTTGAAAAAGGAAGAAAGAAAGGGACAGAGAAAACATCCCAATCTATATTTAATGAAGGAACATCAACTAGGTGCATAGCAATAACAAAATAAAGCTTATCTATTCCTTACCTGTAGCTTAATATTTGTTGGGGACTGAGAGATATATAGGGTGTCTTAATCATAAATTATATTGAGAAAGCAGAGTGGTGGGGTGAAAGTGTCAGGGTGGGTAACTGAGGAGCTGCAATTTAAATAGTATGGGGTGTGAGAGGAGGATGCAGGGAAAAATGTTAGTGTACAGAGGGCCTCACAAATAGAAGACTAGACTTGGGAGAGTGCTTAGAAGTGAAAGACTGGGCATTTCCGGATGGCTTAGGTTCTGTGAGTCAAGAACCTGCCTTTCACTTTTGGGAAATGGAAGCTCTTGGAAGACTTTGAGAAAAGCAGGCTGATGCTATGACTTAGACTATTCCCACTTTTATACTGGGTAGTCCATAAACTGCCTCATGTTACCCTGTAAAAGTCTGTTATAAATATGGTATGATCATCATTTTGTAGGTGAGAACTTTCATGGACTCTATGCAAGGTCAAGTAAGTGGGAAGTGAGGGAACTATGGATGCTCTTAACTTCTCCAAGTTCCACCATTGTCCTCTGTAAAATAGAAAAGATAGCCACACATATTATGAAATTGTGAAAATCAAAATGAAAATGGAAAATCAAATGAAAATATAAACACAGGACAAACTGAGAAAAGTATTTTTATGAATTCAATAAATGTTATTTTTTTGTTGTTGTTCTAATCATATGCACAATAACAAAGTCAGTACTATATAGAAGACCTAACTCCATCTTTGGAGACCCAAAGTAGGCTCATCCATGCACTTCACAGAATTTAGGACCCCCTCCTCTGGATTCTGCTTTCTTATCTACTTAAGAAACTTGTGGGCCTACTCTCCTAGGTGTATTTGAGTTTGATGTTCTTTGGTGATTCAGAGATGTTCTGGATGATTTTTGCCCACCCTCTTTAACAATCATTACCGGGTTGTTCACACTGTGGAGATTTTATCAGCCTTGATTAATGACTTGAGAAGTGTGATGAGAGAATGTTTAGGTTCATGCCAATGCCCTATTCAGATATTATTGAGAAAGGGTCATACCTGTGGGAGCCACTGCAAATTTATATTAACTCTTGGAAACTCACCTTCCTGGGACCCCTCTGCTCATGGTTCCACATAGTTGTTGCAACCCTTACCATATTGATATAAACATAAAATTTGACCCTGCAACAATTTTCAAACAAAATCACACAATATAAAATCTTCATGAACTTGTGTTTATGACTTGAGACCTTTGCTGAAGACTGGGTCAAAGGCCAGCACATACAAGATACTATCTTAAAAATCCATTTTATGAGGAGATATTCCAGTTTCATAGGTAGGATAACTCAATGTTCTTAGGTTGTCAATAGTTCCTAAATTAATACATGGATTCAAGAAATTGTCAATCAAAATACTAGAGGATTATTTTTAGAAATGATAAATTTATTCTAAGATGCACAGGAAAATGCAAAGGGATTTGAATAGGAAAATAAGTTGAAAGATGAAGAACCTAGGAAGAGATCTTACATTGCTTTAGTTGAAGTCATGTTACAAATCTGCAAGTAGGCAAGACAATGTGATACTGGTATAAAGAGATATGAGGATCAAAGATCAGAATAGAGTTTTGAGAGACACTCACACAGACATGGTCAGATGATTCTGAAAAAAAGCACAAAGTCAATGCAATAAAATGAGAAGAGCTTTTCAAAAAATGGTGATGGAATGACCATTGGTTATATGCAAAAGCACATTATGGTGACCATAAGCAGGGGCAGAGTCCTCCAAAGCTAGAAGTTCTTGCTGTAATCCTTCAGAGCTGAGGCAGCAGGATAAGCATAAACACCCACTCTTCTTATACTCTTGCCAGGACTTAAGCCCTTACCCTCAGCCTGAACAAAAACATTGTCTTACTTTACAATAGTTGTGAGAATGCTGTGTATGTGCCAGGACCAGAAACATGGTGGGTTGTGGCCCAGGTAAACAATGCCTGGTGCCACCACCCATTTCTTACTGAAGCAAGTCATTTTTTTCAGGTTCCCGTGACTTCTCTCTGCTTTTTTTCTCTTCTGGCCTTTCCAGTGGCCCTAACTCTGAAACTTCTTTCAGTTCTTTTAACTTTATTCCTACAGTATGTGAAGCATGTCAGCTGTAAAGTGTCTCCTGATGATGCCACTGTGTGAGAGATAGCCATGGTGGGATGGTACTGAGCAGCTACGACCTGGAGAAAGAGGGGGGAGAAAGAAATGGGCCAAGTGGTCATGTTCAAGAGGGGAAATGGGAAGGGCAGGTTGAGAATGGCAAACTGGATGGCAGGCTCACGATGGACAGACAGTGATTTTGAGCAAGAGAGGCAGGAGAGAAGAAAACAGACCCAAGCATATAATTCAGTATGTCTTGTTGAGATGTTAAAGGAGGGTCAAGGCAGGCACTTGAAGGAACTTTGCAGAAAAAATTTGGGGAAATTTCATTGTTTTAGCAATCAGAATCACATTTTGAAGAATCCAGGTGGAAGCAAAGCTGAGCAATGACTCACATTTTAAAGTTAATAGATATCAATTTTTTCAAAATATTTTGTATCTGTTTTGAAGTTTTGATTACTTTTTAAAATTTAAGTTAGAGTTTTGGAAGTTTTAAAGTTAAAATTTAAAATGTAGTTTAACATTACAAACATGATTTTGGAAATTTCTGAAAAGTTCCTTTTTAACAGCACCTAAATTGAACATTGTGAATATTTTAAAATTTTAAATATGTGATGGTTATTTTCTTAAAGATCTTTTTGATACCTATTATGTGTATATATAGTCATATCATCCAAATATGAGCATACATATATTATGTGTGTATATAAGCATACATAAATATTATTGCAAATATGTGTGAAATGCACACAACCCAGCACCTGCAGCATGCTTACTGTGCTTTCCCTGCCTGCACTGGTAGATTCCTCTGGCAGCCCTCACAAAGACTGTCCACTGCTGTGTTTAGTCATAAACCCTCTCTACCTTAGGTGAACACAGCACATCCCTTACCCTCTGAAGAGGTGCCCACAGGCTCAGGGACCCTCAATAGAAATCCACATTTGCTGTAGTCTGACACTATCTTACCTCTCCAGAGAATGCAGGAGGGCAGATGTATCCAGAGCAACAGTAAAATGAGAGTTTAATCAATAGGACTCAGTGATTTCTGAATCTTCAGGGCTCCTACACTTTCTAGTAATGTCTAAAGGTAAAATAGCAAGACTCAAAAATGTTTGCATACCCACTGCATCAGTTCCATTGCAGAGAACTCTGGTCAGTTATCTCATTCCTTCCTTGAGATGGTGGTAAAAGGAGCAAACTGTTGAGGTTGACACTGATGGCTTCAAATGCAATAATGAATGAAGTGCAAGCACCTTTGGGGAACAGGTCAGAAGATGAGGAGCAAAGGTATGGAGCATGGAAAGTAGATAATACAAGAGTCACACTGTGCAAGCACAATGCTAAATGGTAGCACTTGAGCATACTTTGTCTATTTTGCTTTTAAACTTGTCACTAATAAAATACTTATTCATATCAAGTACCAACATTACAGAGGATTTTAAAGGGCCATCAAATTTGCAAAAAAAAAAAAAATCAAAAGGAAAATCTTAATGCAGGTTATCTTTCCTTTGTATGATTCTTTGTATGAAATGACGTTCCCTCAGCAAATACATTAATAGTCAATTAAGCAAACTTTGTTAGCAGTTTTCTTTGTACAACATGTGGGGATTGTTGATTTGGGCCCTTTGATTTTTGTGTATCCAGCAATTTGTGCATATGTTCAAATGACAGTGCTCACTGTGCTTTGTGCTCACTGTGTTTTACAAGTTACCTTTACAGTGTTAAGTCCAGAGAGGCATGGTGGTGCATGCCTGTAATTCCAGCAGTTTGGGATGCTGAAGCAGAAGAATCACAAGTTCAAAGCCATTCTAAGCAACTTAGCAGGGCGCTAAGCAACTTAGGGAGACCCTGTCTCAAAATAAAATATTAAAAAATCATTGAAGATGTTGCTCAGTGTTTAAGCATCTCTGGGTTCAAACCCCAGAACCATAAATAAACAAACAAATGAATAAATAAATAAGGGTTAAGCCCAGGCCCAGAGATTAGAAACTTTCAAAGGGAATACCCTTTAACAACATTTGAAACAGTAACCTAGGAATGCCCATGGACAAACATATATAGTTCTTTGGGCCTATGGAAAGGTGTTGTGCACCTCCCTTAAGATCATTTAAATATTTAGTTGTTGGTTTTACCATGACTATATCCCATTCCTTTTTGACAACAGGTAAACACAGGGAAGTTGTTAGGGGTATTAGAAATATTCTTAAAATGGGTATGGTTAGTGATTCTAAGAGTGCTTAAAAAAAAAACCTTGCTTCCCTGAACATTTAATATTTGTATGTGGTGGGGCTGGGTTTAAAGACAGGGTAGCACATGACAGTAATTGCAATGACTCATGAGGCTAAGGAAGAAGAAATGCAAGTCTAAGACTGGCATTAGTTACTTAGAAAGATAGTTTCTCAGAATAAAAAATAAAAAGCACTAAAAATGTGAGATATATAGCTCAGTGATATAACAGATCTGAGTTCCATCCCAGTACATAAAAAGAAAAGTTAAAAAAAAAGAAATATAATTTGTGCTCTTTATTTTTACATTCTTTCACATGTTTCAAATTTGGACTTAAAAAAGCCACGAATATTCTGTGTCACCCTCCTAGGTAAAATATAGAAGGGATAATTACACTTACTGTACTTTACCTGTTGTCATTTTTGCTTAGTAGCCTTCCTCCTCCATCAAAAGTGAATAATGATGATAAAATTTCTATAAACAAACATTTGGGTTCAAGACTTACCATAATGAATATGAGTTAGTTCCTAGTTCATTTGGAAAACTACAATTCATCTTCACAGAAGGAAGAAAAACTAGGGGTAGTATAACAGATGCAAAATATGAAGTGTTTGTGTGTTTTTCTTTTTTATAAAGTGACAGGTTTATGCTATATTACACAATCATAGTAGAGCAAATAAAGGAAATGTGTGTCCTTCACATTTAAAAAGGAAAGGTAACATTTCAAATATGTCATGATTTGCTGACTAGAATTTATGGTGACATTTGGGTTGATGGTTCCTAAGATTGAAACAATAACCAATGGAAAAAAATAGAAAAGCATTCAGAGACTGACCTGTTCTATAAAATATATACACTTCAACCTTTATTAATTATGAAATTATAGAGATTAGGAATTATAAAATTTATAAAAAGATTTCAGGTGAATTCATATACAAAGATTATCACTTATTAAAATTAAAGTTCTTTATAAGTGTAGTCTTGGAAAATATATTTTTCTTCAAAGAGACTTTGATCTATACTTGTGCTATATAAAAAATTATCTAAAAATTAATTATGTACCTAAATGTAAAACCTAGAAGTATATAACTACTAAAAGAAAAGAGAGGAAACTATCTTTGTGGTCCTGTGTTTTACAATGAGATTTTGACTATGATATAAAAAGCACTGTCTTCAGAATAAAAAAGATAAGTGGGGCCTCATCAACATTAATAGCTCTTCCTTAATAAAACATGTCAAGCCACAGACTGAAAGATCATTTCTGCATAGAACAAATGTGGATTTCTACCTAAATATTTAATAACTCTCAAAGTGCAACAAAACCATAATAAAATATGAAAATTATTTTAAAGAACACTCTATTTAAAAGAATGTGGACACATTTATTGGAGAAAAGATATTGTCTTCAACAAATGGTGCTGGGAAAACTGGAAATCCATATGTAGCAAACTAAAATTAAAATTGTATATCTCAACCTGCACAGAAATAAACTTAAGTGTATCAAAGATCTAGAAACTAAAACAGAGACCCTGTGCCTAATAGAAGAAAAAGTAAGCCCAAATCTTTATCATGTCAGCTTAGGACCTGAGTTCCTTAACAAGACTCCTAAAATGCAAAAAGTAAGATCAAGAATCAATAAATAGGATTAATTCAAACTAAAAACCTACTCAGCAAAGAAAACAATAATGAGGAGAAGAGGGAGCCCATAGAGTGGAAGAAAATGATTGCCATCTGCATCTCATGTACAGCATTAAAATCCAGGATATATAAATAACTCAAAAAACTTAACACCGAAACAAACCTACAAACCATTAATCCAATCAACAACTGGTCTAAGAAACTGACCAGACACTTCTCAGAAGAAGAAATATGATCAGTCAACATATTTATATAAGTATATATTTTATAAGTATATAAAAAAATTTCTCAAAATCTCTAGCAATCAGAAAAATGCAAATCAAAACTACTCTAAGATTCCACTTAACTCCAGTCAGAATTCCAATTATCAATAATCCAACCATCAATAAATGTTGAAGATATGGGAGAAAAGCTACAATCACACATTCTTGGTGGAACTGCAGATTGCTGCAACCATTATGAAAAGCTGTATGGAGATTCCTGAGAAAACTTGGAATGGAACCACCATTTGACCCAGTTATCCTGTTCCTCGATTTATAACCCAAGGATATAAAATCAGCATACTATAGTGATGCAGCCATTTCAATATTTACAGCACCTCAATTCACAAAAGCCAAACTGTGGAACCAGATACCCTTTATCTGATGAATGAATAAAGAAAATGTGGTATATATACATAATGAAATGATTCATTCTCAAAGAAAAATTAAATTATGGTGCTTGCCAGGAAATTGATGGAGCTGAAGAATATCATGCTAAGGAAAATAAACCAATACCCCCCAAATTAAAGGCTGAATATTTTCTCTGGTATGTGAATGCTAATTCACAATAATGGAACAGAGGACAGAGAAGAATAGAGGTCATTTGCATCTTTGGATTAGCAGAAGGGAGTGAACAGAGGGGAGGTGGTATGGGGGAGATAGGGTAGTAGAATGCACTGGATGAGATTACCCTATGCACAAATATGATTACACAGCTAGTGTGCTTCTATGCTGTGTACAGCCAGAATGAGATATGTATATGTATATGTATGATGTATATGTATGATGTGTCAAATGCTTTCTACTGTCATGTATAACTAACTGAAATGAATTTTAAAAAGAAAGAATCTCTTTAAAATACGAAGATATGAGTGGAAAATAAGCACATGAAAAGATAGTCAACATCATTTGATATTAGGTAAATGAAAATAAAAATTACGAGATGCTCATGAATGGGTGAATTTATTAGCATACTCAATCACTGACTGGTCACAGTTGTGGAGGTAGCAGGTGAGCACCCAACCCACCTGCCTTGTGGAGCTAGACAGCGGGTAGCAAACTCGTACAACCACCAGGCCAAAGACAGACACCATTACTGAGCAATCCTACCTGATCACCATGCTGAGGTCTATCACCATCATGGAGCAAGGAGGCAGACGAGCCAACTTGCCTGCATCGTGGAGCTAGCCAGAGGATTCTTTATAGGCTGGTGCAGAAATTTAAAATTATTCCTGAGGGCGTGGCCATCTTCATTGGAAGAGCAGCTCCCTTCCTAAGACACCTACAGGACGCTAGAGGACATTTGAAAACACCCAGAAGTCAAGAACAGGAGGGACTGAGAGACTCGGGACCAACTCAGAGCCACCAGGTGAGTCTCTCCCACTGGATGGGCATCCCAGATGGGATAGTAGTCCCAAAATTCAGGGAACTTTGTGGAGTAGAGTGTGACTTCCCTGCTGGTGACAATTGAAAGCATTCTCACTAAAATCTAGAACTAGCAGGATGCTCTCTTTCACCACTTCTATTCAATATTGTCCACGAAACTCTAGTCAGAGCAACTAGACAGACCAAGGAAATTAAAGGGATATGAATAGGAAAAGAAGTATTCAAACTATCCCTATTTGCTGATGATATGATTATATATTTAGAAATTCCACCAGAAAATTATATATTTCTGGAAATTCCACCAGAAAACTTTTAGAACTCTTAAGTGAATTCAGTAAAGTAGCTGGATATAAGATCAATGCTCATAAATCCAATGCATTTTTATAAATAAGTGTTGAATCTTCAGAAAGATGAGTTAGGAAAACTCCCCCATTCACAATAACTTCAAAAAAAGAATACTTTGGGATAAATCTAACAAAAGAGGTGAAAGACCTCTACAATGAGAACCACAGAACACTAAAGAAGGTAATTAAAGAAAACCTTAGAAGATGCAAAGATCTCCCATGTTCTTGGATAGGCAGAACTAATATTGTCAAAATGGCCATATTACCAAAAGTGCTATACAGATTCAATGCAATTCCAATTAAAATCCCAATGATGTACCTTACAGAAATAGAGTAAGCAATCATGAAATTCATCTGGAAGAATAAGAAACCCAGAATAACTAAACCAATCTTTAGCAGAAAAAGCAAAGCAGGGGGTATCACAATACCAGACTTTCAATATACTACAAAGCAATAGTAACAAAAACCACATGTTATTGGCTCCAAAATAGACAGGTAGATCAATGGTACAGAACAGAAGACATGGACAGAAACCCAAATAAATACAATTTTCTCATACTAGAGAAACGTGCCAAAATATGCAATGGAGAAAAGATAGCCTCTCCAACAAGTGTGCTGGGAAAACTGGAAATCCATATGCAACAGAATAAAATTAAAGTACTATCTCTCATCCTGCACAAAAATCAACTCACAATGGATCAAGGACCTTGAATTCAGACCAGAGACCCTGCATCTTATAGAAGAAAAAGTAGGTCCAAATCTTCAACATGTTGTCTTAGGATCAGACTTCCTCAGCAGGACACCCATAGCACAAGAAATAAAAGCTAGAATCAATAACTGGGATAGATTCAAACTAAATAGCCTTCTCTCAGCAAATAAAACTATCAGCAATGCAAAGGGAAAACCTATAGAGTGGGAGAAAATCTTTGCCACTCATACTTCAGATAGAGCACTAATTTCCAGATTATATAAAGAATTCAAAAACTCTACATGAATTCAAATAACCCAATCAACAAATGGGCTAAGAATATGAACAGATGCTTCACAGAAGATCTACAAGAAATCAACAGATATATGAAAAAATGTTCACCATCTTTAGTAATAAAATAAATGCAAATCAAAACTATCCTAACATTCCATCTCACCCCAATTAGAATAGCGATCATCAAGAATCCTAGAAACAATAGGTGTTGGCAAGTATGTGGGGCAAAAGGTACACTCATACATAGCTGGTGGAGCTGCAAATTAGTACAGCCAATCTGGAAATCAGTGTGAAGATTCCTCATAAATCTTGGAATGGAACCACCATTTGACCCAGCTATCCCACTTATTGGCCTACACCCAAAAAAGTTAAAATCAGCCTACTAGAGAGACACAGCCACAACAATATTCATAGCTGCTCAATTCACAATAGCCAGATTGTGGAACCAACATAGATGCCCTTCAATTGATGAATGGATAAAGAAACTCTGGTATGTATATATATATATACATATATATATATATATATATATACACACACAATGGAATATTACACAGCCATAAAGAATAATAAAATTATGGCACTTGCAGGCAAATGGATAATATTGGAGAATATTATGCTAAGTGAGATAAGCCAATCCAAAAAACCAAAGGACAAATTATCTCGCTGATAAGCAGATGATGATACATATATGGGGAGGGAGGGGGCAAGAATGGAGGAAGGAGGGACTGTATAGAGGGACAAGAGGGATGGGAGGAGTTGTGGGGAAGAAAAAAATAACAGAATGAATTAAAAATTATTACCCTTGGTAAATTTATGATTACACAAATGGCATGCCTTTACTTCATGTACAGAGAAACAAAATGTATCCCATTTGTTTACAATCAAAATGAATTTTAAAAAAAGAAAATACTCCACAATAAAAAGGAATAAGAAATTGATACTTTCTAAAGCAAATTAATATGATACTAGCTAAAAGTCATCAGAGTACTACATATTACATGATTTTGTATATATAAAATTGTAAAAAGTAAGTGAATGCATAGTGATGAATAGAAGATGAATGGTTGCTACGTGAGCAGGAGGTGCAGGATTATTTCAAGTTTGTACACTTTACATATGTATAGTTTATTTTTTTGTAAATTGTTTTTCAATGAAGCTCTTTTTAAATATTCATTCTGGATTTTCCTGTCCTTAAAGTCCTAATTTTTGGCTTACCCATCTCCAGGAGTTCTCTTAGTTTCTCCTCATCTTGATTATTATCTTCTGTTACCTGAACTACAGAATTCAAGATCATGTCATGATGAGCAATTCTGCTCTTGCCTGGAAGTCTCAGCTTGTGACATCAGCTCAAACTTGAACACCAGACACTTACCTCTCAGAACTTCAGAAGTTCAAGAGTCAAAGCATATTAATTCAGAAGCTCTAATTTTCCATTTATTAGCTGGGTGATTCAGCAAGTTGCTCATTTTTTCCTACACTCACATTATCTCATTTAAAAAATGGTGAAATTGATAAAGACCCATGTTATACAACTTGCCGTAAGGCTTAAATGAATTAAAAATGAAAATATGTAGAATATATAGGGCATTTGGTAAGTATTTCATGTTATCTATTATTATGACTTCTATGATTAAAAGCATTTTTCCATGTTGTAGCATGTATCAGTGTATTTCTTTTTGTGTAATCCTCTCTTCACTTTTATTCAGTTTTATCAACTAAGTGTTGATACCTAAAGAATAATTTTCATTTACCTAATTTAAAAATGGTATAATATACATAAGATCAATTTTCCACCTAATAATTTTATTGTATAAATCAATGACATTAATTAAATTTACATTGTTTTGCAAACCATTACCACTATCCATCTCCATAACTTTATTACCCCAAACTAAAAGGGTTCAATTTCTAAACACTAACTTCCAATCTTTCTCTTTTTGATAACCAACAGTTATCAAACTGTTTTGATAATGCCCAATTCTTGATAACCAACATTCCATATTCTCTATACATAAATTTGCCCATTTCCAATATTTCATTTAATTTGGACAGATAGTGTTTGTCCTCTGATCTCTGATGTCTTTTGCTTAGTTTAATATTTTCAAGAATCATCCATGTTTAAGCTTGTATCAAAACTTTATTACTTATTAGGTTTAATAATATTCAATTTTATGACTGGACCATGAAATGACATGTTGCCGCAAAGATAATTACCAAAGAGTACATAACTGTGAGTATAAGCAGTCAGGAGGCAGTATCATCAGGGTCCCTGCAGTGACTAGATATGGAAAATCCACACAGAGATACCACCATGTACACAATGAGAAAGCTCCATTAGAGGGATACACATAGAAGTAAGAACATATCTATCCTAGACAAGTATCCAGACTGTAAACAAATATAAAAGGGGTAAAATGAAGGTGGGGTTTAGTTGCTGATCACTATTTCTCCCTGTCTCTGAGGACTGGTAGCTTCCTCCCACAAAAATGAACACATGCAATTTTTTGCTTATGTGATTGGCAAAGATAAATAGTATCTATTTTGGTGATACTATTACTAAATAGTGTTACTAAAGTGTAAATGGTGATACTAAAGTGTAATGTACTTTATTGGAATACAATTAAGCAATATCTATCAAGTTTAAATACAAACATCCTTAATCCACCACATCAGTTTTATAAAACCATGCTGGTGGACACAGGATTCATGCTAAAGTAATCCCAAAGAAGCGTTGTTTACTGCTAATTCTACATTTTCCACTCCTCTCATCTCACTTGGCATTCCCTGAAGATCTGAGCAGCCATATTCTCAAAGCATGACACAAAAGACCTAGCACACGGGCTTCAAACCTGAGCAGCCCTCAGTCCTTCATTTGTTCCTCACAAATGATCTCTTACAGAAAATGACCTCAAATTTTTTACTAACAATTTACCTCTAATCCTATCAAGTATCTTTTCTTCCTATTTCCTGGAAATACATCAGCAAATATTCTGCAGTGTTCTCACTCATTCACAAACATTTGTGGCATCTCTCTTCAATGCTGAACCCTTCATGTACCCAGTTTAATATATCACAGTATAGTATGTGGCATCATGTTGGGAGCATGGGGAAGAGAAAAAAAATCACATGGAAGAACAAAAGCAAAGACTAGAGAGGGACATTCATTTGATATTTTATCAAGGATATTCAAAGGTAAAACAGGCACATGGGCAGGGAACATCTTTAATATTTTTCTTAACTCTTTATTATTGAATCTTCCCTCTGAACCTCATAAAGTTAAAATTCTTACACATAAATTGAAAAAAAAAACATTTCTGTGTGTGATGACATGGAGTGGAGACAAGAATGAAAGCTGGAACAATACCCATTGGAATGAAGGAGAACAGTTGTGATGACCACATAGTTCTCTTGCCCATAAGCTATTATTAGATTGCAATATTTATATATCCAAATTAATTTAAATAAAATCAGTGTTGGTGGATGTTTTCCTGACCCACAGGACTAATACATGGTGAAAATATAAGGTTTTTGTTTTTGGTGTTTGGACAGGACTTATAGTCCACAAGGTTCATTTGAATAAAACTTGTTTTGTGTGGTGGCATGTGCTACTGTACATGTAAGACCTAAAAAAGGACAGGTTTAGTTTATAATGTCTTATAAGAACTGAATTGTACATGAATTTTGGGAGACCATGCCATATACTATCTATACTATAATCTAAAAAGTATAATAGCCCTTATAAATTATGAAGTAGAATAAAAGAGGTCTCTAAAGTCAAAACATATCTATTAAAATAAATTGTGAGAGGTGTAAATGTTTACATCATTTTGAACTTGTTTCTGGTTTGATTTTGTGGGGTGTCCAAAACTGAAAATGTCATCTTAGAATATGCTGTTTTTTTTTAATTTTGGAGGTAATTTTTCTCTTCAGGGGTTGCTCTTAGGGAGTTTATGAGGAATGCTTGACTTCCTCAGTCTTTTTCCTCTACCAGACTTGATAAGAGCCAGGATAGGTCAGTGTCCTGTTGACCATGTGGCTTCCCATGGAAGCACTGAGAATATCTCCCTCTTCAATGACACCTTTAAAGAAAATAGGCACTGTAGGTTCCTAGTGTTTGGGATGCTCATAATCTCCATGACTGGGAGATTTTATGACTTTCCAGATTTACACAGTCTTCAGGAGTACTGTAATTCTATAAAGCAAAATGTTATTGTTTTAATTCAGGATATAAAAAATGAGGCTTATTTTCATTATCTCTTGATCCTTCTTAAAACAATTTTTTCCATAAATACAAACAGAAAAATGTGTAAAGATCAAATTTATGCAAATTATACTTCCCAAATAAGTTTGATTACAATGTATATAATAGTTGAGGTGTTACAGTACTATTTACCCAATAGTATGCTTTACTGTAATATATATCTTTTGTTGTGTGAAATACTATGATATTTGTGAGATAATGACAAAATTCAATACATCACAGTTTTAACATTAACATTAACACATTCACTTATATTTATTAACATATTGCATACATAATGTGAATATAGGTTAAAGTGCCCTGTAAACTGGGCATGGTAGCTCATGTCTGTAATTCCAGCAAATTGGGAAGATGAGGAAAGAGTTTCACAAGCTCAAAGTCAATCTCACAAAACTTAAGTGAGCTTTTCAGCAAGTTATCAACACCCAACTCAAAATTTGAAAAAGTGGGGAGGGACCCTGGGAATGTGACTTCATGGTTAAGCATCTCTAAATTCAAACCACAGTACAAAAAATAAAGTTTTAAACATTGAAATTTATTTAAAAAAAACTCAAAAACAGATCTCTTATAACTCTTTCCTCCAGTATTCAACAATAAGAATATTTAGTAATTTTGATTTATAAGAAATGTATATTCTTCCAAAGATGAGCCTTCTACACTAAGGATGTATGATATTTATGACAATTTTTATATCTACCTCATCAATTAAAAATGCTTAATAAATTTTAAGCCAAAGTTAACGGCAACTATTCATTTTCTATATTTAAATGATCTCTTTTACTGATCTTCTTATACATCAAGGTATGAGGCAGAGAAAAGAACTTTACTTCTTTTATATTTATTAAGGGTTTTATTGCAAATATTTTGCTGCTATATAAGGCATATATTTTTGACAAATGCTATTCAATGTTCACTACAGGCATGAGGTTTCAGATGTTCAATAAATTCAAAATTTGAATAAAATCTTGAAAACTTTAACTTTTTGGGATTTATGAGCACTATGAGTTCTCTAATGTTCAGTAATGTTTGAGCAATGGCTAAGAGCTCTGAACAACTTTTTCCACTTGTACTCCCTCTAACCAGGTTGTATTCTCAGGTTCTGAGTAAGGGATGATCAATTGTTGGAGATATTTTCACACTGTCACAGTTTTTTCATTTGGATAATTCTCCTTGCTACGATTTTTCTGGCTTGGAATAAATTTTTACTCATCCTTACAGAAGTGGTAAGGATGTAGAGCTTCTCTCCAGTATGAATTCTCTGGTGTCTAATAAGGTATAATTTTTGATTAAAAGCTATGTCACATTCTCCACATTCATATGGTTTCTCTACAGTATGAATTCTACTGTGGTAGGTAAGACTAGTTTTTCAATTAAAAGCTTTGCCACATTCTTTACATTTGTAGGGCTTCTCTCCAGTATGTGTTCTCTGGTGGCAAATATGGCTTGATTTTTTATTAAAAGCTTTGCCACATTCTTTACATTTGTAAGGCTTCTCTCCGGTATGGATTCTCTGGTGGCGAGTAACACTTGATTTTCTATTAAAAGCTTTGTCACATTCTGTACATTTGTAGGGCTTCTGTCCTGTATGAATGCTGCTGTGGTGAATAAGGTGTTCTTTTTTATTAAAAGCTTTGTCACATTCTTCACATTTGTAGGGCTTCTCTCCAGTATGTGTTCTCTGGTGGCAACTAAGTCTTGATTTTTGATTAAAAGCTTTGCCACATTCTTTACATTTGTAGGGCTTCTCTCCAGTATGAATTCTATGGTAGTCAATAAGGTGTGATTTTGCATTAAAAGTTTTGTTACATTCTTCACATTTGTAGGACTCCTCTCCAGTATGAATTCTGCTGTGGAGAATAAGGAGTGCTCCTCTGTTAAAACTTTTATCACATTGTTTACATTTGGCGGTCTTCTCTCCAGTATGAATTTTGCTGTGGTGAATAAGGTGTGCTTTTTTATTAAAAACTTTGTCACATTCTGTACATTTGGCGGTCTTCTCTCCAGTATGAATTCTGCCGTGGCAAATAAGGTTTGATTTTTGATTAAAAGTTTTGTCACATTCTCCACATTTGAAGAACTTCTCACAAGTATGAATTATCTGCTGTTGAGTAAGAATTGATCTTCGATAAAAAACTTTATTATATTTAAATTTGTAGGGCTTCTCTCCAGTATGAATTCTCTGGTGGTCAATAAGGTGTGATTTATCATTAAAAACTTTGTCACATTCTTTACATTTATAGGACTTCTCCCCAGTACAAATTCTGTGGTGGTGAGTAAGGGCTGACTTTTGATAATATGATTTCTGATGTTCATTCTCAGTTGCCATTTTCAATATTTTTCTTTGTTTTAAGTAGTCAAAGTCACAATTTCTGTATTTTCCATTTATCACTTTTTGAAATATATGTTTTATGCCCTTCTCTGGTAAAAATTCTTGGGTATGTTGAGAAATCATGGCTGAAATAATTGAAAATAAAAATTATTTTACTTAATAAATACTAACATTTTCCTGAGCATTATCCTAAGCTTGAACATGGGATAAATCAGAGTATTCTTGTAAAAACACTGTATTTTGGGCAGGAGAAGTAACCATCTTCACCAATTCTTTGCAATCACTGGGAACCAAAGCACAACCCACTCCCAGCCCCTGTATCATATTGAGCATAAATATACTATTAATTCCACTCCCCAACACCATCCTCCTTAATTATTTAAACACAGCAAAAAGCAATTGTTCATATTCTGGCTATTTAGCATTATTTAATCTAATGGAACAGACAGTCAATTTATGCATTTCTCCTTCAGCAGCTGCCTGCCTGAGACATTCAGAAAAATGAGACCAGACGGAGGAGGAGAAGGAGGAGCAAGAGGAGCAGGAGGAAAATCTTCAGTCATAGAGACTACAAGAGATGTTGGCAGGACTGTCAAGGCTATTTTTGAGATAGCATCATGACGCAAATACCAAGCTTGTTACACAGGTATAGAAGCCCACAGTGACTCATGCAACTTTTTAACTATATTTTCCCAATTTAGGGTCTTAATTATCCACTTTCCAAATATCATGGACAGGAAGAATCTATTTTAGAGGACAAAGTGGCAAAATCAGCATCACTTACAGTATGTTTAGCCTTACAAAGCAAATAAGGAAATTCACTCCAATGATGACATTGAGGGTCAGACAAGGAATTTCCCATAGCTTACCAGTGGTATCTGTACCAGTTGATAAAAGATGCATGTCAAAGCATATTCCAGGTGGCAAGCTACTCCTTCCATCAACATGTTCAGAAGGGTTCCTGTTTAGGGCATGAGCTGCAAGAGTAAAGGTAAGTAAATAAAGAGGCAAGCACACAGGATGACATATAGCATGAAATGGCTCCCACATAGGAGAGTCAGTCTTCTTTTATTAGCTACTCCAGAGTTATATCAGGTTACATTAGTGCAGTTAGATTTACACATGTGTAGATCATATAAGTTGTTTGCTTCTCACAATCCACTAGTATCAAATATTTTTTATAAAGACTAAAGGAGAGAGAGATTGCAGAATGTTCCTAAGTCAGAAAAACAGAGGGCATTAATCACCCAAGGAGTGTGTTCACTTAAAGGCTTATACTCCTCCATACATTTGCATGGCCTGAACCTCTATAGAAAATAGTTTAAAACAGAAAGTTACATGAGTTAAAACATATTTTAAATTAAAAAAAATCTTTGAAAAGAGGCAAAGTAGAATATTATATAAAGATAGAAAGTACCTTGCCTTCAAATAATTCAGTAAGAATATATATATTTTCAGCTCACATCATACTTCACAGATATAAAAAGGTAAGTTTAAGAAATGTAAATACATATATAGAAAGCAATGCTATAATAGTAGGAGACAGCAATTTCAACTTACTGTAAAGAAAAAGTCAAAAAAATGGTTATCACAAAACAGAAGATTTCAAATAATTTAAGCCAATTTTACTTATATACTAGATGTCCTCAATAGCAAATGAAATATTGAACTGAATAAACTAACTGGTAAGAAATAAAACAAAGGTTTTTAGGTATAAAATATTTAAATTATTTCATAAAAATTATAGAACAGAGGTAGAAATCAAAGTAGAAGGGATGCTCAAAAATACACAAATATTCTTGAACATGGTCTTGTTCCAGAATTCAAAATTTTTTGTACCGGGGATTAAACTGAGGTCATTGAGTCACACCCCAGCCCTATTTTGTATTTTATTTAGAGACAGGGTCTCACTGAGTTGCTTAATGACTCACTTTTGATGAGGCTGGCTTTGAAGCCATGATTCTCCTGTCTCAGCCTCCTGAGCTGCTGGGATTACAGGCATGTGCCACCAAAAGATAAAATTAAAAGACCTTTGTACCTTCAAAGTTATCAAGGGACTCCTTGTAAATATCTATCAAACTCACAATGGTATTCTTTGCAAGAAAAAAGAAAAACATAGTCTAGCAATTTTATAGAATCTCAAAATTGTATGAATATCTCAAAAATATTCAAAATACAAAATTGGAAAAGTATACTTTCATCACTGAAAAACATTAAAAGTCACAATATTCAATAGGTAATATATCAAGCTAGAAAGATAGGCATATTGAATTATGAATGTAATAAGCCCTTACACACACAGGAAATTAAGATATATTTGCACATCAATATTTGTTACAGTATTATTCAACAGAGCTGAAATTAGGAATCAAACCAAATATTTCTTGAAATGAGTGGATGAGGCAATTTGGAATATAAATCTACCGAATATTCTTCAAGTTAAAAAAGTTATACATTTTTGAAAAATCTATAATCAATATAAATGTACAGTACATCATATTAACTAAAATAACTCACTATCAAAAACAAAACCATGGCAGAATTCTCATATAAGATACCTAAACAAAACAAAAACAAATAAACAAAAACACACAGAAAGCTTTCTGAACAGAAATGAGAATGGCATTAACGTTACTGAACACAATATTTGATATGCTAGAGAAAGCAACTTTTGTGCTTTTGATCAGAATTAAATATTTTAAACAACACATAATAGATAAAAAGAATTTAAAAAGTGTTTGGAAGCTACTTTAAAAGGCTATGGTTTTAATCCTATAAATAAGAACAAACTCATGAATATGTAGATAAAGGACAGGCATGTAATCTAGCTACTAAGATTTCTGAGGCAGAAAGATTGCAATTTCAAGGCCATCCTCAATAACTTAGTGAGAACCTCTCTCAAAATATAAATAGAAAGGGATTGGGGATGTAGTTCATTATTAGAGCACCCAGGATTCAATCCCCATTACAGTAACATATAGAAAATTTACAATACTATGCACATAGGTGGGATGAAAAACCAAACCAGATAAAATATTAAAATAATTTTAAAAGGTGTAATATTTACAATAAAAACACATATAATTTTGACAATAGAAACAAGGATCATGCATATCTTAATTTCAACTTACATTGTTCTAATTTGGGAAGTAGTGAAAATTGCCATCTAATTATAAAATATGGATTAAAAATAAAATAGAATTAAGTGATGTGAGAAAACTTACTCTACAACATGAAACCTACTCCAAAAGAAAAAAGAAAAATTTAATGAACAAAATTATATATAATGACAGATGTATTATTTTACTAACCCTTTAACATTACTTTAATTTGCAATTGTGACTATAGACCCCAAAGAGCATTCATTGTGAATCTTGACTTTTATTTCACAGAAAGTTCATTACAAGTTTTCACAAAGACTTCTGATAAGGGAATTTTAATGAAAAAATACATAAGTAATATTGTAGAAATTGTTTTATGATATTAATTTATTATAATAATTTGACCTAGATTTCTCCAAAAATGTGACCAGATTTCCTAGAGACCCACAATTAATGGAAGATGTTTTATATCACGCTGACATTCTCAAGCAAAGGGGTATTTTGGTGTTTAATTTGAATGAACTGGTACATCACTGGAGAAAAATAGGAGACGCTAAAGAATTAGAAAACATGACAAAAATAGGCCAGTACATGTTCAATGATAATGAGAAATAAACCTAAACTTCTAAAAAATATTTTCTGCTACATAACTTCTCCACCAACATTTTGAAGTTTGGCTTCCTCCTTTACTTTTGGGCCTTTCAATGGTGTCCACTGCTATGTGTAGGCCACAATATTCTACATCACTGAATTACTTTATGCACCAGTTATCTAAAGTGAAGGATATATAACACATCAAGAAAGGAAGAGATTAAAAACTCTTAGGATGTCATTACATTTTTATCTGTACCAAATATGCCCTTTTTTTCTTGAAAACACAAATATGAAATTCATTCATACAGAGAAATTCCCAGAAAATATTCTGAAGGTGAAGTAAATTAAGTAAAAATAATTTATTGAGAATTTGGAAGGAAAGTTATGCTTACCCAGGAAGACAAAGTTTCTGTAGTTCTCTAAGATCACATCTCTATGTAAATTTTGCTGTGCAGGCTCCAGACATTTCCACTCCTCTTCAGTGAAATCAACAGTCACATCCCTGAATGCCAATAGTTCCTGAAATAGTAGTAGGTAAATAAATAGCACATTGACCACATGATCATTCACAGTGTTTGAAATGAATTAGAAAGACCCTCATGTGGGTGGGGTAAAGGGAAAATAACAGAATGAGACAAACTTCATTATCCTATGCACGATTACACAAATGGTGTGACTCTACTTCCTGTACAATCACAGAAACAACAGTTGTACCCAATTTGTGTACAATGAATCAAAATAAATTTTAAAAAAAGATCCTCACATAGATGATGACTTTATTAAGACATTTTTAAACACAGAGATACTATTATCTACCTAAACTATATATAGCTCTCATTTTAGAAAGTTATGGTGATAAGAATGGGAATTCTCCAATTGTAATTATATAACAATGAATCAGAGATTCATTAAAATGTAAAATCTGCAAGATGGCGGACTAGAGAGTGGCTGCATTTCATGTTGCTCCAGGACTCAGGATTCAAGAAAAGGAGATATTCAGAGACTTGGGAGCAACTCAAAGCGACCAGGTGAGTCTCTACCTTTTGGGAGGTGTCCCGGATCGGGCAGTAGTCCTGGAACACAGGGAACTTTGTGAAGTAGAGTTGCCCGATGAGACACCCCTCACCCCACTGGAGCAGTGAACTCAGACACCTGGGGGCACCATAGGGGAGACTGCTCAGCACAATGCTTTGACTCAGAGCAATCCACTGGGGCTCCAAGGGGCTGCCCAGAGGAGGAGGTGCATGAGGAGCTGTTTGTACTCAGAGTGACTGCTCCTGAACACCGGGGGTGCTGCCCAGAGTAGGAGGAGGAGCACTGTGGGTCGCTTGGTCTCCAAGCAGCCGCACCAGAGCTCTGGGTCGCTGCCCAGAGGAGGAGAGTGGTGGGTCGCTTGGACTCAGAGTGACTACTCCTGAACACCTGGGGGAATTCCCAGTGGAGGAGGAGCACAGCAGGTCATTTGAATGCGGAATGACTACACCAGGGCTATGGGTGGTTGTCTGCAGGAGGAGGTGTGCAGTGAGTTGCTTGGACTCCTAGTGACCGCACCAGAACATCGGGTGGCTGCCCAGAGGAAGAGAAGTGTGGTGGTTTGCTGGGACTCAGAGAGACTGTATGGGGCTCCAGGTAGCTGCTCAGAGGAGAAGCTGCAAAGCCATGTGATTAGGTGCAGAGCAGGGTCCCAGGACCTAGGAGGCTTCTTGGTGGAAGAGCTGTAATGAGACAAGCTGAGGGGCAGAGAGAATGTTCCAAAACTGATGGCAGGTTCTCCGTGGAGGGGCAGCCTAAGAAGACTCATCTGCACAGGGTGAGGGTCCCAGACCCAGGAGGCAAGTCTGGGCCATTGGGAACATTGCAGAGGAAGGCAGCACAAGCCAGGTGATAGTTCTGGATTGAGGGGAAACTCTATGATGGGAACTGACCAGTGAGACCTCCCCACCAGGAGAGTATTCCCTGCTGGGAGAGGTTTTCCCATAAGGATGGTAAAACCAGAGAAACAGGCCCAAACAGGCATTGCCACAGCCTGCAGCCTAGTTCCCTTTTGGATGACCATTGGTCAACAAGTAGAGGCACCTCTGCCCACTAGCAGGGAATATAACCCACCTGAAGGCCACCACCCCTAGAGAGGCAGCTTCCTTGTAAAGCACTGCATTATCAACTTCCTCCAAGAATTCAGGTTACTGAAGGATAAGAGGGAATATAATTAAAATCGTCAGGGAAATTGTAAGTCAATAGAGGAAATCTGCAATACCTCAGCGGTCCACTGATACCTGAACAATATGAGAAAACAAAGAAAGAAAATGTCCCAAACAAATCTAGATGTTACATCAATAAAATCCAATGACAACATGGCAGAAGAAATGACAGAAAGGGAGTTCATAATGTACATAATTAAAATGATGAGGGAAGCAAATTATGAGATGAAAGAGCAAATGCAGGCCTTGAATGATTGCACCAATCGACAGTTAAAAGAGCAAATACAGGAAGCAAAAGATCATTTCAATAAAGAGTTAGAGATATTGAAAAAAAAACCTAACAGAAATCCTTGAAATGAAGGAAAAAATAAACCAAATTAAGAACTCCATAGAAAGCACAACCAATAGGATAGAACACCTGGAAGACAGAACCTCAGATATTGAAGAAAAATTATTTAACCTTGAAAACAAAGTTGACGAAACAGAGAAAATGGTAAGAAATCATGAACAGAATCTCTAAGAACTATGGGATATCATTAAAAGGCAAAATTTAAGAATTATTGGGATTGAGGAATGCTTAGAGAAACAATCAAAAGGAATGAACAATCTATTCAATGAAATAATATCAGAATATTTCCCAAATCTGAAGAATGAAATGGAAAATCAAGTACAAGATGCGTATAGGAGGACTCCAAATACAAAAAATTACAACAGACCCACACAAAGGCATATTATAATCAAAATAACTAATATACAAAATAAAGACAATTTTAAAGGCTGTGAGAGAAAAGAACCAAATTATATTCAGAGGGAAACCAATACAGATATCAGCAGATTTTTTCAATCCAGACCCTAAAAGCTAGAAGGGCCTGGGACAACATTTTTCAAGCCCTGAAAGAAAACGGATGCCAACCAAGAATCTTAAACCCAGCAAAACTTACCTTAAAATTTGCCAATGAAATAAAATCCTTCCATGATAAACAAAAACTAAAAGAGTTTACAGAAAGAAAGCCAGCATTACAGAACATTCTCAGCAAAATATTCCATGAGGAAGAGAAGAAAAACAAAGAAGTAAATCAGTAAAGGGAGGAATTATACTAAAGCAATTGTCAAATAATAAAATAATAAAAAGAGCCAACTGACCAGGAATAATACAACATACCATCCAACCACGAGTGAATATACTTTCATCTCAGCAGAACATGGATCCTTTCTAAAATAGACCACATATTATGCCACAAAGCTAATGTTAGCAAATACAAGAAGATAGAGACACTTCCATGTATTCTATCAGATCATAATGGATTGAAATAAATGAAAGAGTAAAAAACAGAAACTACTTCAACAACTGGAGATTAAACAAGATGTCATTACATGATGAATGGATAACAGAAGATATAAATAAATAAAAAATCTTAGAGGTAAATGAGAACAAAGAAACATCGTATCAAAATCTCTGGGACATTATGAAAGCAGTACTTAGAGGAAAATTTATTTCATGGAGCGCATTCAATAAAAGAAGTAAAAATCAACAAATAAATGACCTAACACTACAGCTCAAAGCCCTAGAAAAAGAAGAACAGACCAACACCAAAAGTAGTAGAAGAAATAGTTAAACTCAGAGCTGAAATCAACGAAATTGAAACAAAAGAAACAATACAAAAAATTGACAAAATAAATAGTTGGTTCTTCGAAAAAATAAACAAAATTGATAGACCTTTAGCCACACTAACAAAGAGAAGACAAGAGAAAGCCCAAATCACTAAAATTCAGAATGAACAAAGAAATATCACAACAGACACGATTGAAATACAAAACATAATTAGAAGCTCTTTTGAAAATCTATACTCCAAAAAATAGAAAATTTCAAAGATATCAACAGGTTTCTAGACACATATAAATTGCCTAAACTTAACGAGGAAGACATACACAATTTAAATAGACCAATTTCAAGTAATGAAATAGAAGAAGTCATCAAAAGCCTACCAACAAAGAAAAGTCCAGGACCAGATGGATTCTCAGCCAAGTTCTACAAAAGGTTTAAAGAAGAGCTCATTCCAATACTTCTCAAAGATTTCCATGAAATAGAAGAGGAGGGAACCCTCCCAAACTCATTCTATGAAGCCAATATTACCCTGATACCTAAACCAGACAGAGACACATCAAGGAAAGAAAATTTCAGACCAATATCCTTAATGAACATTGTTGCAAAAATTCTAAATAAAATTTTTGCAAAATGCATACAAAAACATATTAAAAAGATAGTGCACCATGATCAAGTGGATTTCATCCCAGGGATGCAAGGTTGGTTCAACATCAGGAAATCAATAAATGTAATTCACCATATCAATACACTTAAAGTCAAAAATCACATGATTATTTTGATAGATGTGGGAAAAGCATTTGATAAAATACTGCATCCCTTCATGCTCAAAACACTAGAAAAAATAGGGATAGTGGGAACATTCCTCAACATTGTAAAGGCCATCTTGGCTAAGCCCATGGCCAATATCATTCTAAATGGTGAAAAACTGAAAGCATTCCCCCTAAAAACTGGAACAAGGCAGGGATGCCCTCTTTCACCACTTCTATTCAACATCATCCTTGAAACTCTAGCCAGAGCAATTAGACAGACCAAAGAAATTAAAGGGATACGAGTAGAAAAACAAGAACTCAAACTATCCCTATTTGATGATGATATGATTATATACTTAGAAAACCACGAAATTCAACCTGAAAACTTTTATAATTCATAAGTGAATTCAGTAAAGTAGCTGGATATAAGATCAACGTAAATAAATCTAATGCATTTTTCTACATAAATAATGAATCTTAGGAAAGAACAATTAGGAAAACTACCCGATTCACAATAGCCTTGAAAAAAAAATAAAATACTTGGGAATCAATCTCACAAAAGAGGTGAAAGACTTCTACAATGAGAACTGTAGAACACTAAAGAAAGAAATTAAAGAAAACCTTAGAAGATGGAAAGATCTCCCATGTTCTTGGATAGGCAGAATTAATATTGTCAAAATGGCCATACTACCAAAAGTGCTATACAGATTCAATGCAATTCCAATTAAAATCCCAATGATGTACCTTACAGAAATAGAGCAAGCAATTATGAAATTCATCTGGAAGAATAAGAAAACCAGAATAGCTAAAGCAATCCTTAGCAGAAAGAGCGAAACAGGAGGTATCGCAATACCAGATCCTCAAATCTACTACAAAGCAAAAGTAACAAAAAATGGCATGATATTGGTACCAAAATAGAAAGGTAGATCAATGGTACAGAATTGAGGACACAGACATAAACCGAAAGAAGTACAATTTTCTCAAACTAGACAAAGGGGCCAAAAATATACAATAGAGAAAAGATATCCTCTTCAACAAATGGTGCCGGAAGAATTGGAAATCCACATGCAACAAAATGAAACTAAACCCACATCTCTCTCTGTACATGAAACTAAACTCAAAATGGATTAAGGGCCTCAGAATCAGACCGGAGACCCTACAGATTATAGAAGAAAAAGTAGGTCCAGATCTTCAACATGTCGACTTAGGACCAGACTTCCTCAGCAGGACTCCCATAGCACAAGAAATAAAAGCCAGAATCAATAACTGGGATAGATTCAAACAAAAAAGCTTTCTCTCAGCAAAGGAAAATATCAGCAATGCGAAAAAAGAGCCTACAGAGTAGGAGAAAATCTTTGCCAATCATACTTCAGATAGAGTACTAATTTCCAGAATCTATAAAGAGGTCAAAAAACTCTACACCAAGAATGCCAATAACCCAATCAACAAATGGGCTAAGGAAATGAACAGACACTTCACAGAAGATCTACAAGCAATCAACAAATATATGAAACAATGTTCAACATCTCTTGTAATAAGAGAAATGCAAATCAAAACCACCCTAAGATTCCATCTCACCCCAATTAGAATGGTGACTATCAAGAATACAAGCATCCACAGGTGTTGGCAAGGATGTGAGGATAAAGGTACACTCATACAGGGCTGGTGGGGCTGCAAATTAGTGCAGCCACTCTGGAAAGCAGTGTGGAGATTCCTTAGAAAACTTGAAATGGAGCCACCATTTGACCCAGCTATCCCACTCCTTGGCCTATAACCAAAAGACTTAAAATCAGCATACTGCAGAGATACAGCCACATCAATGTTCATAGCTGCTCAATTCACAGTAGCCAGATTGTGGAACCAAATTAGATGCCCTTCAATTGATGAATGAATAATGAAACTGTGGTATATATATATATATACAATGGAATATTACTCAGCCATATAGAATGATAAAATTATGGCATTTGCAGGCAAATGGATAAAATTGGAGAATTTCATGCTAAGTGAGATAAGCCTATCTCAAAAAACCAAAGGACAAATGATGTTGTTGATAAACGGAGAAGGACATATAATGAGGGGTGGGAGGGGTTAGTGTTAGGGTTAGAGTTAGGTTTAGGGAGGGGGGCAAGAATGAAGGAAGGACTGTATAGAGGGAAGAGGGGTGAGAGGGGTGGGGGGAAGGGAAAAAGTAAGAGAATGAATCAAACAACATTACCCTATGTAAATTTATGATTACACAAATCCTACGCCTTTACTACATGTACAAACAGAGAAACAACATGTATCCCATTTATTTACAATAAAAAAATGTAAAATCTGATTTAGTAGTTCTGGAATGGAGCTGGGTTTTCTGAACATGTTACAAGCTCTCTAGTGATTTCAATTCCAGTGGCATAAGATAAAATTTTGAAATGCAACAAGATAGATCACAAAAGGAAACATTTACCAGTGAATTTGAATTCAAATATTTTGTGGTATTTCATGTATGGTATTAAAATATCAAATAGTAACAACAATCCTGTTTGGATTTTTTTTTTTTAATTTTTGTTCTTTTTAATTCAAACTTATTTTCAAAATATAAAATTAAATTTATAGGGCTGGGGATATAGCTCATTTGATAGAGTGCTTGCCTCACAAGCACAAGGCCCTGGGTTCAATACCCAGCACTGCCCAAAAAAAATAATAATTATACATATTCATGCAATTAAATTTTGATATATGTATATATTATATTATGATATATATAAGAGGATAATCATACATAGATTTTTCAAAGAACTTATTTTTTTTTAAAAATATTGGTTCTAAGTTTTACATGGCAGTAGAATTCATTTTGATAAAATTATACAAGAAAGCATATGTGTTATTCTAATTAGGATTCTATTCTTGTGGGTGGGCATGATAATGGAATTCACTAAGATATTTTTATTTGTGTACATAGAAAAATTATGCCTGATTTACTGTCTTTTCTAATTCTATCCCACTTCCTCCTTTTGTTCAGTATTGTCTACTTTACTAAACCTCTATTCTTATCCTCCCCCACTTTATGTGGTTTAGTTCTCACATAATCACAAAAACACTCCACCTTTGATTTTTGGGGATTGCCTCATTTCACCTAGTATATTATTCTCCAGATCCATCTTTCCCTGCAAAAGTCATAAAGTCATTCTTCTTTATGGTGGATTAATATTCCATTGTGTATATGTACCACAATTTCTTTATCAATAGATCTGTTGAAGGGCACCTAGGTTGGTTTTATAATTTAGCTATTGGGAATTGTGCCCCTATAAACATTAATGTGGCTGTGTCACTGTAGTATGCTGTTTTTAAATCTTTTGGATATATACTGAGGAGCGGGATAATTCGGTTAAATGGTGATTCCATTCCTTGAGGAATCTCCATACTGCTTTCCAGAGGAGTTGACACAATCTGCAATCCCACCCACAATGTATGAGCATTCCTTTTTTCCTGCATCCTCATGAATATTTTTATTAGTATTTTTGATATTTGCCATTCTATCTGGAGTGTGATGGAATGTCAGTGTAGTTTTAATTTTTTTCTAATATCTAGAGATGTTGAACATTTTATCATATTTGTTGATCATATTTATTCATTTGGGAAGGGTCTCCAGTTTCTTTTGCCCCTTCGTTAATTTAAAAAAAACTTTTTTTTTCTGTTTTTAGATGTTAAGCTTTTTTATTTCTTTGCTTGTCCTAGATATTAACAACATATGCAGGTGGGAAAGATTTTCTCCCATTCTGTAGTTTCTCTCTTCATGCTATTGATTGTTTCTTTTGCTGTGAAGAAAGCAGTTCCTGTGACAATGTATTGGATTTCTGGGTTTACCTTTTCTTCTAACAGGTACAGGGCTTCTGGTAAAATTTCTAGGTCTTTGATCTACTGAGAGTTGATTTTTGTGCAGGGTAAGAAATATGAATTAATTTTTATTCTATTACATGTGGACTTCCATTTTCCCCAGCAACATTTGTTGAAGAGGCTATGTTTTCTCCAGTGTGTATTTTACCACCTTTGTTTAATATGAGATAATTTTATTTATGTGGGTTTTTCTGTGTCTTCTATTCTGTTTTATTGGCCTTTTTGCCTACTTTGTTGCCAATATTATGCTATTTTTTTTTTTGTTACTATAGCTCTGCAGTATAATCTAAGGTCTGGTATTGTGGTGTTTCAGGCTCTCTACTCCTTGCCAAGAATGTGTTCAGCTATTCGGGGCCTCTTATTTTTACTAATAAATTTCATGACTTTCTCTTTTCTATGAAGACATCATAGAATTTTTTTTCTTTCTTTGCAGTTCTGGGGATTGAACTCAGGGCCTTGTGCTTAAAAGGCAAGCATTCTACCAACTGAGCTATATCTCCAGCCCCCATCACAGAAATTTTGATGAGGATTTCCTCGAATCTGTAAAGCACTGTTGATAGTGTGGTCATTATAATTATGTTGGGTTCTATTTTTTTTTTTTATTTTTGGAGGCCATTGTGAATTATACAGTTTTTCTAATTTCTCTTGAAGCTGATTAACAATTGGTTTATAGAAATGCAATCAACTTATAGGTATTAATTTTGTATCCCGCTACTTTTCTAAATTTATTCATGAATTCTAGTAGTTTGTTGGTGGAGGTTTTTGGGACTTCTACATATAGAATTATGTTATTGGCAAAAAGAGATAGTTTGAGCTTTTCCTTTCCTATTTGTATTCCTTTATTTCTTTCTGTTCCTCTGGCTAAAATTTGAAGGAGTATATTGAATAGAAGTGATAAATAGAAGTGATCCTTCTCTTGTTCCTGTTTTTAAAGGGAAAAATTTCAGTTTCTCTGTTTAGAATAAAGATGACCTTGGGTTTGTCATATATAGATTTTACAATGGTGAAGTAAATTCATTCTATCCCTAGTTTTTTCAGTGTACTAAACATGAGCAGATGTTGTAAATTAGCAAATGTCTTTTCTGCATCTATAGAGATAATAATGTGGTTCTTGTCTTTTATTTATGATGTGTTAGATTTACTGACTTCTGTATGTTGAACCAACCCTTCATCCCTGTGATAAAACCCAGTTGACCATGGGGAAATATCTATTTAATCTGCTATTATAATTTCATTTTTCTTTTTGGGTACAATAGATTGAACCCAGGGGTACTTAACCACTGAGACACAAACCCAACCACATTTTGTACTTTACTGAAATAGGGTTAACTCAGTTTCTTAGCACCTCACTTTTGCTGAGACTGGCTCTGAACTCAGAATCCTCCTGCCTCAGTCCCCCAAGCCACTGGATTGCAGGCATGTGCCAGTGCACCCAAATTTCTGCCCTTATTTTATGTAGAATTTTTTTGCATCTATGTCCATCAAGGACAGTGGAGGGAAAAATGAATTGTAAAATAAAAAAAAATTACTCATATACCTGGAGAATAAATAATATGCTATTGAATGATGCAATAACAACAGAAGACATCAGAGAAGAAATTTAAAAATTCTTAGAGGTAAATGAGAACAATGACACAACATATCAAAACCTCTGGTACAATCTGAAAGCAGTACTAAGAGGAAAATTCATTGCATTTAGCTCAAATATTAAAAATGTAAAAAGTCAACAGCAAAACGACCTAACATTACATCTCAAAGCCCTAGAAAAACAACAGATCAACACCAAAATTTGTAGAAGACGAAATAATTAAAATCAGAGCTGAAATCAATGAATTTGGAATAAGAGAAACAATTCAAAAATTGATAAAACAAAAGTTGGTTTCTTGAAAAAGTAAAAAAAAATTTGATAAGACACAAGGCACACTAGGAAGAGGAGAAAATTCAAATTACTGGAATTCATGATTGAAAAGGAAAAATCACAAGACATCATTAAAATACATAACATAATTACAAGCTACTTTGAAAATATAAACTCCAAGAAAAGAGAAAATATCAAAGGCATTGGCCAATTTTTAGAGACATATGATCCTCCCAAACTGAATCAGGAAGATATGCACAATTTCAAGCACCGAAATAGAAGAAGCTATTGAAAGACTGCCAACAAAGAAAAGCCCAAGACAAGATAAATTTGTAGCCAAATTCTACAAGACATTTAAAGAAGAACTAACACCAATACTCCTCAAATATACCAGGAAATAGAAAATGAGGGAACCCTTCCAAATTCACTCTATGAGGCTAGAATCATGCTAATACCAAAACCTAACAAAGACTCATCAAGGAAAGAAAACTTTAGACCAATATCCCTGATGAACATAGATGTAAAAATTCTTAACGAAGTACTGGCAAATCACAAACAAAAATATATTAAAAAGATAATGCACCATGATCAAGTGGGGTTTATCCCTGGGATGCAAGGTTGGTTCAACATTCAGAAATCAATAAATATAATTCTTCACATCAATAGACTTAAAGTTGAGAATCACATGATTATTTTGACAGATGCTGAGAAATTGTTTGATAAAACACAGCACCCCTTCATGCTTAAAATACTAGAAAAAATAGAAACAGTAGGAACATACCTCATTATTGTAAAGGCTATCTATGCTAAACCCACAGTCAACATCATTTTTTTTTTTTTTTTTTTTTTTGGGGGGGGGGTGCTGGGGATAGAACCCAAGCCCTTGTGCTTGCAAGGCAAGCACTCTACCAACTGAGCTATCTTCCCATCTGCCTCAACATCATTCTTAATGGAGAAAAACCGAAAACATTCCCTCTAAAAGCTGGAACAAGACAGAGATGCCCTCTTTCACCATTTCTATTCAACATTGTCCTTGAAACACTAGCCACAGCAATTAGATGGACCAAAGAAATTAAAGGGATACAAATAGGAAAAGACAAACTTAAGCTGTCACTATTTATGGATGATATGATTCTATACTTAGAGGATCCAAAAAACTCCACTAGAAAATTTCTAGAACTAGTAAATAAATTCAGCGTAGTAGCAGGATATAAAATCAATATCATAAATCTAATGCATTTCTATTCATATGTAATAAAACCTATGAAAGAGAAATTAGGAAAACCACTCCATTCACAATAGCCTCAAAAAAATAGAATAGTTGGGAATTAATCTAATAAAAGAGGTGAAAGATCTCTACAATGAAAACTACATAACACTAAACAAAGAAATTGAAGAAAACCTTAGAAGATGGAAAGATCTCACACGTTCTTGGATAGGCAGAATTAGCATTGTCAAAATGGCCATTCTACCAAAGGCTCTATACAGATTCAATGCAATTTCAATTAAAGTCCCAAAGATATTCTTCATAGAAATAGAAAAAGAAATCATTAATTTCATCTGGAAGAACAAGAGACCTTGATTAGCCAAAACAATACTGAGCAGAAATAGTGAAGTAGGAGGTATCACAATACCAGACATTAAACTATATTACAGAGTCATAGTAACAACAATGGCATTGTATGGGCATGAAAACAGACAGCCAGACCAATGGTACAGAAGAGAAGACACAGAGATGAATGTACATAGAGTGACCTCATACTAGACAAAGGAGGCAAAAATATACAATGGAGAAAAGATAGCCTCTTCAAAAAATGGTGCTGGAAAAACTGGAAATCCATATGCAGTAAAATGAAATTAAACTTCTATCTCTCACCCTGCACAAAACTCAACTCTAAATGGACCCAGGACCTAGGAATTAGACGGAAGACCCTGCACCTAATAGAAGACAAAGTAGGCCCAAATCATCATCATTTTGGCTTATGATCAGACTTTCTCAAGAAGACTCCTGCAGAACAAGAAATCAAAGCAAGAATCAATAAATGTGATGGACTCAAACTAAAGAGCTTTCTCTCAGCAAAGGATATAATCAATAATGTGGAGAGAGTGCTTACAGAATGGGGGAAAATCTTTTCCACATGCACTGCAGATAGAACATTTATCTCCAAAATTTATAAAAACTTACAAAACTTTACACCAAATATACAGAGAACCCAATCAATAAATGGGACAAGGAAGTGGACAGACACTTTACAGAAGAAGACATACAGGCGATTAATAAATAAAAAAAAAGTGTTCAACATCTCTATTAATTAGAGAAATGCAAATTAAAGCAACTCTATGATTTCATCTTACCACAATTAGAATGTCTATTATCAAGGACACAAACAATGATAGATTTTGGCATGGATGTGGGGGAAAAGGCACACTTTTACATAGCTGGTAGAGTTGCAATTTGGTACAGCAACTCTAGAAAGCAGTGTGGAGAATCATCAGAAAACTTGGAATGGATCCACCTTTTGACCCAGTAATCCCACTCCTTGGTTTATACCCAAAGGACTTAAAATTAGCATGCCACAGTAACACAGTCACATCAATGCTTACAGCAGCTCAATTCACAATAGTTAGATTGTGGAACCAACCTAGATGCCCTTCAACAGATGAGTGGATAAAGAAACTGTGATATATATACACAATGGCATATTATTCAGCCATAAAAAATAATAATATGGCATTTACAATAAATGGATGGAATTGGAGAACATCATGCTAAGTGAAATAAACCAATCCCCAAAAAACCAAATGCTAAATGTTTTCCCTGATAAGTGGAGAAGGATATATAATGAGGGTTGGAGGGTGGGGAGTGAGAGAACAATGGAAGAACTTTGGATTGTGTAGAATAAAATGAGAAGGGGATATGAAAGATGGTAAAATGAGGCAGACATCATTGTCCTATGTACATATATGATTGCATGAATGGTATGAGTCTACATTGTTTACAACCATGGAGACAAAATGATGTACCCCATTTGTGTATGGTTAATCAAGGTGCAGTCTGTAAAACATTAAAAAATAAATAATCTTAAAAAATAACAACCTTCAACAAGAAGGCTATATAAATGAGGAGAAAAAAAGTGTGTGTGTGTGTGTGTGTGTGTGTGTGTGTGTTCATGTTTGTGAATTAATCAGTACACATTCAAATAAAACAAGACACCAAAACAACAAACTTTTTTCTTGAGGTATAAACTGAGCATGGGAATATGGGATGTGGGCTGTCATGGCCTTCCTTTTTATTGTGTTGCTCACCAAGTTGCCAACTGGTGTTTAAGACTTCTATACTTCCCTTCTTGGGTGATTGGTAAGGGGTGAAATAGGAGGAGCTGTCCATTCCACTCCCAGGTTATGATCCCCCTTGGGTTCTGTGATTAAAGTTTCCATGCTTGGGGGTTCTGGTTGGAAGGGCTTAAGTTTTAATGGGATTCCCAGTAGCTTTATTGTGTAGTGAGTTGCTGGCAGTGTTCAATAAATATACTTCTAAATCCTGGTAGATGTCAATCGGTGATGGGTTGGGCAGGTCAGAGGGTGAAATGGAGGGTTGAGTGGATCATCCTGTGGGTCAGATGGAAAAGAAGGTGGCTTGGTCAGGCAGTCCTGGCAGGGAACTGGCAGCCTGTCAGACCAGGTTATGAGCCAGACTCTCAAGCTGCAAAATTATTAGGTCAAGTAGGATCATGGTGTGAGGTCAGGTGTAGGGGGTCAGGAGACTGGGGGCAGAGGGACAGAGGACCCAGGCAGGTTGGGATCATAGGCACCAATCAGACAGTGTTATATCAGACACCCAGTCGGTACCAGGAATAGGCAGGGCACCAGAATAGGTGGGTGCTGGGAACTGGACAGATGCCAGACCAGGTGGGTGCCAAGAATCAGTCAGGCAGGTGAGTAGAGAGTCAACAGTCCTGACACCCACCATATCAACTTCCTGATTTTTGTAGATGGTCTTGTGAGTTTCTGTGAACCACAGGAGTCAAAGGGTTGGAAACAGCTGTGTTCTCTACCCACCTCAACTTGAGTTCACTGGGGCAAAATGCTCTCAGTTTCTGATTTTTCCTGGGTTTTTAGGTTCAGCTAAGTCTTTACTTGACTCAGGTAGGTTTACAAAGACCTGACCATAAACTCCCAGATATGGGCTTCCACATTCCATTGGTGCAGCTGTAATGTATACTTAAGATGGCTCCTGGTTTCACTGTCCACTGATAATTGATAAACTCAGGGTGACCATTTTTAGACCCATTTAGTGAGTTGAACAGTTTCCAGTTCGGCTAAGGCAGAGCACCATTCCAGTCTTTTTACTTTAAGCAGTATATTCACTACTTGAGTTCTGGTTAATTGAGCAAAAAGAAATGCTGCCTCACTATAATACACCATCTTCCTTGCCTCAACATCAACCCTTTATGATCATATTAAATGTATCCATATCAATCTAAGAGTTTCCATATCTTAACTCATAAAACCAAAAATAAGGTGATAGCAAGAATAGTATTCATCTTTTATGATTTTTTATTAAAAATCATAAATTTACATAGGGCCCTATTGTTTGATTCATTCTGTTATTTTTTCCCTTCCCCCCACCCCTCCCACCCCTCTTTTCCCTCTATAAAGTCCTTCCTTCCTCCATTCTTACAACCCTCCTTATCACTAACCCTAAACCTAACCCTAGCCCTAACGCTAACCCCTCCTACCCCCCATTATATGTCCTCATCCACTTATGACCAAGATCATTCATCCTTTAGTTTTTTGAGATTGGCTTATCTCACTTAGCATGATATCCTCCAATTTCATCCATTGGCTGCAAATGTCATAATTTTATCATTCCTCATGGCAGAGTAATATTCCATTGTATATATATGCCACAGTTTCATTATCCATTCATCAACTGAAGGGCACCTAGGTTGGTTCCACACTCTGGCTATGGTGAATTGAGCAGCTATGAACATTGATGTGGCTGTATCTCTGTAGTATGCTGATTTTAAGTCCTTTGAGTATAGGCCAAGGAGCAGGATAGCTGGGTCAAATGGTGGTTCCATTCCAAGGTTTCTGAGGAATCTCCACACTGCTTTCCAGAGTGGCTGCACTAATTTGCAGCCCACCAGCAATGTATGAGTGCACCTTTTTCCCCACATCCTCGCCAACACCTATTGTTGCTTATGTTCTTGATGGTCGCCATTCTAGTTGGGGTGAGATGAAATCGTGGGGTAGTTTTTATTTGCATTTCTCATATTACTAGAGATGTTGGACATTTTTTTCATATATCTGTTGATTACTTGTACATCTTCTTCTGTGAAGTGTCTGTTCATTTCCTTAACCCATTTGTTGATTGGATTATTTCTATTCTTGGTGTAGAGTTTTTTGAGTTCTTTATAGATTCGGGATATTAGCGCTCTATCTGAAGTATGAGTGGCAAAGATGTTCTCCCACTCTGTAGGCTCTCTCTTCACATTAGTGATAGTTTCCTTTGCTGAGAGAAAGCTTTTTAGTTTGAATCTATCCTAGTTGTTGATTCTTGCTTTTATTTCTTGTGCTATGGGAGTCCTGTTAAGGAAGTCTGGTCCTAAGCCAACAAGTTGAAGGTTTGAACCTACTTTTTCTTCTGTAAGATGCAGGATCTCCGGTTTGATTCCAAGGTCCTTGATTCATTTTGAGTTGATTTTTGTGCAGGGTGAGAGATAGGGATTTAATTTCATTCTGTTGCATATGGATTTTCAGTTTTCCCGGCACCATTTGTTGAAAAGGCTATCTTTTCTCCATTGCATATTTTTGGCACCTTTGTCTAGTAAACAAAATTGTATTTATTTGGGTTTGTGTCTGTGTCCTCTATTCTGTACCATTGATCTACCTGTCTATGTTGGTACCAATACCATGCTTTTTTGTTACTATTGCTTTGTAATAGAGTTGAAGATCTTAGGTTTCTTATTCTTCCAGATGAATTTCATAATTGCTTTCTCTGTTTCTGTAAGGTATATCATTGGGATTTTAATTGGAATTGCATTGAATCTATATAGCACTTTTGGTAGTATGGCCATTTTGACAATATTAATTCTTAGTATCCATGAAAATGGGAGATCTTTCCATCTTCTAAGGTTTTCTTTAATTTCTGTCTTTAGTGTTCTGTAGTTCTCATTGTAGAGGTGTTTCACCTCTTTTGTGAGATTGATTCCCAAGTATTTTATTTTTTTCGAGGCTATTGTGAATGGGGTAGTTTTCCTAATTTCTCTTTCTGAAGATTCATCACTTACGTATAAAAATGCATGGGATTTATGTAACCTGCTACTTTACTGAATTCACTTATGAGTTCTAAGAGTTTTCTAGTGGAATATCCAGGTTCCTCTAAATATATAATCATGTCATCAGTGAACAGGGATAGTTTGAGTTCCTTTTTTCCAATTCATATCCCTTTAATTTCTTTGGTTTGTCTAATTGCTCTGGCTAGAGTCTCAAGAACAATGTTGAATAGAAGTGGTGAAAGGGGGCATCCCTGCCTTGTTCCAGTTTATAGGGGGAATGCTTTCAGTTTTTCACCATTTAGAATTATATTGGCGATGGGCTTAGTGTAGATGGCCTTAAAAATGTTAAGGAATGATCCCACTACCCCAATATTTTCCAGTGTTTTGAGCATGAAGGGATGCTGTATTTTATCGAATGCTTTTTCTGCATATATTGGAATAATCATGTGACTCTTAACTTTTAGTCTGTTGATATGGTGAATGACATTTATTGATTTCTGGATGTTGAACCAACCTTGCATTCCTGTTATAAAACCCACTTAATCGTGGAGCACTATCTTTTTAATATATTTTTGTATGTGATTGGCTAAAATTTTGTTGAGAATTTTTGCATTGATGTTCATTAAGGATATTGGTCTGAAATTTTCTCTCCTCGATGTGTCTCTGTCTGGTTTAGATATCAGGGTAATATTGACTTCATAGAATGAGTTTGGGAGGGTTCACTCCTCTTCTAATTTATGGAGTACTTTGAGAAGTATTGCAATGAGCTCTTCTTTAAAGGTTTTGTAGATATCGGCTAAGAATCCATCTGGTCCCGGACTTTTCTTTGTTGGTAGGCTTTTGATGACCTCTTCTATTTCATTGCTTGAAATTGATTTAGTTAAGTTGTGTATGTCCTCCTCGTTCAGTATAGGTAATTCATACGTCTCTAGAAACTTGTTGATGTCTTCAAGTTTTTCTGTTTTGTTGGAGTATAGATTTTCAAAATAGCTTCAAATTATGTTTTGTATTTCACTCATGTCTATTGTGATATTTCCTTGTTCATTCCGAATTTTAGTATTTGAGTTTTCTCCCTCTTTCTCTTTGTTAGTGTGGCTAAGGGTTTATCAATTTTGTTTATTTTTTCAAAGAACCAACTATTTATTTTGTTAATTTTTCCGATTGTTTCTTTTGTTTCAATTTCATTGAATTCAGCTCTGTTTTTAACTATTTCCTGTCTTCTACTACTTTTGGTGTTGGTCTGCTCTTCTTTTTCTAGGGCTTTGAGCTGTAATGTTAAGTCATTTATTTGTTGATTTCTACTTCTTTTGTTGAACGCGCCTCGTGAAATAAATCTTCCTCTAAGTACTGCTTTCATAGTTTTCAAGAGATTTTGATATGATGTGTCTTTGTTCTCCTTTACTTCTATGAATTTTTTATTTCCCTCCTGATGTCTTCTCTTATCCATTCATCATAAAATAATGTATTATTTAATTTCCAAGTATTGGAGAAGTTTCTGTTTATTATTCTGTCATTTATTTCTAATTTCAGTCCATTATGATCTGATTGAGTACAAGGTAGTATCTCTATATTCTTGTATTGACTAACAGTAGTTTTGTGGCATAAAACATGGTCTATTTTAGAGAAGGATCCATGCCCTGCTGAGAAGAAAGTGTATTCATTCTTTGTTGGATGGTATATTCTATATAAGTTGGTTAAGTCTAAATTGTTGATTGTGTTATTGAGATCTATGGTCTCTTTATTCAACTTATGTTTAGATGATCTATCCAGTGGTGAGAGAGGTGTGTTAAAATCACCTAGTATTATTGTGTTGTGGTCTATTTGATTTCTGGAATTGTGAAGGATTTGTTTGGCATACATGGATGAGCCAATGTTTGGGTCACAGATATTTATGATTGTTATGTCTTGCTGATTTATGCTTCTCTTAAGCAGTATGTAATGTCCTTCTTTATCCCTTCTGACTAGTTTTGGCTTGAAATCCACATTATCTGAAAGGAGGATGGATACTCCAGCTTTTTTGCTGTGTCCGTGTGCATGGTATTTTTTTTCCCATCCTTTCACCTTTAGTCTATGGGTATCTCTTTCTAAGAGATGAGTCTCTTGCAGGCAGTATATTGTTGGATTTTTCGTTTTAATCCAATCTACCAGTCTATATCTTTTGATTGATGAGTTCAGGCCATTAACATTCACAGTTATTATTGTGATATGATTTGTACTCCTAGTCATTGGACTCATTTTTGTTTTTTGACATGATTTGGTTTCTCCTTTATTTGGCACTTCCTTTAGGCTAGTTCCTCCTGTTGCTGATTTACATCGTTGTTTTTCATCTCTTCCTCATGGAATATTTTGCTGAGAATGTTCTGTAATGCTGGCTTTCTTTTTGTAAATTCCTTTAGCTTTTGTTTATCATGGAAGGATCTTATCTCATCGTCAAATCTGAAAGTAAGTTTTGCTGGGTATAAAATTCTTGGTTGGCGTCCATTTTCTTTCAGGTCTTGGTAAATATTGTTCCAGGCCCTTCTAGCTTTAGGGTCTGGATTGAAAAATCTGCTGATATTCTTATTGGTTTACCCCTGAAAGTAATCTGATTCTTTTCTCTCACGGCCTTTAAAATTCTGTCTTTATTTTGTATGTTAGGTATTTTCATAATAATGTGCCTTGGTGTGGGTCTGTTGTAATTTTGTATATTTGGAGTCCTATAAGCCTCTTGTACTTGGATTTCCATTTCACTCTTCAGATTTGAGAAATTTTCTGATATTATTTCATTGAATAGATTGTTCATTCCTTTGGTTTGTTTCTGTAAGCCTTCCTCAATCCCAATAATTCTTAAAATTGGCCTCTTCATGATATCCCATAATTCTTGTAGATTCTGTTCATGAATTCTTACCATCTTTTCTGTTTGGTCAACCTTTTCTTCAAGATTAAATATTTTGTCTTCAATATCTGAGGTTCTGTCTTCCAGGTGATCTATCCTATTGGTTATGCTTTCTATGGAGTTTTTAACTTGCTTTATTGTTTCCTTCACTTCAAGGATTTTTTTTTTTTTTCAGTATCTCTAACTCTTTACTGAAATGCTCTTTTGCTTCCCGTATTTGCTCTTTTAACTGTTGATAGGTGTGTTCATTTAATGCCTGCATTTGTTCTTTCATCTCCTCATTTGCTTCCCTGATTGTTTTAATTATGTACATTCTGACCTCCCTTTCTGACATTTCTTCTGCTGTGCTGTCATTGGGTTTTATTGATATAGTATCTAGGTTTGTTTCGAACATTTTCTTCCCTTGTTTTATCATATTGGTAGATGTCAGTGGGACTCTGTAATATTGTAGATTTTCTCTATTGGCTTATAGTGTCCCTGTAGATTTCCAGTGTATCAACTACCAGACTTCAGTAGCCTGAAGTCTTGGATTAACTTGATAATGTAGTGCTTCCAAAGAACGCTGCCCCTAGCCTGCTACTGGTTCCAGGGAGAGAGACCTGGAGAGGTCTCTTGCTGCACAGCCCTGGTCCCAGAGGGTGCTTGCAGGTCAGAGATCTCCACTGGTTTGGGGACTTGTAACTGGTTCTGTGTAGACAGGCTGTCACTGGGCGGTCTGCCCCGAGAAGCTAGCCTAGAAAGGCGCTTCCCGCTGGTGGGGGTTGGGCTGTTTGGGAAGTCCCTGGTTCCCTGTGCTGGTCTCTGAAGCAACCTGCGGGTGGGCCGGTGCTGGCAGCGGGGTGGGCCAGAGCTGGCCATGCTGCTTTTGTGCAGAAAAGCTCTCACTGGGGGACCTGCTCCGTGAGGCTGGAGAATCTGTCCCTGTTTGAGGAGCCCACCACCAGAGTGCTCAAAGCTGCCTGGGGGAGACTCTATCTGCCCTGTCCTACTCTAATAAGCCACTCGAATCCAGGCCTGCCACCCAGCTGAGCTTCACTGGGTGGTGGAGACTCACCCTGTGGTTCTATTTTAGTCCGAGTATCTGAATGTCTCCCTTCTTGAATCCTGGGTTCTGGAGCAACTGGAGATGCATTCATCCTCTTGTCCACCATCTTGGATCACCCTGTGGAAAAAGCCTGCAGCTGGAGGGGGGCAATGCTGCCTGGAAAGGTCTCTGGCTGCCCAGTCCTGGTCCCAGAAGATCCATGTGGGTCGGAGGTCTCCGCTGGCTTGGGGACTTGTGGCTGGCTCTGCGTCGAAAGGCTCTCACTGGGTGGTCTGTCCCGAGAAGCTAGCCTAGAGAGGCGTTTCCCGCCAGAGTGGGCTGGGCTGCTTGGGGAAATCCCTGGTGCCCTGTGCTGGTTTCTGAAGCAACCTGTGGGTGAGCCAGACCTGGCAGTGGAGCGGGCTGGAGCTGGCTGTGCTTCTTCTGTGCAGAAAGGCTCTCACTGAGGGACCTGCTCCACGAGGCTGGAGAATCTGTCCCTGTGGGAGGAGCCCACTGCCAGAGTGCTCAGAGCTACCTGGGGGAGACTCTATTTGCCCTGTCCTACTCTAATAAGCTGCTCAAATCCGGGTCTGCTGCCCAGCTGAGCTTCACTGGGTGGGGGAGACTCACCCCATGGTTCTATTTTACCGAGTCTCTCAATGCGTCCCCTTCTTGAATCCTGGGTTCTTGAGCAACTGGAGATGCAGTGACCCTCTAGTCCGCCCTTTTATGATGTTTTATGAAGCACACAGTAAATAATGGATTTCAAGTTTTACCCAAGTTTATTTGATTTGGAATTCAGAGGGAAAAAAAAAAAAACATTAAAGTCAAAAGAAACTGTAAAAGGTTTATCATAAGAGGGCAATTATTCTAAATTTGAAGAGTAATGAAAACATGTTAAGAACACAACAAAATTATATTTGTCAAATGATATTTATATTTCATGTGTACATATTTAAAAATGTCAACTTTTTATTCATTAAAACAAAAAAATTTCATGTAAAGAAAAATAAAATTATTCAATATTTTAAAACATATATAAATCAATTTGGGATTTAGCTTTAAAAAAATACTACTGAGCCAGGTACAGTGGTACATACCTGTAATCCCAGCTGGTTGGGAGATTGATGCAGGAGTATTGTAAATTTAATCCCCCGCTCAGCATCATAGCAAGGCCCTAAGCAACTTAGTAAGACCCTGTCTCAAAATAAAAATTAGAAATAAAAAGTTCTGGGGATGTGTTTAAGTGGCTAAGTTCCTCTAGATATAATCCCTGACTAAAAAAAAAAAAAAAAAAAAAAAAAGTGAATAAGGCTATATGGGTCATAGTGACCCTGAAAAAGACATAGTGACCCTGAAAAAGATGATCAATATTATTTCAAACAAGATTTTTTTTAACATGGCAGTAACCTCATTCCCAACCCCCTGAAAAAACAGTATCCCTGAAGAGAGAAGTACTAATAGAGATGAAGTCTTTGTGGACAATTTATTAAAAATGGATTTAGTTGGCTTTGACAAATACCCTGCAATAACAAAATCCTGTCTGTTTAAAAAAAGAAATTAAAAAATCTACTGATAATTACTAATTTGGGCAAGATCTGAGAGCTAAAAAGAAAATTGTGTCAGATATTCATTCCACAGTACCTAATATATATACCTTACTAATGACAATAGTAGGCAACTATGGCTGGTTCAACTTGCTAAATTTAAGAAATGAGTTTTTTGCATTCCTCTGATAAGGAATTCCTAATCACCACTTTTGAGTGACAGGACTTCAATACAAAAGTAACCTTCCAGTGTTGTTGTGTTGCTCTCCATCAGGAATTTAAAAATCTTTTGTAATTTGTTTAATCAAAGTCTATCAAAAGTGTTAACTATGAGGATTATGGATGGTTAAAGAAATCTTTTTACAGTGTGAGGATGATCTGCTTATAATCAACCCCTACTATGAACTCAGATTTTCAAATTCTATATTGCTGCATTAAACAACCACACCTCATGTGGAGGTGTCCACTAAAATTACTACATTTTGTAACAAGTCACCTATCTGTGATTCCAGATTAGACAATAAACCTAAATTTTGATATCAGATGTAAAGCAGGCTATCTTTAGCCTTACAGAAGTCAGGAACCTGAAACAGGTACATGGGTTCCTGGAAATGTCAGTGTTATGGTTTAGATGTTATTTGTTCCCCAAAAGTTCACGAATGAGACAATGAAAGAAGGTTTAGATGTGAAATGATTAGGTCATGAGAGTTTTACCTATTCAGTGCAATAATCCTCTGGTAGGGACTGAGTGGTAACTAGGCAAGCAGGGTATGGCAGGAGGAGATATGTCCCCTGGGGGTATGCCTTTGGGGTTTATATTTTTCCTTGATGAATACAGCACTCCCTGTTTCCTGGACTATGTTCCCAGGTGCTTTCTTCCACCACACTCTCCTGCCATGATGTTCTAACTATTCCCAGGCCCTGAGGAATGGAGTCAGCCATCTCCGCACTGAGATATCTAAAACTGTGAACTCTAAATAAACTTTTCATCCCCTAAAATTGCTCTTGTACAGAATTTTAGTCATAGCAATAAAAAATCTGACTAAAATGTCAGATACTGCCATATTAAGGCCCCTAATTTTGCACTAATAGGTAAAATTCTATATGAGTCCTTAAAAGGAACAAATAAAAAATCAGACTTGTACACCAGAATTCCGAACCACCTTTGAGAAGCTAAAACAAAGCCTCATGACAGCCCCTGCCCTAAAACTGCCTGACACATAAAAGGTGTTAAGAATCTATATAAATGAGATACAAGGTACAGTCCTTGAAGTTCTCTTACACACATTGAAGACAAACAGTGATCAGTAATTTATGTGTCAGAACAGATTTAACACACAGAAAAATGTGGGTCCTCTTTCCTTTGGGTTGTGATTGTCACTTGTGATTTACCACAAGAAGTTGAGAAACCCACTGCCAATTCATGAGTGCATTTGTACATCGTCAAGTCCTATCCTGCTGAAACAGAAGGGTGGATGTTAGCTGACTATTGGGAGTGTAAGGAGATTCCAGGCCATCCCATTTGATATTCCAAATGTCAACTTTAAAACAAATCATGTCTACCTTAAATCAGGGAATCCTGTATCCATCAGATGATAATGGACCAGTACAACATGATGACTCAGAGATCTTGGAGATTCTTCAGCAAGTTGGATAGGCTTGATTAGTCTATCACTGAGATAAACTGGAACCTCTTTACTGATAGAAGCACCTCATGGGCAATGACAAATGGATAGCTGGATACTCTGTAGTCATGGCACAACAGATATTATCAGGGCCTTAATACCTCAGCATGCATCAACCAATTACAAACATATTCATACTTAGGTGGAAGAGAAAAGAGATTAAGAATGGAGTTTTGACTTCAGGGAGAATACTGCTAAGTGCAAATAGAAATCCCATGAGCTTATATCTTCTGCCTGAGGCATTGGACTGCTATGCATAAGACACTTTCAGGATAGTGTTCACTATGAGAAGTTATCTTGGTAAAATTCATCAATCCCCACTTTAGAGGGCCATGCTTCCAATGAACTATTAAGCAAGTGATTTAAAACTATGATTGATTTTTTCACTCAAAACAATTCAAAGACTAATAGGCAGGCTATCATTTAAAAAAGACTCAGTATGTAAAAATATAGTCTTTTGATGATTGACAAGTAGATTTTACCCAAATGCTCTGTCATAAGAATCTTTAAATATTTACCTGTACTGGTAAACACTTTCTGTGTAAGTCAGGCTTATTCTACCAGGATATAAGACTTCAGAAATAATTGGAGTCCTCTGAAAGGAGCTGTTCTTAAGATATGGACTCTCCCTCCATGCAAAGTAGCCTTGGACTATCTTTCATTGCAGAAGTGATCCAATGATTTAGCAAAACATTGCAAATCCAGTGAAAGTGATATGTATTCTGGAGACCTCCAAAAAACACTATCATTTTCTAGGCTGAAAAGTTGACCTTAGTTTATGACTCTTTTTGACAAAATCCACCTGTATTTTGCCTCTTAGGAAACATTTTTACATCTTTCAAATACTGATAAAATACATAGATTTGGAAAACACAGTATGAAACAGGGTACATCTGGGTAGAAAAGAGTGACCAGAAATGCTACAAAATATATTAACTCCAAATATAAATTCCTTTCATAATTCAGGATTCTCTTATGATGACCTTTCCTGTCTTCATGACCCATTTTGGGTCAGTGTAAAATACAAGAAATAAGCTACAAAAAGAAGACACCAAATCACTCAATGATAACCATTCAGGCACAGGATAATACAAGCAGGGTGCTGGTTACTAGTATACTTTCAAAACATGGGCCAGAAAACATAAAATATTAAGGTGTATCTGTGTTGAAATGGAATTTAGTTCAGTACCTGACCTTCGAAAAGCCCAGGTACTTACAGTCAGTTCTGGCTGCTTCCAACCAACCTTTATTCCTTTTTATGCAATACCTAACCATGCAGACTTACCATTTTCTGACTTCTGCTGCATTCAGGCAACCTCTCTACAAATTCTTCATCACATGAACATCAGAATGACAGAGTCTATGACAAAACTATCCAGACATCAGGGAACCTAAAGATAGATTCAGAGCTTTGCTGGAGCCAAAGACAAAAATCTTCCAGATTATGAAATCCACCCCCTATTATTTGTCTGTGGATCTTATCAGATAATTCTAATCTCTTCAACCTGAGTGAACAAAGTTCCAGGCTCAGATTCAGCCCAGAGTGGCAGGTGAAGGAATTCAAAATCTGGTTGCAATACACAAGATTGACTGGTTCTTGGCTACAACCCTTTTCAGAAAGAGAATGTAAAGCCATATCAATTTGCCAATAACATTATCAATAATGTCTATTTACAAACATAAATAATAGTGAGAATTACTTTCAATTTTCAGGTTTTATAACTCTCATGTTCTGGTTGTGTGTATGTGAGTGTGTGTGTATTTGTGTGTGTGTGTGTGTGTGTGTGTGTATGTGTGCATGTTTAAACCCAGGGCCACTTCTAAACTGAGCTATATCCCCAGTTCTTATTAAAATTTATTTTGAGACATGATATCACTAAGTTGCTGAGGCTGACCTCAAGTATGATTCCCTTGCCTCAAGAACCCAAATGTCTGAGATTAAAGGTGTAAACCACCACAACCAGCTCATCCTCTTGTAATTTGAAGAAGCAGCCTGATCTCTACAAAGGATAATGACCACAACAGCAGAACTGTCCTTGAAAATCAAGTATGAACCATATGTGAAACCTTGAATTTTTAGTGGTCACATAAGTAAAATCAATTGTAATAATTTATTTAACCCAACATACTGAAACTTTTTCATTTTAATTTATGACCAATATAAAATTATTTATTAATTGTACATATTTCTAGCATTAAACATTCACAACTCCCTCTGTGTGTTAATTTTCCAGAACAACTCAATACAGATGACACATTCAGGGGTGTGCCACCCTCAGTGGCAAGATACTGCCAAAATGCAAATGCAGATTTGAGGGTTCTGATACCCATGAATTCAGGGAAGTGAATGACCTGGAAACTTTTTTGAAAAATCACAGTTGAGGAACCATGACTTCCCTCCCCAAATCTCTTTTGTCCCAAGTGGGGAAGAGATGGTACCCTGAGAGAAGTAAGTCTTCAAAGGTAGAACACTGTTTTCCAACTGCTGTTTGGCAGTGGCACATCCCCTTGCAGACATGATATGGTGAATAACAGATGATGTTGTCCAAGAAGAAATGAATCCCATGTAAACTTCTGATCTGTTCTTACATTGAACACCAAGTTTTGATGTGAAGGGAATAGACTAAAGAAAAACTTCTTATTTTGCATTTTAGCCTTGCTCCTAATCTTAGGCTATGGTTTTTTCATCCTTTGCTGTGGAGTCCTGTGAGAATTTAAGCACTGTCAACATGTTTTCTTGTCTGCATGCATTTTCATGTAACTCAAAATGTTCTAATAAAAGAGTACATATTAACTCAGAGGAACAGGAACTTAGCACCTATTACATGTCTACTGCTTGTCAGTTTATTTGAAATCAGAATGCCATTATTCCTGGCATGCTGTTTATAATGTGTGTGTTGTTGGACATCTATTAAGCATAACTAGCTACCTCCAAGCATAGTAGTTTATGATTTAAATTGTTAGATCATGATAAAGACAAATTTAGGCTGGGTTTACCTAGGCTCTTCTCCTTGTGTCTATGGGCTCCATCAGGCATATATTCTGTTACTTGACTTTGTGTCTCCGCTTTTGGGAGAGAGTTGGTTATCACCTGGGGCATGATTATTCTCCTTCACATGGCATCTTATTTTTCATAAGTTTTTATAGAGTTGGTAGACTTTGGAAAGGAAAAGAAAAAGCTTTCAAAACATTTCAGACTTAGGCATAAACCTGGTACATGGTTATGTTCACTGTGTTCTACTGACCAAGTATATAAGCCATTCTAGATCCAAAGCTTGAGAAGAAGATTCTGTGTGTAAATGGGAACTGTAAAAGAACACAATGGCAAGGGCTATGGAGCATGAAGAACTGGAGATGGTTTTGCAATCTTTAATTCTGCTTTTTTTTTTAGAGAGTTTATATTATTTTTCAAATTTGGAAAAATTTACAACACTGTTTCTACTAAAAGCCTAGTCTGGGGTGAAACTCAGAATCACTACTGCCTGGTTCCAAAGCTCAAATTACTTTTCTAGACCACATTAGTTGTACATAGCTCTAGAACAAGAAAATGAAGAAAATCTTCTGTAATGAATGCAGATTCTTTTAGATTTATATCCCCTGAGTATTTATTATCAGGAATATTCACAAGAGAACACCTCAAGTGTTTTAGAAATCCTAGAATAATATGAATAAATACCTTAGGACTATATTTAAGGAATGAAATCTCAATAATTTTTAAAAATAGTTTTATCATAGGTTAAATTGGAAAATGTGTTTACTGCAATCTACAGTGTTTGCATTCCTCTTTAGTATTTGTAACTACTTATCACTTTTAACCCAGACAAACTGAAAACACTGTGCCTAAAAAAACCTTTTAATGTGAAAGCAAATGCCCAAGACAGATATGCTGAGAGGACATTTCCTCCAGCTAAAATTTGATCTAACACCTGAGTACTATGGAACGCATCTTTTGATTTTAACAGTGTAAAACACCCTTGGAACCAAGTTTTTAATGTATCAACCTTGGGGGAAGATCTGTCCAAACTGTAGCACCTACATTACCTAATCTCTATCCTTTTCACAAAGTCATCATTGTTTCTCAATGAACACGTATTTACTGAGATTACACTATTTAATCTATTTACTCTATTTACAGGGCACTCTTGTTAGTACTCTGCTCATGAAGAGCATTATTGAGGTAAAAGATTTTACTGGGAAACATTTCAATTCAAAGGAAAGTCAAACTGGATATAGTGGTGCATGCTGTAATCCCAGAAACTCAGGAGCCTGAGATGGGAGGAATACAAGTTAGACACTCGTGTCATCAACTTAGTGAATTCTGTCTCAATGAAAACAAAAACTGAAAGAGCTGGAGATGCAACTCAGTGGTAAATGACTCTTGAGGCTCATACCTGTACTGATAAATAAATAAAAACAATTCCACTTACCAAGCAGAGACCAAAAAGAGATAAAAACATAAAGATGTCACCCCCAGGGTTAAGACAAAAATAAATGCCTTAGAATATTAAAATCCATAAGTGAGTAAACATGCCCGACTTTAAAACAAAAACTAAATTGTTACTGTTATTCTAAGATACTCAATTTTGGGCAAATTGATCATATTTAATATTTGCATTCATATATGTTTTTCATGCAAATCACACAAGCAAAGCATTCATGTTAAGTTTCATAAATTTTCCCAAGGTAATGAAAGAGTGAAATCAGTCTTGCTCATAATACATGAATAATCAATTGCTTCTATCATAATCCAAGAAGCAACTAAGATCTTAAGAACTAATGTAGATCAGATATTTATACAAATGGCTAATTAAAAAATTTTTAAATACATAAAAGAGTGAATAGTACAATATACCTCTCACCTAGATTTGACATCTGCTAATTATGCTATTTTAATTTTTTCTATGTTCCTACCCACTTCCCAGCCAAACTCCAATTTATTTACTTTTGGGTGAGTTCATAAGGAAACATATTGAATATAACAAAAATTAACTGTGCAGTTTTGACAATTATACCTATAAAATGTTATTGCTTTTAAGCATAGAATATTTACAATATCCCAAGAAAAATTCTTGTGGATATTTCCAGTCAACATTTTCCTGCCTCAGATGAAAGTTATGATTATGATTTTTTGAACCCTGGGTTCATTGTGCCTATAATCACACAATACACATGAGTTTAGGTCCAGCTGTTTCAGAACACAATGCTTATGAGATTCCACCAGAGTATGTGTTTCAGTAATATGCTCCTTTGAATTGCTGAGCAATACTGTGTAGAAGCATGACAATTTGTTCATCCATTTCAGTAATAAAAAACATCTCGGTTATTTCCTGTTTTGCACTATTAGGACTACAGAGTCTGTGCACATTTTTGAACAAATACCTGTGGTGTTCAGTTTAATTTCTTACCAATATTTAAATGTGGTAGATTTTGATTTTTACTAGTTGCTCTAAAGATTATAATATGCCTCTTAACATATTGCAGTTTGCATAGATAATATAGCATAAATTTTATAACAAATATATAAAAATCTGACTGTTTTTCGCCTATCTTCTTGTTCAAGAATTGGTTTGTATTTGTGCATTATAACATCTGCAATACAGTGTTATAATTTTTGCTTACAATAATTATAGATTTTTTCTAAAAAATTGAAAGAAATTGTATTAATGAATGTTTAAAAGGACTCACATTTAAACTATACAATGTAATGTTTACATCAGTTCCACCTATAAGTTTCATATTCTTCAGTGAATACTGCCTACAATAGTTGTTAGTATAATCATGTGTAATATGATTATATATAATGTATATATTAATAGAGAAAATTCTGTATCATTTTTATCTACAGGCAAGTTTAAACAACAATTTGTATGGGGCTATGATTGTAATTGAATTATGCAGTACTTGTTTGGCATGTGCAAATCCCTGTGCTTCATTATTATAAAATCAAATACAATAGTTTCCAGTAAAGTCATGACAATGTACAGACATTCCTACAGATATATGGTGAATTTACTCTAAATTATCTTCATGGAAAACTACAGAATTCAATGGGTTGCTCTTTCCGTCATGTGTAATAGAAACTTTGTTCTTTAAAATGTGAAATATTCTATTGGAATTATTCTTACTAATAATTCTTGTTAATTTCTAATATCATTAAGTAAGTGCAATCAACCTATCACATATCTTAGAGACCCAGTGAATCTTATAACCTCAGGCATAATATTTATTTGAAGCTTCATTAAGAGTTTAAAAGAATACAATTTAAAACTAGATCAAGGGAAGAACATTTGAAATCTACAAATAAACGACATGCCTGAGTACAATTTATTTTTGACAAAGTTGTCAAGATAATTTAATAGAGAAAGGACAGTCTCTTCCACAAATAAGCTTAAGGTGAATGGTTACTTACATGCAAAGGATTGAGATTTATATACAATAATCTCAAAATAAAACATTTTAAAAAAATTTTAGTTGTCAATGGATCTTTTATTTCATCCATTTATATATGGTGTCATTTTAATAGCTAAAACTAAATTTAAAGAAAGCCAAATTAAATATTCATGAATTCATATTTGGTAATGGAGCTTTAGGCTGCAAGAATAAATGCAAGACAAGTGTTTAATCATTACTAAAATAAAAGCTCTGTGCAAAATAGAACATAGATATATGCTCATTACAAAATCCAAGTTAGGCAGTCATCTGATCATTTTATTACCAACTCCATTATATCCAAATCCAACTCCCAGTTTTCCAGTTTTTATTTCAAGTTCATTCTGATCATATTAAAATGATTCAGCATTATCAGATTTACACTTCTGGCAGATTTACAAAATCTGCCCTAATTTTACAGGAAAAAAATGACTTGCAATTAAATCATACTGTAGATAAAATTGACACAAGAATCTATAAGACAGTCTGAGTAACAATAGCTGACCACACTTTATTTCCACCTGCTCATGGAACTCTTTCCAAAATATATCATATTTATGGCCACAAATAAAGTACTCAGAAGGCACGTGGAACCAATGCCTTGTATCTTATCAGATCATTATACCCTGAAATCAACAGCAAGAAAAGTTAAAGATACTACACAATCATGTGGAGATTAAATAATACACTTTTAAGTGTATGATATAAAATAAATCAGGACAGAAAATTTTAAACTCTTACAATCAAACAATAGAAATACAATGTGCCAGAATTTTGGGGACACTGTGAAGGCAGTTCTGAAAGGAAAATACCATTATGTGTTCCTACATAAAATACCAGAAAAATCCAAATCAAGTAACCTAGTAATCTAACTCACAGTCATATAAAAGCAAAACCAAATTATTCCACAAATTATCACAATGAAAGAATAAAGATCAGAGATAAAATTAATAAAAGAGAATAAAAGAATTCATAGGATTGATTTAAAAAAACTAATCAGTTCTTTGAAACAATAAAAAATGAATAAACACTTAGACAAACAAATCAAAGAAAAGAGAAAACTCAAATTTATAAAATTAGAGGTAAAAATGGTGGTATTACCATAGAAACCAATGCAATTTAGAGGATTATCAGGGAACTATTTTGAGAAATCTTATTCTAATACATTGGAAAATCTAGAAGAAATGGTTAAATTGTTAAGTAACTATGACCTACCAAAATTGAAAAGAGTGAATATTGAATACCTAAAATAACAATAAAAAGCAATGTAATTGAAGCAGTAATACCAAGCCTTCCAACATGAAAACTCCTGGACACGATGAATTTAATACAGAATTCTACCAGATCATGTGGAGGAATTAACACAATGTTTTTCAAGTTTTCCATGAAATAGAAAATAAGAAACACTCCCAAATTTATTCTATGAAGCTTGTGACACCATGATACCCAAAATCAGACATAAACCTAGCTGTGCTGCACACCTATAGTACCCAAAATTTGAACCAGAGCCAAAAGGATCGCAAGTTCAGGCCAATTTCAGTAACTTAGCAAGAACTTGTATTTCAGTCAACTATTTCACCACTGTGACTAAAAGACCCAACTTAGTACAATTGTAGAGGAGAAAACATTTATTGGAGGGCTCACAGTTTCAGAGGTTTTATTCCATAGAAGGCCAGCTTCATTCCTAAGGGCTCAAGATGAGGCAGAACATCATGGTAGAGCAGTGTGACAGAGGAAAAGAACTCACATGGTGATCAGGATGTAGAGAAAAAAATTCCACTTAGCAAATACAAATATATACCCCAAAGACATGTCCCCAATATCCGAACCCCTCCACTTACCACTTAGTTAATCCCATCAAGGAATTAACTCATTGATTGGGTTAAGGCTCTCACAACCCCATAGGTTCTTCTCTGAACCTTCTTGCATTGTCTCACACATGAGCATTTGGGGGACACCTCACACTTAAATCATAACACCTTTTCTCAAAATAAAATTAAAAGAACTGAGATTGTATCTTAGAGTAGGAATGGTCTTGGGTTCAATCCCTAGTACTACCAAACAACAAAAAGCAAAGCCAGATTAAGAACACGTCTCTGAGGAAAGAAAATGACACACCAATAAAATTGATGAACTTAGATAAAAACCTGCTCAGTATAATATATCAAATCAAATTCAATGGCACATTAAAAAGTACATGCAATATGATAAAGTTGTTTTCATCACACGAATGCAACAAACACAAATCAGCAGTAACTAGGAGAAGAAAGAATTTAGCTCAAGTCACATATTCAAAGGCTATATGTGACAAACCTAAAGTCAACATTATATTAAATAGGGAAGAGCTGAATTCATGAATGCATTTCCTCTAAAATGAAGAAAAATAGGAGGATGTTCACTCCCACCACTTCTATACAATGAATACTCAAATTTTATTATGAGCATTTGGTAAGAGGCAGAAAGGAAAGGAAGAAGTCAAATTATCTCTGTTTACAGATAATATAAGGCCAAACTTAGAAAATCCTAAGATTTCCACCAAAAGTTCCTCATGCAATAAACAAATTCAGTAAAGTTTCAGAATAGATAAAGAAAAATAAGAAAATCAACATCTTTTGCCCACAATAATGAATCCATTGATAAAGAAATCAGGAAATTAATTTAATTCCAAATAATTTGAAATTTCTTAGTAATAAATCTAAACAAAGAAAGGAAAGATCTTATAAGAAAAATTACAAAACTTTGAAAAATTTAGTCATCTACAGATAAATGAAAGTCATCTACATTAACTAAACTTAATAAACTAAAGACATCTATAGATTAAATAAGGCCACCTACACATTCAATACAATCTTCAACAAAATACACATATCACTCTATAACTAGGAAAAACAATCCTAAAAATCATAAGAAATAATAAAAAACTCAGGAAAGCAAGTAATTCTGTAAACTATAAACATGAAGATCTCATAATAACTGACTTAAATTTATGCTACAGAGCCATAATAACAAAAGCAATGTGGTTCTGGGACAAAAAGGGCCCAGTGACAAATGAAACAGGAGTTATAGAGGCCAATGAACCTTGCTTCATCTAATTACTGATTAAGATTCCCAAATATACATTTGAGAGAAGTATTCTTTAACAAACTACACTGGGAAAATGGAATATTCATATGTAATGTCAACCCAAAATGTATTGAAGGCCTGTGAATAAGCCCAGGAACTTAAAAAACTTATAGAATAAAATCTGCAATATTTATGAGTAGGATGTCACTTCCCCAAAAATACTTATATATCTTAGCATAGTATCAAGAACAAATACTGACGTGGCATCAAAATGAAAATGCTTCTGAATGGCAAAGAAAAAAATTAACATCATGAAGAGACAACATATTGAATGAGAAAAAATTTTTGCCATTTAGTACTCTAATAAATGACTGATATCTAAATATAAAATTAATTTTAAAAATCTCAACATGAAAATAAAAATGAATAAACCATTTACTGACTTAGTGAATAAGCAGAAAATTCTGAAAGAAAAAGTCAATGGCCAAAATTATGTAAAAAATTTCATCATCGGGGCTGGGGATATAGCTCAGTTGGTAGAGTGCTTGCCTTGCATGCACAAGGCCCTGGGTTCAATCCCAAGAATGAAAAAAAAAAAAAAATTCAGCATCTTTAGCCATCAGGGAATGGTAAATCAAATCTCTACTGTGATTTCATCTACTGTGATTTCATTTCACATCTCATTTGCCATCACAAATGCTAGCAAGCATGCAGGGAATAGGGAATTCTTGTACAATGTTGTTGATAAAGTTATGATGAATACTTCCTCAGGAAACTAATAATAGAACTATCATATGACACAGCTAATGTATATCACTCCATACTAGCTAATTGAATAAAAATCAGCATACATTATAGATACATTCCTGGGTTCACAACAGCACAATTCACTATCACTAAGTCATGGAATCTGTCTGGGTTTGATTAACAGATGAAAAGATAAAGAAAACATGATATAAACATACAATAAAACTTTATTCAGCAAAAGTCAGCTGTTCACAGGAAAATGAATGCAATTGGAGAGCAGTATGTTGAGACAAATAAGATTGACTCAGAACAGTAAATGTACATTTTATCTCATATACAGAAGCAACAGAGAAAAAAATAAAAAGGTATTCCATGAAAATTATAGATAAAGCATTAAGATAAAGGAAAGGAATTGAGAGAGGACGTGGGGAGAGCCTGTGGCATGACATTGATCTAAATACATCATGCATATCTAGAAATATGCCAGAAAAAAACTCACTATTTTGTATAATGCATAGGCACTAATTAAACAATGTTTTAAAATTCCACTGATTCCTATTATTTTGCCTCAATCATGATTTCTATTTCAAGGTGGTAAACCAAAGTTGAAAATCACGGAAACCAGAAAAATGGCATAAAGAACCAAGGGACTGTACTTTTCTAGGGCCAGATAATGTGATTTTTATTATTTTCCTGTCCTGTTCTACAAAGTGCAATTATGATGTGGTATTATGGTTAAGATATGATATTTTCCTTAAAGGCTTATGTGTGAGATAATGTAAGACTGGTCAGTGGTAAAATAATTAGACTGTGAGCACTGAAAACCAATCATTGGGTCAATCCATTGATCTGGATCAAGGGTGTGGTAACTTTAAGAGGGTACATAGTGAGTAGAGGAAGTAGTTCCTTGGGGCCTGCTTTCAGGTTTATACATTATCCCTGGTGAATAGTGCCATTTCTTTGCTTCATGGCTGTCATGTCCTGACCTGATTTCCTCTGTCACATCCTTCCCTCCTGATGTTTTGCCTTACCTTAGATCCAGAGCTCTGGAGTCAGTGACTAGAATGATCCTATAAAACCATGAGCCCAAATAAACATTTTCTCTTCTAAGTTGTTCTTGTCAGTTCCTTTGGTAACAGTAATGTAAAGCTGACTAAAACACAGCGAATCCTGAACAAGTGACTATTTATTTATTAGTAATATAAATTTGAATGGTGTATCTGGCTTGCTGTGTTCAGAAGTAGTAGATTAGATTAATAGGGAAATACATCTGATTTTTAAATGACTAGCTTACAAATACAGAAAATAATACAAACTATCAAAGGAAGAACACACTAACAACATCCTAAAATAAATTCCAATGTATAATGCAGAAAAATCATATATAAAAATGGTGAACAATTTCTGAGTTAATTTTGTAGGTATAGAGAATTGCCAAAAAGAGTTGTACATAAACATGAAACAAGAAAAATAATAAAAAAAATGGGAGATAAATCAGATATATTTTCTGAGCCCTATCAAAGAACCACAAGACAACTGAGGATACAAGAGTCTGTGCAAAACACAAGGCAGAAGTATTTGATGTATCACTGAAAACTATATAAACTAGTCAAATTAAACTGATACTTTTCAGCTAGTCCTGAAGTACACATGTGGTTGGCTGAGTGAGAATGTGAAATCCATGAGTCTGCAATTGTATGTTCCTCATGATCATGCATGTTTTTCTCAGGAATCCCACAAAATATGTCAATGAAAATGGGGTAGTACCTTGAGTATTCTTCACACATGGTGCTGATGTGGAGACTACTATTTCACTCTGGCAGTGAAAGTGTCATCTTTTACATATTTTCTACACAGCAAAAAATTCTTAACATTCAGAGAAAAAACATCAAACCTAGGCCCAAGAGTACTTGGAGAAAACTCTCTACAACTGAGTGTGGAAATAAGGCTATTGCCTGAATCCCTGCAAACTTCCACCTCTCAGCAATAAACAAAAGCTATAATGTACAAAACACTGTTTTGTACTCCAGGTTGTGCAACAAACAAGCCTAAATCTTTTTAACCACTTACAGAGGGGCTGGAAATGCATCCTTACCCCAGTACTGCATCTGCCAGAGGGGCAGGAATATATCTGAAGTTCAATTGCTGACACCAACTGAGATATACTTGAATAAAATGCAAGAGAAAGAAAGAACATCTATGGTAGGAAAGCTGCAACAAATCTGGGAAGTAGAAGAAAATTATCATGAAAAGAATTCAAATTCTGTCATGCTCAGCAGATATTATATGTGGTGACAAATGTCAATCCCAGCCTAATTCTTCTCTAGGTTGACTCAGACACCTCACTTTGGGCATGGGAATTACTGCTCATCAGTAACCTTAAAAATATTTAAATTCAATATCCTACATGACATATTTTGCTTGCAATGTATATTTTTCATAAAAGTAACAACTGTTTACTTTAATATTAATGTCATTATTTGATTTCCTTTTCATTTTCTTATGATTATTAGTGTCACTTGACCATTTTCTACAAAATTGATTTAGAATTGGCATCTACTCATAGTTAATCTGCAGCTCCACTGTGAAATATTGTGATTTTTACCAAAATTAAACTGTTGATCATTGAATATTAGCTACTTTCCCATTTGTTTCCATATTTTCTTGCATTTGATTTTCACCTTTTCTTTTTACTTTGCAGTGGACAGGTTTTAAATTTACTTTATTGCTTTTATTTCCAGTTATTTTTCCTGCATTTGTAAATGGATTTGTGTCTCAATTTTGACACTGCTCATTGCTAGGGTAATTTGCATAATTTTATACTGACCTTTTAATCTATGCACTGGATTAACTAATGTAATTCTAATGTTTTGTTAATGTGTGAAAATTCCATAGAAACATTTTTTAAAGATAATATCTCTTTCTGTAAGGTACGTCATTGGAATTTTAATTGGGATTGCATTGAATCTGTATAGCACTTTTGGAAGTATGGCCATTTTGACAATATTAATTCGGCCTATCCAAGAACATGGGAGATCTTTCCATCTTCTAAGGTTTTCTTCGATTTCTTTCTTCAGTGTTCTGTAGTTCTCATTGTAGAGGTCTTTTACTTCTTTTGTGAGATTGATTCCCAAGTATTTTATTTTTTTCGATGCTATGGTGAATGGGGTGGTTTTCATAATTTCTCTTTCTGAGGATTCCTCACTTATGTATAAAAATGCATTGGATTTATGAGCATTGATCTTGTAACCTGCCACTTGACTGAATTCACTTATGAGTTCTAACAGTTTTCTGGTGGAATTTTCTGGTTCCTCTAAGTATATAATCATATCATCCGCAAATAGGGATAGTTTGAGTTCTTCTTTTCCTATTCGTATTCCTTTAATTTCCTTGGTCTGTCTAATTGCATGAAATTCATCTGGAAGAATAAGAAACCCAGAATAGCTAAAGCAATCCTTCGCAGGAAAAATGAAGCAGGGGGTATCGCAATACCCGAACTTCAACTTTATTACAAAGCAATAGTAACAAAGACGGCATGGTACTGGTACCAAAATAGACAGGTAGATCAATGGTACAGAATAGAGGACACGGACACAAACCCAAATAAATACAACTTTCTAATACTAGACAAAGGTGCCAAAAATATGCAATGGAGAAAAGATAGCCTCTTCAACAAATGGTGCTGGGAGAATTGGAAATCCATATGCAACAGAATGAAACTAAACCCATATTTCTCACCCTGCACAAAACTCAACTCAAAATGGATTAAGGACCTTGGAATCAGACCAGAGACTCTGCAGATTATAGAAGAAAAAGTAGGTCCCGATCTTCAACATGTCGGGCTAGGACCAGACTTCCTCAATAGGACTCCCATAGCACAAGAAATAAAAGCAAGAATCAATAACTGGGATAGATTCAAACTAAAACGCTTTCTCTCAGCAAAGGAAACTATCAGTAATGTGAAGAAAGAGCCTACAGAGTGGGAGAATATCTTTGCCAATCATACTTCAGATAGAGCACTAATCTCCAGAATCTATAAAGAACTCAAAAAACTCTACATCAAGAATACAAATAATCCAATCGACAAATGGGCTAAAGAAATGAACAGACACTTCACAGAAGAAGATGTACAAGCAATCAATAAACATATGAAAAAATGTTCAACATCTCTAGTAATAAGAGAAATGCAAATCAAAACCACCCTAAGATTCCATCTCACCCCAATTAGAATGGCGATTATCAAAAATACAAGCAACAGGTGTTGGCGAGGATGTGGGGAGAAAGGTACACTCATACATTGCTGGTGGGGCTGCAAATTAGTGCAGCCACTCTGGAAAGCAGTGTGGAGATTCCTTAGAAAACTTGGAATGGACCCTCCATTTGACCCAGCTATCCCACTCCTTGGCCTATACCCAAAGGATCTAAAATCAGCATACTACAGAGATACAGCCACATCAATGTTCATAGCTGCTCAATTCACAATAGCCAGACTATGGAACCAACCTAGATGCCCTTCAATTGACGAGTGGATAAAGAAACTGTGGTATATATACACAATGGAATATTACTCAGCCATAAAGAATGACAAAATTATGGCATTTGCAGGCAAATGGATGAAATTGGAGAATATCATGCTAAGTGAGATAAGCCAATCTCAAAAAGACAAGGGACGAATGATATCGCTAATAAGTGGAGGATGACACATAATGGGGGGGAGGGAAGGGTTAGTGTTAGGGTTAGAGTTAGGGTTAGGGAGGGGGGCAAGTATGGAGGAAGAAAGTACTGTATAGAGGGTAAAGAGGGATGGGAGGGGTGGGGGGAAGGGGAAAAAATAACAGAATGAATCAAACAACATTATTGTATGTGGATTTATGATTACACAAATGGTATGCCTTTGCGCCATGTACAAAGGGAGAGACAACATGTATCCCATTTGTTTACAATAAAATAAAATTAAAAAAAAGATATTATCTGCATAGACTATTTATTCTTTGAGCTATAATATTCATGTTCAATATTCTCAGAATCATATTTAGAAGTCATAAAATCATACTCTTTGCTTTTTTCAAAATTAAGTAATGAAGCACTTAGGTTTTTACCATTAAATATGATAAATTAAGATAGCTGTTGAATACCTTTTAGAAGATTGAAAAAGAGTTTTCCTCTGGTCTTAATTTGCCATAGGTTTTACCATAAATTTGCATGTGATTTTTCACAACTTTTCTTTATCAAAATGATTTTTCGAACCTTACTATATTATGACATATTGATAAATTTGAGATGCTCCTCTTAATCATGAGGTCCAGTTTTCCTTTTAATATTGTTACCTTCAGTGTGCTAGTCTTTTAAATTATCTTAGTCAATATCTATAATGGAAGATGGCCTGTAATCTTCTTTCCTGTGATATCGTATCTGGCAAACCTGGTCTTATAGAAAGAATTGGTAAGTTTTCAGTGTTCTATTTTTAGAGGTGGTCATAAACTATTGTTAGTGATTTTTTATTGAAAGTTTGGTTTATCTCACCAGTGCCACTGAAGGCAACTTCTTTTCCCATTATGTTTGTTGATTACTTTTTGTTAGTTGCTTGAATTTTGGACCTAGGTTCTTACTCTGTTGCTCAGGTTGATCAAATTCCTGGGTTTACATCACTCTGCTTTATCCTCACAAGCTGAGACTTCTGGTATCAACTCCAATGGCCAGTTTTTCATGTTATTATGAAAATATTTGTAATCAAATTAAATTTTATTTTATAGGTCTTTTATGATATATTTCTTCACATCTAGATCTACTAGAGTATTCTATATATTCTTGGAGTTATTTTTCAAAACTCTTGGCTATCTAGTAATTTATCTTTAAGTTCTTATTTTCCAGTTTCTAGACTTTCTTGGCAATTAAGATGGAATAATGAGAAAGAATAATGTGGGAAAATGAAGGCTTTGTAATTTATGAACGTCTCAGGATGCCCTGTGCAGGATAGAGAATATACACTATTCAGCACTCATACTTCTGTGAGATAAATGAGAAACTAAAGTAAATTATAAATTTGATTAGCCCTGGGTTCAATCCCCAGTACAGCAAAATAAATAAATAAATAAATAAATAGATTTGATTAGGATTTTTCTTATAATTGAAGATTCTGAGCACCTTTTATATAACTTTATACATTTGTTTGATTTTTAGGAAAATGTCTACTTAGGCATTTTACTATATTTAAATTGAGTTTTCTTTCTTTTTTTATGAGTTGTATTTTTTTTATATTTTGGATATGAAACTCAGATATGTGACTAGCAAATAATTTCTTCAATCCATGGTGTACTTTACATTTAATTGATTGATTCCTTAGATACATAAGTGCATTTTAGTTTTACATAGTCTCACTTGCTTATTTTTGCTTTTCTTGTGTATTCTTTGTCCTATCTAAAACTACTACAAACACCAATGTCAAAGAATTTTTCCTATTTTCTTCTGGAAGATTTAGGGTTTTAGGTCATATCACAATGAGATATAAACACATGCTCTTAGGATGGCTTGTTATGAAAATCAAAGTAGAAAACATGTAATGCAGAAGATGTGCAGAACAGAATAATCTTGGACTCATTTGTAAGAAATATAAACTTGTACAGACATCACGGAATACATTATGGGAGTTTTTCAAAAAATGGAAAAGTAGATGTGCCATATGACTCAGATATTTTGCTGAGTATGTGCCTGTATGAATCAGGGCCCTTCAGAAAAACAAAATAAAATATATAAACGTATAAGTGTACACATAAGTGGATGTTTTAGATGGATTCACATGATCATGAAATAAATAGTACCAAACTCCTACCTGAAGTTGGAAACTGGTAACAGCTCAATTCAAGCAACTGGAAGTCTCACAATCTAAGGAGGTTAATGAAACAGCTATGGTACAAGAAACACAGGACTGGAAAACCCCTGTACAGCAAATGATTGAAGTCCACTAGCAAAAACTAAAAAATCTGAAGTCAGATGCTCACAGGTAACACATCATAAAAAGGCACCCCTTCAAGAAGATTAGATTACAAGCCAGTGACATGTTCCCTTTCTGCCTTTTTAAAACTAAACCTGTTGTTTGGTACTTACACATTCATTGCAGGTCTTCCCCACTGCTTTTTTGACCCAATATTCCAGAAACACTTTAACAGACACATTTACAGGTGTCCTATACCAATTTTCTCAATATATCTCAATCTGCTCAAGGTGTAATTAACCATTACAATAATTAAAGAAGATGAAACACATCTTTAGAATTACATAAACTACCAAGGTCATTGCAACACTATCCTCAATAGTCATTTCATAAAAACAACTTAAGTGTCCATCAAAGAATACACACATATACAAACACAAACTTTTAATTGTGTATATACAAAAAATATATAAAGATACATATGTAATCTTTTTCAGTTTTTTTAAATTATTTTGAGACATTATATTTCAAAATATAAAGTGTCTCAGTAGAATGCTGAGGCTGACATCAAACTAGTGGTTCTCTTTCCTCAACCTCCCAAGGCCCTGGGATTACAAAAGGCATGTGCCACCAAACCTGGCTTATCACTCAGCTTCTAAAAGAAGGATGGTTTTGAAGGCAAAAGTTCAAGTAAAACCTTAGTAATTTAGCAAGATGCTGTCTTAAAAGTGAAAAATAAAAATGGGTGGGGATATATTTCAGTAATAAAGCAACTTGATTCAAATCCTAGTAACAAACGGATATCCTTCCATCTGCAATATGGATGAAGCTAAGTTAAATTATCCAGACATGGAAATATGCATTGCATACTCTATGTATGGAATCTGAAAAAAAAAAAAAAGATGAATGCATAGAAAGAGAATGGTGGTTGTCTATAGAGGACTATAGATACAAATATTTTATCATATACTGGAAATTTCCATAGTAGGATATTAGGTGTTTTACAGAATGATGTAATTACTTGAGATGATGGGTTTTATTAGCACATATCAATTGTATACATTAATGTGATTCAGTGTGATATTGTTCCATGTACCTACTTGTATTCTTCAACCCTTAATCCTCCAGCACCATTCCCATCAATAGTAATCAATTTTCCACTTTCACATAAATTTCATTTTATTTATCATATAAAAGACAATGTGATAATTCTCTTTGTGTGATTTTCTTCACTTAGCATTATATCATCAATATCCATCTATTTTGCTTAATATTACAGGATTTTAGTTTTATTTATTGCTGGGTAGTTCACCACAGTAAATATATAATGTCTCATGGATATGTCAAATTCCTTACCTATATCACTGGCATTTTGTCTTTATATGTATTGCTAAACACTGATACACAATTAAATTCATACAACAAAAGAAAAAATAAAAAATAATAAAGAATACTAGGAAACTATTCTCTTTGGCCTGATTTTATCAAATAAAAAGAAGCAATCAAATTCTTAAAAAAATAAAATCATTTCACTATTTTACTTAAAATTTTATAAACAAAATAATAATATGCTAATTCTCCTTAAATTCGCTACACTAAACTAATCTGGGAGTTTTCTGTAGATTATATTTCACAGAAAATCTGCTTTTGTGAAAATAACAAAATAAAATATTAAGGTGATAGGAGATATGTGATTCATAATCTGTGTGCATTTATACTTCTAATTTTCCAATTATCTGGCCCAAAACTTTCAAGCTCACCTCATCCATAAATCTAAGAACAAATCTTTAGTTCTTTGCATGTGAGAGAAAAAGGGAAATTGAAACAGAGATGGCCCTGAACTTTGCCATTCCTTTGACCGTTTCTGCCACAAGCTAGGCAAGTTCTTCCCATTTTGATCCCCAGTGTACCACTGAAACACATTTCTCTTAAAGTAAAGTGCATCTTGAGAAGAGTTGTTGTGGGCATAAATAGTAGAATGAGTGTAAGGTGAAACAAAAGTGATGTTTGTTGATATGTGCATGGGTGCATAGTTATAACTTCTGACCAAGTCCTATTCATAATCATTTTTAAAAAATGCATCCACAACATTTTTACATTCTTATATATGTTTTATTATTCTACAATTATACCTCAGGGACTCTATTCTTCATACCCAGGTAGATCAGCATTTATTTTCTCAGAGTACACTTCCTGACACTTTGAAATACCTAGTTTCCTAGACTTAAGGAATAATTCTATATCTTCCACAAACAAGACATGTATCCTAGTTTTCAATATTCAAGATTTTGCATCTTTCTAAAAATTGTTCCTAAGTATTTGTCTTTGATACTATTGTCACTAGAGTTGTCTTCTTCTTTATCTTTATTTTATTTTTATGTGGTGCTCAGGATCAAACCCAGGGCCTCACACATGCTAGGCAAGTACTCTACCACTGAGCCACAACCTCAGTCCCTAGAATTGTTTTAATTTTACATTTCAATATTCACTTTATTATCCACATAAAAACTGATTTATCTTTTATCTTCTTTTCTGAGTTTATTTGTAACTTATGATAGTTTTTAGTAAATTCCTATCTTGAAAATATCAATTTTGAAAATACTTCTCATACCTCATTTGCAAAAGAAAAAAAAAACTGAGATTGTAAGAGACACAAGAAAGTTGCAAATCTTTTAATTTGACAAAGTCAAAGTGTTGGTGAGAATCCAGTTTCTATAAGTCATAAATCTAGAGAATAAAACCCTAGGCTGCCACAAGCATGTTACCAGACACAAGAGATAAAAGAAACACTTGCCAGCAAACTCTCCATTTCTACATCTAGTAAAAGATAGAATTAGAAAAGGAATCCACCAATCTCCTAATTTAAAAACAAATGTTATCAGGAAATTCATGTCAGAATCAGACCTTCACTTATGTAGATCATTGCATATAAAAAAGTTACATTTAGGGGTTTCAAGATAGCGGCCTAGAGGGTGGCTGCATTTCATGTTGCTCCAGGACTCAGGATTCAAAAGAGGAGATATTGAGACGCTTGGGACCAACTCAAAGCAGCCGGGTGACTCTCACCCCCTGGGGAGGCATCCCGGATGGGACGGTGCTCCCGGAATGTAGGAAACTTTGTGAAGTAGAACTGCCGGCGAGACGCCCCTCCCCCCGCTGGAGCAGTGAACTCGGACAGCTGGGAGTGCCGTAAAGGAGGCCGCTCGGCACAGCGCTGGGACTCGGAGCAACCACTGGGGCTCTGGCGGCTGCCCAGGGGAGGAGTGGCGAGGAGAGCTGTGTGGACTCAGGACACCAGGGCCTGCCCTGAGGAGGAGGAGGAGGAGCGTGGCCACTTGGATTCGGAGTGACTGCTCCAGAGCTACAGGCGGTTGCCAGAGGAGAAGCCGCGCGGCGAGCTGTTTGGACTCAGAACGACGCTTCTGAACCCCGGGGCCTGCCCTGAGGACGAGGAGGAGGAAGAGGAGCGCGGCCGCTTGGATTCGGGTGACTACACCAGAGCTACAGGTGGTTGCCAGAGAAGTGGCTGCGTGGCGAGCTGTTTGGACTCTGACCACTTCTGAACCCCGGGGCCTGCCTGGAGGAGTAGGAGGAGGAGGAGGAGGAGCGCGGCGGGTCGTTTGGACTCGCAGTGACTGCATTAGAGCTCCAGGCGACTGCTCAGAGGAGAAGGCGAGTGGTGAGTTGTTTGGTCTTAAAGTGACAGCTCCTGAACACAGGGGGGCTACCTGGAGGAGAAGCGTGGTGGGACGCTTGGTCTTGAGTGGCCGCACCAGAGCTCCGGGCGCTTGCCCAGAGGACCCTTGCAGCGGGTCACGTGGATTCAGAGCCACTCAGAGGGACTGCTCCTGAACATCCGGGGGGTTATCTGGAGAAGGAGGAGGAACGGGGAGGGTCACTTCGACTCGTAGTGATTGATTGCCCCGGGCTACGGGTGGTTGGTGGGAGGAGAGGCACGAAGTGAGTTTCTTGGACTCCTAGTGACTGCACCGGAATACTGGGCGGCTGTCTGGAGGAAGAGGCCTGTGGCGGGTCTCTGGGACTCAGAGCGATTGTTTGGGGCCACAGGTGGCTGCTCAGAGGAGGGGCCACACAGCCAGGCAATTAGGTGCAGAGCAGGGTCCCAGGATCTAGGAGGCTTCTGGGTGGAAGAGCCGCACAGAGACAGGCTTAGGGCGGAACGAAGGTTCCAGGCCTGTGGGCAAATTATCTGAGGAGGGGCAGCCTAAGGAGATTCATCTGTGAAGGGTGAGGCTCCCAGGCCCAGGAGGTAGGGCCGGGCCCCTGGGAACTTTGCAGAGGAAGGCAGCCCAGCCCAGGCGGTAGCTGTAAATTGAGGGGAACCTCTAGGAGGAAACTGACCAGCGAGACCTCCCCACCGGGTGAGTCTTCCCTGCTGGGTGAGGTTTCCCCACAAGGACGGTAAAACCAGAGACTCAGGCACAAACAGGCCTTGCCTCAGCCCGCAGCCTAGGTCCCCATTAGATGACCATTGGTTAACAAGTGGAGGCACCTCTGCCCACTAGCAGGGATTATACCCCACCTGAAGGCCACCACTCCTAGAGAGGCAGCTTCTTTGTGAAACACTGCATTATCAACTTCCTCCATGACTTCAGCCTACTGAAGGCTAAGGGGGGATATATATAGAAATCTTCAGGGACATTGTAAGTCAATAGAGGAAATCTGCAATATCTCAGCGGTCCACTGATACCTGAACAATATGAGAAAACAAGGAAAGAAAATGCTGCAAACATATCTAGATGTTACATCAATAAAACCCAATGACAGCATGGCAGAAGAAATGACAGAAAAGGAGTTCAGAATGTACATAATTAAAATGATCAGAGAAGCAAACGATGAGATGAAAGAGCAAATGCAAGCATTGAATGATCGCACCAATCGACAGTTAAAGAGCAAATACAGGAAGCAAAAGATCATTTCAATAAAGAGTTAAGATATTGAAAAAAAAACCAAACAGAAATCCTTGACATGAAGGAAACAATAAACCAAATTAAGAACTCCATAGAAAGCATATCCAATAGGATAGAACACCTGGAAGACAGAACCTCAGACATTGAAGACAAAATATTTAACCTTGAAAACAAAGTTGAACAAACAGAGAAGATGGTAAGAAATCATGAACAGAATCTACAAGAACTATGGGAAATCATGAAAAGGCCAAATTTAAGAATTATTGGGATTGAGGAAGGTCTAGAGAAACAAGCCAAAGGAATGAACAATTTATTCAATGAAATAATATCAGAAAATTTCCCAAATCTGAAGAATGAAATGGAAAATCAAGTTCAAGAGGCTTATAGGACTCCAAATACACAAAATTACAACAGACCCACACCAAGGCACATTATAATGAAAATACCTAACATACAAAATAAAGACAGAATTTTAAAGGCTGTGAGAGAAAAGAACCAAATTACATTCAGGGGGAAACCAATACGCATATCAGCAGATTTTTCAGTCCAGACCCTAAAAGCTAGAAGGGCCTGGAACAACATTTTTCAAGCCCTGAAAGAAAATGGATGCCAACCAAGAATCTTATACCTAGCAAAACTTACCTTCAAATTTGACAATGAAATAAAATCCTTCCATGATAAACAAAAGCTAAAAGAATTTACAAAAAGAAAGCCAGCATTACAGAACATTCTCAACAAAATATTCCATGAGGAAGAGATGAAAAACAAAGAAGCAAATCAGCAAAGAGAGGAATTATCCTAAAGGAATTGTCAAATAAAGGAGGAAACAAGTTGTGTCAAACAAATAAATAAACAAAATTTTAAAAATGAACCAAATGACCGGGAAACCAAATCATTTCTCTATAATAACCCTGAATGTTAATGGCCTGAATTCATCAATCAAAAGACATAGACTGGCAGACTGGATTAAAAAGAAAGATCCAACAATATGTTGCCTGCAAGAGACTCACCGCATAGAAAAAGATACCCATAGACTAAAGGTGAAAGGATGGGGAAAAACATACCATGCACATGGACTGAGCAAAAAAGCTGGAGTATCCATCCTCATTTCCAATAATGTGGACTTCAAGCCAAAGTTAGTCAGAAGGGATAAAGAAGGTCATTTCATACTGCTTAAGGGAAGCATAAATCAGCAAGATATAACAATCATAAACATCTATGCCCCAAACAGTGGCTCATCTATGTATGTCAAACAAATCCTTCTCAATTTCAGAAACCATATAGACCACAACACAATAATACTAGGTGATTTTAACACGCCGCTCTCACCACTGGACAGATCTTCCAGACAAAAATTGAACAAAGAAACCATAGATCTCAATAACACAATCAATAATTTAGACTTAACGGACATTTATAGAATATACCATCCAACCAAGAGTGAATACACTTTCTTCTCAGCAGCACATGGATCCTTCTCTAAAATAGACCATATATTATGCCACAAAGCTAATGTTAGCAAATACAAGAAGATAGAGACACTAGCATGTATTCTATCAGATCATAATGGATTGAAGTTAGAAATAAATGAAAGAGTAAAACACAGAAACTATTCCAACATCTGGAGATTAAACAATATGCTATTATATGATGAATGGATAACAGAAGATATTAGGAAGGAAAATAAAAAATTCTTAGAGGTAAATGAGAACAAAGAAACATCATATCAAAATCTCTGGGACACTATGAAAGAAGTACATAGAGGGAAACTTATTTCATTGAGCGCATTTAATAAAAGAAGTAAAACTCAACAAATAAACAACCTAACACTACAGCTCAAAGCCCTAGAAAAAGAAGAACAGTACAGCACCAAAGTAGTAGAAGACAGGAAATAGTTAAACTCAGAGCTGAAAACAATGAAATTGAAACAATAGAAACAATACAAAAAATTGACAAAATAAATAGTTGGTTCTTCGAAAAAATAAACAAAATTGATAAACCTTTAGCCACACTAACAAAGAGAAGACGAGAGAAAACCCAAATCACTAAAATTCGGAATGAACAAGGAAATATCACAACAGACAGGATGGAAATACAAAACATAATTAGAAGCTATTTTGAAAATCTATACTCCAACAAAATAGAAAATTTCAAAGACATCAACAGGTTTCTAGAGATATATGAGTTGCCTAAACTGAACGAGGAGGACATAAACAATTTAAATAGACCATTTCAAGTACTGAAATAGAAGAAGTCATCAAAAGCCTACCAACAAAGAAAAGTCCGGGACCAGATGGGTTCTCAGCCGAGTTCTACAAAACCTTTAAAGAAGAGCTCATTCCAATACTTCTCAAAGTATTCCATAAAATAGAAGAGGAGGGAACCCTCCCAAACTCATTCTATGAAGCCAATATCACACTGATACCTAAACTAGACAGAGACTCATCAAGGAAAGAAAATTTCAGACCAATATCCTTAATGAACATCGATGCAAAAATTCTCAACAAAATTTTAGCAAATCGCATACAAAAACATATTAAAAAGATAGTGCACCATGATCAAGTGGGTTTCATCCCAGGGATGCAAGGTTGGTTCAACATCAGGAAATCAATAAACGTAATTCACCATATTAATAGACTTAAAGTCAAGAATCACATGATTATTTCAATAGATGCAGAAAAAGCATTTGATAAAATACAGCACCCCTTCATGCTCAAAACACTAGAAAAAATAAGGATAGTGGGAACATTCCTTAACATTGTAAAGGCCATTTATGCTAAGCCCATGGCTAATATCATTCTAAATGGTGAAAAACTGAAAGCATTCCCCCTAAAAACTGGAACAAGGCAGGGATGCCCTCTTTCACCACTTCTATTCAACATCGTTCTTGAGACTCTGGCCAGAGCAATTAGACAAACCAAAGAAATTCAAGGGATACGCATTGGAAAAGAAGAACTCAAACTATCCCTGTTCGCTGATGACATGATTATATATTTAGAGGAACCTGGAAATTCCACCAGAAAACTCTTAGAACTCATAAGTGATTTCAGTAAAGTAGCAGGTTACAAGATCAATGCCCATAAATCCAACGCATTTTTATACATAAGTGATGAATCTTCAGAAAGAGAAATTAGGAAAACTACCCCATTCACAATAGCCTCGAAAAAAATAAAATACTTGGGAATCAATCTCACAAAAGAGGTGAAAGACCTCTACAATGAGAACTATACAACACTAAAGAAAGAAATTAAAGAACACCTTAGAAGATGGAAAGATCTTCCATGTTCTTGGATATTAAGAATTAATATTGTCAAAATGGCCATACTACCTAAAGTGCTATACAAATTCAATGCAATTCCAATTAAAATCCCAATGACGTACCTTACAGAAATAGAGCAAGCAATTATGAAATTCATCTGGAAGAATAAGAAACCAAGAATAGCTAAAGCAATCCTTAGCAGGAAGAGTGAAACAGGGGGTATTGCAATACCAGATCTTCAACTCTACTACAAAGCAATAGCAACAAAAACGGCATGGTATTGGTACCAAAATAGAAAGGTAGATCAATGGTACAGAATAGAGGACATGGACACAAACCCAAATAAACACAATTTTCTCATACTAGACAAAGGGGCCAAAAATATGCAATGGAGAAAAGATAGCCTCTTCAACAAATGGTGGTGGGAGAATTGGAAATCCATATGCAACAGAATGAAACTAAACCCATATCTCTCACCATGCACGAAACTAAACTCAAAATGGATGAAGGACCTCGGAATCAGTCCAGAGACCCTGCAGATTATAGAAGAAAAAGTAGGTCCAAATCTTCATCTTGTTGGTCTAGGACCAGACTTCCTTAACAGGACTCCCATAGCACAAGAAATAAAAGCTAGAATCAACCACTGGGACAAATTCAAACTAAAAAGCTTTCTCTCAGCAAAGGAAACTATCAGCAATGCGAAGAAAGAGCCTACAGAGTGGGAGAATATCTTTGCCAATCATACTTCAGATAGAGCACTAATCTCCAGAATCTATAAAGAACTCAAAAAACTCTACTCTAAGAATTCAAATAGTCCAGTCAACAAATGGGCTAAGGAAATGAATAGACACTTCACAGAAGAAGATCTACAAGCAATCAACAAACATATGGAAAAATGTTCAACATCTCTAGTAATAAAAGAAATGCAAATTAAAACCACCCTAAGATTCCATCTCACCCCAATTAGAATGGCGATTATCAAGAATACGAGCAACAACAGGTGTTGGCGAGGATGTGGGGAGAAAGGTACACTCATACACTGCTGGTGGGGCTGCAAATTAGTTCAGCCACTCTGGAAAGCAGTGTGGAGATTCCTTAGAAAACTTGGAATGGACCCTCCATTTGATCCAGCTATCCCACTCCTTGGCCTATACCCAAAGGACTTAAAATCTGCATACTACAGAGATACAGCCACATCAATCTTCATAGCTGCTCAATTCACAATAGCCAGACTGTGGAACCAACCTAGATGCCCTTCAATTGATGAGTGGATAAAGAAACTGTGGTATATATATACAATGGAATATTAGTCAGCCATAAAGAATGATAAAATTATGGCATTTGCAGGCAAATGGATGAAATTGGAGAATATCATGCTAAGTGAGATAAGCCAATCTCAAAAAGCCAAAGGACGAATGATATCACTAATAAGTGGAGGATGACACATAATGGGGGGAGGGAAGGGTTAGTGTTAGGGTTAGAGTTAGGGTTCGGGAGGGGGGCAAGTATGGAGGAAGGAACTACTGTATAGAGGGTAAAGAGGGGTGGGAGGGGTGGGGGGAAGTGAAAAAAATAACAGAATGAATCAAACAACATTACTCTATGTAAATTTATGATTACACAAATGGTATGCCTTTACGCCATGTACAAACAGAGAAACAACATGTATCCCATTTGTTTACAATAAAAAAAAGAAAAAAAAAGTTACATTTATGAGACATAATCTAATCCAAAGAGGAAAAATGTTCCTCATGGAAAAACACATAAATAACATTCTAAAGGAGCTGCAATTAAAGAAAGAAACAGAGCATATTAATTCTTCATATTAAAGAAGTTATCTGACCAAGGTGTTGCTGTTTTTGACAATAAGATAGTAATCTTCAATCATATTTTGCTAAAGATTTGCACAGCTTTGAAAAATATTACTTAGCTTCAACATTTGTCACATTGTCACATTTGTCACAGCCTTAGGTCAGATGACTAATTTAAATGGCAGGAAGAAAAATTTCCTATTGCAGCTGAAAGAAATTATGACAAATATATTTGGTTAAAAATAGAAATTTATTTTACTGTTACAAATGTGTTAGATATCTTGACAATGGGCTAATGTCACAGTGTCAGCCACACTTCTCCCAAAGACTGTAGAAAAACATTATTCTAGCTTCTAGTGACTGCTGTTATTGCTCAGCAATAAAAGCTTCTCCTTACTTTGTTTTGATGTAGCCCTCAAATGTAAGATAAACAAATTCACCTTGCCTAGAACATGATGGTAGACCAACAGCTGCCCTCAGACCTCACACAGTCTAGCCCCATAGCATATGAGATAGCAGATTTCCCATAAGTTTATGCTTGCAAAAAATATTTGCCAGGATTTCAGAGAGTGCAGTTCCAAGCACAGAAACAAAGAGGAAAAACAGGGGACCCTAGGTCTGCAAACTGAAGCAGGACAGGGAAAAGATCCACAAAATATTGTGAGATGGGGAGAGATATGCATAGGAAACCGCCTCCAAAATACTTAACAGAAAATTTAGAGATTCTTAAATCCAAAAGAGCTCATGAAACACAGTCAAACCCAGAAATAGAGCTGAGGATACAGCCCTGTTTAAATACCATGTATGACCCATGTGGAAATTACCCAGTTACATATAGCCTTGACACACCCCAGTTACTATTGTCTTCACATTTTGTGCATATTCCTGGTCATCAACCATAGTACAAGTGGGCCTTGGTATTTACTTCAAAAGTTACCTTACTGTATTACTTCCTCCTTTCCAAGATTTCACCCTGTAGATTTCTAGGGTTTTACCTCTGTGTGTTCTACTTTTGTCAATTAAAGTCAACATACCTCCAATGTTCAAATGTAAGATCTAAAGTGGAAGATGTCTTTAGTGAGCATTTTCAGTAAAGTGCTTATAGTGCAAAAATATACGTTATAGATTTCTTTGGGGGAAAATACATCTCAACTGAGTAATGCACAGATGAGAAATTTAAAAGATTTTATAAAGGAATAAGCATTTATATAACAAATAAACATATGAATCTGAGTACAAGTGATGCTTTTTAAGGAAGTTAAAATTCAAGCCAACATGGGCTGGTGTTGTTGCTCAATGGAAAGTGCTTGCCTAGCACATGTAAGGCACTGGGTTCCGTCTTCAGCACCCCATAAAAATAAATAAATAAAATAAAGTTAGCATGTCCATCTAAAACTAATAACACCTTTTAAAAATTCAAGCAAACAGAGACTATTTTATACTGACCAGGAAGGAAAAAACAATCACACACATGCAAAAAAGACTAGTGGTCCCAGAGATGTTAAGTGATTAGAATTGTTGAGCCTGCTGTGGCAAGGTAAAACATAAAGCCACTTTGGAAAAAGGTGTGGTGTCATCTAGTCAGACATAAAATATGGTACATTAATTCTACCCTAGACACAACAGAAGTGGAAAAACAAATTCTATGAGACTGCTCTAACTGGCCCCCACTATTGGGAAAAGTTCCTGCAGTTACCATCACACTGTGGAGTCCAGGACTCTTCAATCTGGACATGATGACACAATTTTCACACAGTCTAAACATGGCCCATCTCAGAGAAAAACATGAGGCAGGAGTCTATTTAATGCCAAAGATCTCAAGAATAATAAGAAGAAAATGAAGGACAAGGAAAGATGGAAAGAGCAAAAAAAGGAAGTGGTAGAAGAGGATGAGAAGAGGACTGAGGAAGAAAAAGAAGCTGCTGAGGATGGAGAGGGGAATAAGTAGCAGGAAGAAGAGGAGAAAATATATAAAGTGAATTCCAATTGGTAGAAATCAGAAATTGGTGTGACAGAAGAACACTTCCAATGGATTTGGAATGGGTTGTCTCTTCAGAAGTGAGAGCGTGAAAAAACCAAGTTGTGAACATTTTACCTGCTTGTAGCTTGAAGAACTGCACCAAAGATACCATTCTTTTTTCACTCCAGCCTTCTTATTTCTACCTGTCTAGATGCTTACACTCCCTGATCATTCTACCATTGTTACACCTTCTGGCCTGCTCCATTTGAGCTTCCCACTGGTCCCTAATTGCCCTTCTCCCCTTCCTTGTTCTTTTTCTCCCTCCTACCACTTATACTCTGGTAGCCTCTCTTAGCAGCCCCCAGTCTCACATTCTGCCCCAGCCCTCTCCTTCTTTATCTCTAGATTTACTCCTCATCCTCTCCAATCAGGAAGCAGCATATGGGCTAGGGAGATAGCTCAGCTGGTAGAGTGCTTACTATGCTAGCATAAAGCCCTGAGTTCGATCCCCAGTACCACAGGAAAAAAGAAAAAGCAGCAGGCTGGGCGGGATCAGGGTTAGAAGCAAGCCCACAGCTTTCCTCTTCTCCTCCCCTTTTTGTATCAATAAAATAAGAGGGAAAAACACTTCTGTTTTATTGTTTGCTTTTTTTTTTTTAAGAATAAATAGTACTATATAGAAAATCAAAAGAACACTTACCATTGGGGACCATGGAGTGGTATTAAGAGGAAAAGGGCATAAAGAGATTGTCAGGGCATCATTTCATGTTCTATTTCTTAATATAGGCAGTAATACATTTTCTTTGTGGTAATTCAAGATCTCTATAATTTTGATATTTGCCTGTTCTGCTGTGTTCAATAAGATCAAATTCATTATATAAAAGGTTGTGAGGAAAATCAAAGGGAGAATTTAAAAGAAAACTAGGGAAAACACTGTAGTAATGACTATAAAAATTTTATTGTGGTGATGGTTCATGGGTATATACAAATGCCAGAAAACAAAACTATATACCTAAGACATATACAGGATGATAGTGCCAATTAAGCCTCTGTAAAGACTGTAAAAAAGTGGAATGCATCTAAAACTGAAGTTAAAAAGTAAACATAAAGACATAAATTAGTAAGCCACAAAATGACTAAGAATTTATTAGCACATCATCCATCTCAATAGTTTGGAAAAGTAAATTTTATAAAGATAAGAGTAGAGGAAAGAAAATCCTAAGCAAAATAGCAAAATTAGAAGAAATTGAAATGGAACATACTAAAAAGAGAATCACCAATATCAATATTGGTACTTTTGAAAAGCAAATGAGCTAGATGTAGTGGACACCTGTAATCCCGGTGACTCAGGAGGCTGAGCCAGGAGGATCTCAAGTTTGCATTGAGCTTCAGTACATTAGCAAGTCACTTAGGAACTCAGTGTGACCCTGATTCTAAATTACATATAAAAAAATGGCTGAGGATGTGGTTCAATGGTTAAGTACCCCTAGGTTCAATGCACAGTACCAAATAAAAATTGAAAAGCAAATAAAATTGAAAAGCTCTGGTAAATTCAACAAGTAAAACTTATATCAATTATATGTTATATAATTGCACAGATATGTATATATATAATGATGTCTCACTTGATGGTAATACATTTTGGAAAATTCATTCAAAGATGATTCTGCCATTTTCCAAATATCTGAGTGTAATGACAAGAATCTAGATGGTACAAACTACAACATGGCTAAGCTATTTGCTATATAGGAAGTCTACCACTGACCAAAACACATGATGCCACACATGATTGATGTTATGAAGTTATAGTAGTTGGTGACCACATGATGAAATGAACAAATGGTGGAATGCCATTGAGACAGTGAAAAATCATAGAGATTGCAGTACCAGGAAAAATAAAAATGGAATTCTTTCCAAAAAAGTAGCTAGTATGTTGGGACATCTGTGTGATAATAGAAATGCTATCATCCCCCTTCACTCATGCCACATAACAAATCATTTTCACATGCCAAACAACTAAATATAAGAATTATGAATAAATAATATTGAATATAAAAGAAAATATAAAATATTCAAAAGTTGACAGAAGAAAGAGTGAGATAGGATGCATGTGGTGGTGCACATCTGAAATATCCAGTACTCTGGAGACTAAGGCAGGAGGATTATAATTCTAAGGTCAACCCAAGCAACCAAGCAAAACCCTGTCTGAAAATAAAATTTAAAAAAGAGCTAAGAATATAGCTCAGTAATAGGACTTCCTGGTTTCTATCCCCAATCTTTCAAAAGGGAAAAAGAACAACAAATATCAGTTATTTCCTTCCAAAGCTACAAAAAATAATATTTTAAATTTATAATTTTTTAATGCTAGAATAAAAACTCTATTCATCAAATAAATGGTACAAGAACTGACAGTGAAAAAAACTGTTTGCCTCACATATAAAACAGACTGCAAAAGCAAGCAAGAGACTAGAACAGCCACTTTAAATAGAAGATATCTAAGGGTTAAATAATCATAAAAACTCAACATCTTTAGAAATATAATAAAGTAAAATAAAATCACATCATATACACAGAATTATATAGCATTGATGAACATGTGAATAAATGCATTCTCATAAAGGGAGATGGAGCTTATGATGTTTTATTGATTTGTAGAAATTATTTTGCTATTGAACATACATGTTACAGCCCCACTAGACAGACAGTAAAATTAGAGCACATATGAAGATATAGCCATAATCCTCCAGAGTTGAAACCCAGAGGCATGATTAAAGAGGATGTACAGTTAGGAAGAAATAAGTTATAAACTGTGGGAAATAATGTTTTCTAGAAGATAGACACATTTTTTGTTATATTATATCCAGTTTGACAAATACTATAAAACACCATGTATGTTTTATATAGATGCCATGTGAATGTTGCATTTCACATATAAATATATTTAAAAAGGAAAGGTGCAGAATTTTAGAAAATAAAAATACAGAGAAGCAGATAAAAGAATCAATTACACATCCTATGAATAGATGATAAAATACAACATTATAAAGATGACAATTTTGCCCAAGTAAAACTATAAAAATACTCTGACAAAATTTCACCATGCCTTAATTTTGAACTTTTTTTTTTGAGACAGGATCTCCATGAATTGCTTAGCACCTCACTTTTGCTGAGGCTGGTTTTGAATTCACAATCCTCCTGCCTCAGTCTCCCAAGTCACTTGGATTACAGGCATGCACCACAGCACCCAGCCATGATTTACTTTTAATTAATAAAGAAACCAAAGTAAATACTTTTAAATTCTCCTGAAAGGCTAAATATACTTGAAATTAGCCAAGAACTCTCCAAATCTATGAGATCAATAGCACCATCTATCATTACCTGAAACTAATATATATTTTAAAATTATAATATTTATTGCAGTATTTTAAAGACCAAGAAATCATAATACAGAAAATTCCCCAGGTAAATCCACATGTATGTACATATCATTTTTTATTGTTAAGTGTAACAAAAGTACCTACATAAATCCAACCATATCAAGAAAAGTATTTAAGGTAAATAAGTGATACAACTCAACCAAAAGATAGATGTTAGAACTAGAGGCACAGATCACTGGTAGAGTTTGTGTGCAGAATGAATGACACTGGAATTATGCCCCAGCACCCCGAAAAAGCAGATATTAAGAGGGATGATTTTAAAAATATACCAGAATATGAGCCTCCTGACTCCCTCCATTCATGGTTACACCAAATTAATATTATGAGTCCCTGTTAAGGTTATAAATGAATTAGAGGAATATGCATTTGACAACTAAAAAACAACCTACAATCAGATAAGTTGAAAAAATTAGCTTTAGCCTTCCTTGAGGAATGTACCATTTAACTGGGACAGAATACCCAAATCCAGTGTTTCCCTGAGTAGGGGAAGACTGGGATCAGAAATATAGCATATTAACAAACAAACAAAAAACAAAAAACACAAAACTTGAACTATTCAATAAACCTTGTATTCCAATTTTTACTCAGTGAGTATTTAGTGGAATTTTTATTTTATCATCAGAAGTAAAAATGAGCTGGGCACAGTGGTCCACACCTCTAATCCAGCAACTTGGGAGCCTGAGGCAGAAGGATTGTGAGTTAAAAGCCAACCTCAGCAACTTAGCATGTCCTAAGCAACTAGGAAGACCCTGTCTCTAAATAAAATACAAAAAAAATGGCTGGGGGTGTGACTCAGTGGTTAAGCACCCCTGGGTTCAACCCCAGATTTAAAAAAAAAAAAAAAAGAAGAAAGAAAGAAAAGAAAAAAACAAAACAAAATAAAAAAATGAACAAGTAAAGATGAAGTTAAAGGTTAAAAAACCTACATTGTTGCAATTCATGTAAATCAGAAGAATTTGGTTATAGGGACAGCCAACTCCATATTGATTTATAGAGTAGACTTTGAAATAAAATGGACCTATTTTCAAATGTGGACTCAACTAACTACTAAATTGGTAATCTAGAAGAAATCATTTAAGTTCTCTAAATATCAATTTTTACATAATGAGGAAAAAATCTCTTTATAGTTTTATTATTTAATGTCTTCTGACTAAGGCCTGATGTACCATAAGAATGCAATAAATGCTAATGTTATTTCTATTAAGACCATTCATATTAATTATAGTGTTTTGTCAAATTTGGACTTAGCCATGCCTGTGACTTATATATGCATGGTTTAATTTAGGTGTGAGGGTATTAATAGTAAAAATAAAGCTTTTACTCTTTCTAGTGACTAAATTCTCATTGTGCGGAATGGATTTGTTAAAATATTCTTCCCTTCCTGATGTTTGAAAAATAACAAGAAGGAGAAATGAACTTTCCCCATAACAGAAAAATCTTACAGATCAGTTAGTTATATCAAGAATTATAGAACAAAGTTTTTATAAAACTGTAGCTTACAGTTGGTAAGAAATGTAATACTATAATATTTTTATTTCAACAGCATTGTGTCATTACTGGTTTTCCAGCCAATTCTACACACAGTAATTTTTAATGCTTCATCGTACAAATTTTGAAATATAAAATTTGAATTAGTTTTAAAATTAACTTGATTAGATATTTAGTTTTCAAACAGTATGTTCTGAGGTAATTTGCTACAGTTCTTTCTCTCAGTATCTGAATTGTTAACTCTTTGCACCCTTATCTACAACATATGCCCTATGTCTTTCGTGTAAATCTAGGCATACCCCAACCTAGATTCTAACATTTCTATTTTACAATACTTGCTTGTGCATACAAATCCAAGTATCTGGTCTTCAACTGATTCATTAATTTTATTTTTGGTATTTAACCATGAACTGCAAAAAGCATTTCATATTCCTTGAAATACTGCAGTATGTCTATCACTAACTACAGTTCAATATTTCTTCAGAATTTTTCTCTTGCTATAAAAATTACACAAAGAAATACACAAATATTCAAATCTGAAGTACATATTTGCCAAGGTCTAGCAGATTAATTCATCTGTGAACTCTAAACTTTGACCAAAATATACATAATTATCATCAGTCCAAAAACTTCTCTTTTGCTCCTTGTCAGTTATTATTTAAACTAGCAAGGATGGGTTCCATGTGTTTGTTCTTGGATTATGTCTTCATTACAGACAGAACTATTAGGTCAAAACTCATGAATGCCAAATCCAAATTCATTCACACATGATTATTTTTAAAAATAGGTCCAAGAAGCCAAAATTTTAACCACTCACATCCCACCTGCTTTGGGCACCTAGCATCTGCTGTTCAAAAAAAAGAGTGTGTGATTAAGACATCCAAAAAGTACTGCTCCCATTTGGATCTCTCTAACCCTGCTGTTCTACTAGTTGTATCACCTGGACAAATAATTTACAGAGACACCTTTTGTGGCTCTTTCTTCTCCATGACTTCCCTTGAACTTCTCCCCTTTTGGATGATGGCTGCTTGTCATAATACTGTGGACAGTTTTAGGTTGTGAGGGATGTCCTTTCTTTATTTTTTCCTCTTTTTTTTGTACTAGGGATTGAACCCAAGGGTGTTCTTAATTACTAAGGCACATCTCCAGTCCTTCTATTTTTTATATGGAGACAGGGTCTCACTAAGTTGCTTACAGCCTCACTAATTTGCTGAGGCAGGCTTCAAAATTATGATCCTCCTGCCTCAGAATCTGGAGCTGCTAGGATTATAGACATGCACCACCACAACCACTGGAACATACTTTCATATGCAGCCCTGTCCCATGGCTGTATCTTCATGCTTGACAAGCATTCAAATCCATCCCACTCTTTACACGAGCCAATTTTAACTCCATCACTCCAGAAGCAATCACTATTTTGATATTTTCTCAATGATTATTTAACTGCCAGAATTTTATACAAAAGACACCAGAGTGTATATTTTTAATTTAAGATATACTTTAGTTATCAAGCTTAGTTATTAATTTGTTTCATTTGTCAGTAATGCATTAAAAGACTTTACTAAATATTATTCAATGTATTATTCAATGTAATTTATCATAGTATATTTATTATCCTATTGGTAGATTTCAAACTATGGTTTTATCTATTGTGAATAAAATGTCACTACATGTTATCTTTGTGACCTATATTTTCATTTCTCTTTGGTAAAACATCAGAGTGGAATTGACGAAACTCAGATTTGATGTCAACATTTAATTTCAAAAACAAAAATAAAAAAATGCCCTCTTGTTTTCCAAAATTTTGGTACCATTTTATATTCTCAGAAATACCACAGGGGATTTCCAGTTGCAGTTGCTCCACAATCTTGCCAACATGAGGTTGTTAGCCTTTTGTATTTTGGTCACTTTATTGGATGTGTAACAATATGTCACTAAGATATTAATTTGAATTTCCCTGATGACTAATTTCTTTCTTATTCTTACTGGTATTTTGTGGATCTTTATTTGTGAACAGTCTTCAAATCATTTGCCCACTTCTAAAAAATGGGTTATATGTCTTTTTTATTATTGAGTTTACAAAATTTTTTACATATATTGTTTAGCAGAACTTTGCCAAATACTTGTTTTGGAAAATATTGCCTGTAGTTAAATCAAATAAATATGACTGTGCTTCTATACTTCAACTTAAAAATTCAATTTGAATATGACTTTTCTGGATAATTTTGTTGTTTGGCCACACAAAACCTCACTTATTTTAAAATTTTTTTTCAGTTGTAGATGGACAACATGATTTTATTTTATTTATTTATTTTTATGCAGTGCTCAGGATTGAACCCAGTGCCTCACACCTGCTAGGCAAGTGCTCTACCAATGATCTACAGCCCCAGCCCCAAAACCTCACTTATTTTAGAAAAACTAAAGCAATCACATTGAAAAGCAGCTGTAATCTTAGGTCTGCCTTAACATATCACAAGTATTTTATGCAAGATTCTACCTCTGCTGTAAAAATCTAATCTTAACATTCACATTTTGAAGAAATCAAATTTAACATACTTCCCACTTCAAACAAAAGTAAACCCAAGCCTTAACATAAAAGCTTAGATAGAATATATACAACAAATAGTGCTAACATGGACAGTGCTGACTTTTAAAGAGTTAAAAATAACAAATTTTGTACTTAGTATTATATGGAAAATTATTTTTCAATTTTTAATCTTTTCACCTGCTACTGTCAACATTGGTATAAATATCTTAATAACATGATATAAAAATATTTAAAAGGCATAGAATTTTAAAGAAATCTTTTGACTATAAAGTAGTAACTTCTTTTACATTTCACTGTTAACAAACAAAAAACAAAACAGAAATCCTCTAAATTAAAAAGGCACATATTAACTGCTGTTCATCTTTACTGAAAGCACTGTAGTTGAACATAAATATAATAGAAGCCTAAAAGTGAAAAGATAGTTCAAATATTAAAGAGTTTAGGAGTTATGAAGTTTTCTTTCAGAATATAGGTGGTAAAATAGGAAGATGGGATGAGTGCTGGGAGGAAGACAAGAGTTCAGAAAGACTTCACAAAGGAGTTAGCAAAGATTTGAGTCTTTGCCAGAATTATGTTTTAGACAAAACAGAAAATGGGCTGCATAAATATATCAAGTGATATCCAAAAAAATCACAAAATTGCTTTTTACAAAACAATCAGACCTAGAACAATGGTTCTAAAGAGGTAGTCTTTGGGTCAGGCATAAACATTTGAACAAGAGTGGAAGTTTTGGTAGTATTTTTATGTGGTTTTACTCATAGAGAATAATCTTTGCCCATTTCTTCATTTTACTGGTTGGAATTAATTGCAATTTAAATATCTACTAAAAGGGCACTGAAAGCAGAAAAATATCAATGGTTTATGTTACAAACACCTACATTGTCTGATCTTTTCCTCTTTAAACTTATAAATCAACTTGAAACCATCTCTTAATAAATATCTCTACCCCTGATATATTAGCAGTGTCCAACTAATAAAATATACCATGGTTACTTCATGAACATACAGACTATGAATGTGTTGCTTAGCACTTAGTTATAAGTTTCTATTATGTTCTTTACTTATAATATGTCTGTATGCCAACTTTTGTGCCAAGCTCCTAGTATGTGCCTTGATCACACTGTGCAGCATTCTGGGATCCAAGTCTTATTTCTGATACTTTGATCCCAGAATTGTGCCTAAAAGAATATTTACAAGATGATTATGTAAACAACAAAAAAATCTATCTACAAAGTAAGTGGAGAACTCTACTTATTTGTACCACTCACAAATCCACTTTGAACTGCAACTATAGAGTTCCTAGTATATTTTAGCTGGAGTTGGGGATGAGAAAAAAGAAGGATTTTCTCTTTGCTGGCTGGTGATTTCCACAATGTAAGTACCCTAGTGAAGAACAGGGTGAATTAAGTAACTACCACTTGCTGGAAGCAGAGCCATCTGCTGACTTGCTCTTGTTTTCTTTCTTTAGAATTATAGATACACCTTCATACCCACACTATACTTTTTGAAATTCTTTTCTGTTAGTGCTTCTAAATAAAATAAGTGAAAATGAAAGAATGCTAGAAAAATAAATATTTGATTTTATGTGATTCATTTCATAAGATCAAGAATTTTTTTCAAATGATCAAAATTTCTGAAAAGTGAGAAAAGATAAAAAGTAGCATAAATAACAAGGCCATTTTTCTCTTTTGTCCAGGACAGTAGACTCTAACTCCAATTCATCCCTCTCTAACAACTGGACCCTGTGCACATATGCAGAAATACATGCTATGATGTCCCACATTTTCAAAAAAATATTTTTTAGATCTTGATAGGCCTTAATTTTATTAATTTATTTATATGTGCTACTGAGAATTGAACCCAGTGCCTCAAAATTGCTAGGCTAAGTGCTCTACCACTGAGTCACAAACCCAACCCCAAGTGGTTTTTGATTTTCAAATTCCCACAGGAGCTCAAATCTGTCTCTTGTTCTTTACAAAACACAAAACCTTAAATTTGTATACTTAAAAAACATTTGCTGAACTGAAATTCAAAATGAACTATAGCATATCAAAAAACATTGAAGGACTTACCCACTTAACATTAATTGCAGGAAGTCATAATATTTAAGCCATTATATTAAATGTCTTTTTATCAGTCTCAAAATTTGTCCTCCTGTCTATATTATCAAGATATTAATCAACTTTCACACAATTTAATAATGAGTATCTTAATTTCTATTTTACTCGGTCTTTAGAACTGTTAGTAAAAGTAGAATATTAATAATTAAATATTCATACTTCTTACAGTATGAAACATTTAAAAGCTATGGCAGCAGCTGCTGCCACTGCTGCTACCACCAGTGCCACCACCACCAGTGCCACCGTAGCCCTCTGGCTGGGACCTACAGGTCTATTGTCAAGGTGCCTGCAGGTTTGTTTGTATGTGGCTTACTCCACCTTGGGACACCAGCCAGGATCTTATGATCCAAAATCAGAGTGTCCTCACATTTTCCACTATCTCTGCCCTCTTAGGACAGCCACCACCATCTGGAGATACCAGTTAGGACCTGAAGGTTCATTATCAATGTGCCTACAGGTTTGGTTGTACCTGAGAACTTCCTGCTGGGTGTGATAGTAGCTGCCATCTTACTGATTCTTCATGTGGTCATTCCTTTGTGTGAGCACATTGCTGGTAGTCTCTCTGGTTACCAACTGGAACAACATGGGGATATTGGGACTACAGCGTGGTGGAGCTTGGGAAGTCTGAAGCCCACATCTGTGAGTTTTCAGCTGGGTCTCCAGGGGCTAGTCTGGGCCTAGCAATCCTGTGGAGCATCAGAGACTGGAAGTTCTTTACCCTAGGGGGAGTGCAGGTAGGAGAGACTGGAGAGAGCCAAGTTCTACCAGCTCCATGAGCCCTGAGGTGGGCAAGGATGGATGGGGTTGGCCTCAATGAATCAGAAGGTTGGGATAGAGAGTGAGGGCATATTGCTATCAGCTTGCCCAGCCAGTTGGTTTGACACCCCCCAGACCAGAGTTACCATCAAATTCTTGACAACCCCACCCATTGACTGAGAAAGGAAGCTGAGAAACTTTTGAATGCCAATGAAAAACATTATCAATTTTCTATCAAGATTTTTCTCTCTCACACATCTCTAATTTTTGAAACCAAGTACTCTTCATGCATCAGTTTATTGAGAACAGGGAGGTTTGAATAGTATATTACAGTTTTGTTTATTTTTGTATTTTTATTTTTTTCTTTTTCTTTTATTTTGGATGTATTTTTCCTCTCACATGTCTGTCACCCTGGATTCTTTCTCTCTATTCTCTTGCTATTACCCAACCTATATTAATTCCTCTTTCATTCTTTCCATAATTTCTTACTTATCTCTTCTCTTCTACTTCTTCCTGAAGATCACGTTCTACACCACTTATGTTCTCTGTTTATCCACCATTTGAAATTGTGAATCCTTTTAGCAAACATACTGTTCATATTGCAAACAATAATTGAACTCATTATTTGTTTATTATAACAAAGCTGTAGAAGTGTTAAGGAGAACTGTTTGATTTATGTATGTATATTGTTTGAATTGGGTGCTATTAATATTGGTTTCCCCCTTAAAGGCAACATATCGGGGCTGGGGAGAAAGGTCAGTTGGTAGAATGCCTTCCTTGCAAGCACAAGGCACTGGGTTCAATCCCCAGCACCAAAAAATAAATAAATAAATAAATAAATAAATAAATAAATAAATAAATAAATAAATAAAAATAAAGGCACATATTGGAAATCTTCAGAGACACTGTAAGTCTACAAAGTACAAATTGTGCTCCTTCAGATCCTACTGCTAAATGGGAAGACACAAAAACAACATGAACAAAACAAGGGAACAAAGTACATCAAACAAACCAAGATGCTCCAATAATAGATTTTATTGACAAAACCATAGAAAAAATGCCAGGGAAGGAATTTAGAATATACACAGTTAAACTGATTCATAAAATAAAGGATGATGGAAGCAGTGAAATCAGAAATAATTCAAGAAGGTGAAATATCACTTTGATAAAAAACTAGAGATTCTGAAAAGAAATCAATTGGAATTCCTTGAAATGAAGGCATCAATAAACCAAATTAAAAATTCAATGGAAAGGATCACCAACACACTAGACCACTAGGAAGACAGGTTATGAAAACAAAATGTATAGACTTGACAATAAAGTGGAAAATGCAGTAAGAAATCATGAACAGAACTTCCAAGAATTATGAAATAACATGAAAAGACCAAATTTAAAATTTATCAGGATAGATGAAAGCATGGAGATACAAATTAAAGGAATGCACAATCTTCTCAGAAAATCCCTCAAACTTAAAGAATGAAATGAAAAATCAAATAAAGAGACTTTTAGGATTCAAATGTACAAAATTACAACAGACCCACATCAAGTCACAATCTCATGAGAATGACTAACATACAGAATAAAGATAGAATTTTAAAGGCTGTGACAGAAAATAAATCAAATTATGTATAGGGGAAAACAAATTCAGATCTCAGCTGGATTTCTCAACCCAGACCCTGAAAGTCAGGAGGTCCTGGAATAATATATATTAAGCTCTGAAAGAATATGGATGTTAACAAAGAATGTTATATCTGGCAAAATTAAGCATCAGATTTGAAAATGAAATAAAAATCTTCCATGATAAACAAAAGTCAAAAAATCAACAACTACAAAGCCTGCACTACAGAATGTTCTGAACATTCTATGAGGATAAAATTTTTAAAAAGTGAAAACCAGAAAAGGGAGGACAACGCCAAAGGATTAGTTAATCAAAGGAGAGACTAAGTCAAATTAAATACCAGAAATAAACCAAAATGACTAGGAACACAAATCTTTTCTCAATAATAACTTTGAATGTTAGGAGCCTAAACTCATTAATCAAAAGACATAGACTGTCAGATTGGGTTATAAAACAAGATCCAACAACATGCTATCTCCAAGAGACTCACCTCATAAGCAAAGACATCCAAAATCTGAAGGTGAAAGGATGGGAAAAAACATATAACTCATATGTGTTGTATAAATAAGCATGTGCTTCAATCCTCATATCAGAAAAAGTGGACTTTAAGCCAACATTAATCAGAAGGGACTAGGGATATTTCACATAGCTTAAGAAAATTAGATATCAGCAAGTCATATGATAATAAATTTTTATGCCCCAAATAATGAAGCATCTATATACATCAAACAAACCCTTCTCAATTTCAAGAAGCAAATAGACCACAACACAATAATAATGGGTGACTCCAACATACCTGTCTCTCTACTGGACAGATCTTCCAAACAAGAATTAAACAGAGAACCATAGAACTATAACTAAATGATACAATCAGTAATTTAGATTTAATGGACACATAGAATATTTCATCCATCAATGAGTAAATATACTCTCTTCTAAGCAGCACATAGATCCTTCTTTAAATAGGTCATATCTTATGCCACAAAGCAACTCTCAGCAAATACAAAAAAAATAGAGAAAATGCCCTGCAATCTATCAGATCTTAATGGAATAATTTTATAAATTGATTATAACACACAAAAAATAAAAGTTTCTCTAACACCTGGGGACTAAATGATATGCTACTGAATAATGAATGGATAGCAGAAGAAATCAGGGATGAAAGTTTAAAAAATAGAGGTAAATGAGAATATCAAACAATGTATTAAAATCTCTAGGACTGTATGAAGGCAGTGCTAAAAGGATCATTGAACTGAGCTCTCTATTTAAAATGATAGAGTTAACAAATAAATGACCACACATTACATCTCAAAGTTATAGAAAAAGAGGAATTAATCAACATGAAAAGCAGTAGAAGACAGAAAATAAAATCAGAGCTAAAAATCAATAAAATTGAAACAATAGAAACAATTCAAAACATTGGCAAAACAAAAGGTTATTTTTTTTGAAAAAAATAAATAAAATTGATAAACCCCTAACCACACTAATGAAGAGAATGAGAACGAATATTCAAATTAAAATTTGTGCTGAAAATGGAAATATCAGGATGAACACAACTGAAATACAATTAGACACTATTTTAAAATTTACACTCCAATAAAATAGAAAGTCTTGAAGACATTGACAAATTTCTAGAGACATATGACCTACCCAAACTGGATCAGAAGGACATATACAACTCATTTATTTATTTTAAAATTTTATTTATCTTTATTTTTACAGTCTGCATTTTGATTCATTATCCACAAATACAGAACAAGGTTTTATTTCTATGTCTGTACATGATGTAGATTCACACCATTCATGTAATCATTCATGTACACATGGTAATGACATTTGTCTCATTCCACTATCTTTTCTTCCCCCACACCCTTGCCTCACCTCATTTCTCTATACACAAACCAAAGTTTCTCCATTTTTCTCTTAACCCCCCTCCCACCCCACATTATGTGTCATCCATTTATCAGAGAAAATATTTGGCCTTTGTTTTTTTGAAATTGGTTTATTTCACTTTGCATGATATTCTCCAACTCCATGCATTTTAATGAAAATGTTATCATTGTATTATTCTTTGTGGTTGAGTAATATTCCATTGTGTATATATACAAAAATTTCTATACCCATTTATCTATTGAAGGGCATCTAGGGTGGTTCCACAATTGAGCTATTGTGAATTGAGTGGCTATAAACATCGATGTGACTGTGTTACTGTAGTATGCTGATTTTAAACCATCAAAAATCTGCCAATCAAGTAAAGTTCAGAACCAGACGGATTCTCTCAGTCAAGTTCTACAAGACCTTCAAAGAACTATTAACATCAATACTCTTCAAATTATTTCAGAAATAGAAAAAAAGCGACCTTTCAAAACTCATTCTATAAGGCTAGTATCACTGTGATGCCAAAACCAGACAAAGACATCAAGGAAAGAAAATTTCAGAGCAACATCCCTGATGAACATAGACGCAAAAGTTATTTATAAAATTATGGCAAGTTGCATACAAAAACATATTTAAAAATAGTGCACCACAATAAAGTGTGATTCAATCCAGGGATGCAAGGTTTTTATAAAATATGGAAATCAATAAACATAATTCATCATATTAGTAGACTAAAAAACAAGAACCATATGATCATCTCAATGGATACAGAAAAAGCATGACAAAATACAGCATCCATTCATGTTAAAAAAAAAAAAGAAAAACTGGGGATAGTAGGAACATACCTCAACATTATAAAAGGTACATATTCTAAACCCAATGCCAACATCATTCTAATTGAAGAAAATTTTAAGAGCATTTCCTCTAAAAATTGGAACAAGGCAAGGATGCCTCTTTCACTACTTCTGTTCAACACAATTCTTGGAATTCCAGCAAGAGCAATTAGACAGAAGAAAAAAAAAATAAAAGAATATGAATAGGAAAAGAAGAACTCAAAACAAACTATCACAATTGCCAATGACATGATACTTTATAAGATCCAAAAAATTTCACAAGAAAACTTTGTAGAACTAACAAATGTATTCAGTGAAGTAGAAGGATATAAAACCAATACCCATAAATCAAGCAAATTCCTATACATAATTGATGAATCTGTGGAAAGAGAAATTAGAAAACCTACCCCATTCACAATAGCCTCAAAAAATATAAAACACATGGAAATCAATTTAACAAAAGAGGTTAAAGATCTCTACAATAAAATCCTCAGAGCACTAAAGAGAGAAATTAAAGAAAATTGTAAAAGATGGGAAGATCTTACATGCTCCTGGATAGGCAGAATTGATATTGTCAAAATGATCATACTTCCAAAACCATTACACAAGTTTAATGCAATTCCCATTAAAATCCCCAAGACATTCTTCATAGAAACAGAAAAAGTAATCATGAAATTCATTTGGAAAAGTATAAGCCAGGTACAGTGGTGCATGTTGATAATCCCAGTGGTTTGGTGTGCTCAGGCAGGAGGATTGCAAGTTCATAGCCAGGCTCAGCAAAAGTAAGATGCTGATCAACAAAGCCCTGTCTCTAAACAAAATATAAAATAGGACTGGGGATGTGGCTCAGTGCTTGAGTGCCCCTGAGTTTAATCCCCAGTAGCCCCCCAGGCCAGAAAAGAGACCCAAAATGACCAAAACAATTTTTAGCAAGAAAAGTGAAGCAGGCGGCATCACAATACCAAACTTAAACTATACTACAGAGTCATAGTAACAGAAACAGTATGGTATTGGCACCAAAACAGACAAGTAGATTAATGGTACAGAATAGAAGAAACAAAGATAAGCCCACATAAATATAGTTATCTCATAGTGGACAAAGGTGCTAAAAACATACATTGGAGAAAAGATTGTCTCTTCAACAGATGGTGCTGGGGAAACTTGAAATCCATATGTAACAAAATAAAATTTAACCCCTATCTCTCACCCTGTACAAATTCAAAGTAGATCAAACACTTAGGCACTAGAATAGAGACATGGTGCCTAATAGAAGAAAAAGTAGAACCAAATCTTCACCATGTCAGCTTAGGAACTGACTTCCTAAACAATACTTCTAAAGTGCAAGAAGTAAAATCAAGAATCAATAAATGGAATGGTTTCAAACTTAAAAGCTTCTTCTCATTAAAGGAAAAAGTCAATGAGATGAAGAGAGAGCTTAGAGAATGGGAGAAAATCCTTACCACATGTACATCTGATAGAGCATTAATCTCCAGGATATTTAAAGAACTCAAAAAACTTAATGCTAAAAAAGAAAAATATAAATAACCCACTCAAAAATTGAGCTAAGGAACTGAAGTTTATAGAAGAAAAAATATAATTGATCCAACAAATATATGAAAAAAATAATAGCTCTAGCAATAAGAGGAATGCAAATCAAAACTATTCTAAGATTTCATGTCACTCCAGTCAGAATGGCAATTATCAGGAATATGAGCAAAAATAAATGTTAGGATGTTAGGTTAGGATTTGAGGAAAAACATACACTCATACATTGCTGGTGGGACTGCAAATTGGTGCAAGCTTTATGGAAAGTGGTATGAACATTCCTCAGAAAATATGGGATGGAAATACCATTTGACCCAGTTATCCCATTCCTCAGTTTATACCCAAAAGGCTTAAAATCAGCATACTACAATGACACAGCCACATCAATGTTAACAGCAGTTCAATTCACAATAGCTAAACTTTGGAATCAACCTCGATGCTCTTCAACAGATGAAGAAGCCATAGTATACGTACAGAATAGAATAATATTCTGCATTAAAGAATGAAATCATGGCATTTCCTGACAAATGGATGGAACTGGAAAATATGCTAAGCAAAATAAGTCAATCTCAAATAACCAAAGGCCAAATATTTTCTCTGGCATGTGGAGGCTAATTCACAATGGGGTTGAAATGGGAAGAATAGAGGTACTTTGGATTAGGCAGAGGGGAGTGAATTGAGGGGAGGGGATATGGGGGTAGAAAGAATAGTAGAAGGAATCAGATATTATTGCCTTATGTGCATACATGACTATATGACTGGTGTGATTCTATATCATGTACAACAGGAAGAGTTATTACTTCATTTATACACTTTGTGTCAAATACATTCTACTGTCATGTATAACTAATTTGAAAAAATAAAAAATAAAAAGCTATGCAAAATAAAACTTGGCAGGGCTGGCGTTGTGGCTCAGTGGTAGAGTGCTTGTCTAGCATGCATGAGGCACTGGGTTCAATTCTCAGCACTGCATATAAATGAATAAAAATAAAGGTCCATTGACAACTAAAAATATATTTAAAAAAATAAAACTTGGCAGCTCAAATATAACCAAACCACATTGTAAGTCATTAATCACATAGCTAATCTGACATCATTCCCATGAGAAGGCAGAAAGTACACATTGCATTTGTGTCGCTGGAGTTGAGCAAGCACATATGAGGTGATTTACTTTCCCTGTGAAAGTTTTAGTGCAGTGGTAAAAAGTGCTTTCTTTGACCTTCAAGCACAATTAACAGCTCTGTTTACTGTTTTATGGACCCTTCCTGGAAGGAGAGTTTAGTGGTAAAATGCTCTACTAATTCCATTATTTAAAAAATAACGATATGGTACACAAATACCACAACTTTATAAATATTGACAATAGAATGCTGACATAGAATATTTGTGGATAAATCCTTTTTTTTTTTTTTTCTTGCAGTGCTGAGGATCAAACCCAGGGCCTTATGCTTTCAAGGCAAGCACTCTACCAACTGAGTTGTATCCCCAGCCCTGTGGATAAATCTTTAAGTAGATTTATCTTATTTTGAATGGAAGTTTTATTTTCTTTTTTCCATTAAAACCTCTCCTCTGACATCAACTCTATGTACAGAGAATTAATATTGTACAAAAACAGATTAACTACATTTCATCTGCTTTGATAGACTTTATTTTCTTGTCTCTTTAAATGTGGAATTCAATACAGATGTTTCTGAAAGATAAGAAAGTACAGAAGATGGGAAGCAGGTTCTTATCTCATCTGAAACTAGAGTATAATGTGCCCAAAACATTAGTGAGAAAAATCAGAGTCCCTGCCTTCATGGAGCTTTCAATCTAATGAGACAAAACAAGTGTATGTGATGTTATTAGAGAATGCAAAATTTAAACTATGCGCTGTGAGCAACAAGTATATTAGGAAGTCACTGTCTTATAAACCAAAAATGAATCCTAGATTAAAAGTTAGTGGACATAATATTTAATCCGAGTTTATCAATTAACTGCTAGTAATTATGTCTGGAGAGGGAGGAATAGGAGAACATGTGAATTACAGTGGGGTTAAGGTGTTTGGGATTGGAACATCAGTACAAGCTCCTGAAAACCAAGCTTTGCTCACTGCTATGTTTGTAGAATTATCTGGGCATAGAAATTAATGAATGCTTGCTAAATTGTGATGACACCTGTTCATATATTTTTGGTGGTCTCAAAAACCCTCTTGTAGATAATTGTGGGCTTGTTCTGAAGGAGACAGATATCCTCAGGGTTAGTGACCATGGAGAAAAATGAGGTGAGAGGTGCCTACCTCTGACATCTCACTATTTGATATTGATATTTAATATTTGATATTCTATATTAGAAAAGACTTTCTTAAAATTTCTATTGAAACACTAATTCACCTCAATAGGTGAAATGGTCATTGGAATAAGCACTTAACTTGTTTTTCCACTTTGAATTTCATTAATTAACAAATAATCCCTAAAAACATTATTTTGTGTTTAATTATTGTTAGCTCATTATAGTTAAACATATGAATGTGATTCATTTTGATATAATGATAACAGCATGGCACATAATTAACTCCAATTCAGTCACCAGTTTTCCCCTACTCTCCCCTACTCTACTGATCTTTCTTCTATTCATTTATACTTATTTAAAAATTGGTGCATTACAGATATACATAAAGGTTAAATTCACTGTGGTATACACATATAAAATTTTGGTCAATATTTTATTTTAAAAATAAAATTACTATGGTTAACCTTCATATCTAATACTGATTGAAATTATTATATCCATGTGCAGGCACTCCCTTGTATAAAATAATAAGCAAATTTTGTGCATAATCAAAATTCCCATTTCAGTATTATGATTTATAATATTTTCAATAAAGTTTGACTAAATATGGGACCTTCATGTTTGTGTATTATGTGATACGAGATTCACTTGTGAATCAGTTATAAAGCAAAGGAGCACATGCAGTAGCTTTAAAAGTCTCTAGAATTCTTATGAAATCCAGGTCTGATTAAATAGCATCAGAACAGAAGTTACCTTATCTGTAATCAAAAGACAATTCCCGTGCTGATAAATAGCCCCCACACATAAAAAATGCATTGTGACCTGAAAAACTCTTTATGTAACAAAAAGTTCTAAGAACGTACCAAATGGGTATGGTATTTATCTTTAAAATAACTTCAGGTGTTTACTGAAAAACTTTACCTTTACCTGGTATTGGGCTTTTGTTGTGGAACTGTATCCAGGATAAAAAAAATGGTGATTTCATTTTCTGTTGAAGAAAAAATTACAAATAAAATGATGACCAAATGACTTGCAAGGAATCAATTCAAATATTTTGCATTATCTTTTAAGAAGTCTATGTTTTCAGTAAGAATATAAAACTATGTTTACAAAAGGTTGGTTGACAGTCAAAATTTGTATAGGCCATATTTGTATGGTCAGAGAATAGAGTTAAATTTTATTGGACTATCTGTGAAAGCACCATTGTTACCAATAACATTGCTTAACATGAGTCATGGCCTATGCCAAAGGGCAAACACAGACTATCTCATTCACACCCCAGAAAGTAAACAGCACTACTTTCTCCATTTCATAGGCAGGAAGAGGTTCCAAACTGGGGTTCCATACTACAAAGGACTTGGAGAGGTGGAGTATCTCCCCAAATGAAACTGCAATGCTGGAAGATTGAATTGACTTAACCAAGAAGGAGAGAGTTTGTTCATTGCATCTAGATTTTTTTGTTGTTGTTGGCAAGCATATTATGCAGGTTTTATTTAAAGGTAATAATACAGACTTCTCCCGTGAGGAAGAAGGGGACCATGGCTGATGTTCTAAAGTCCCAAGAAGTGAGCTCACCCTGCATCTTTTATAGGTTAAAGTCTCTTTTGTTCTCCAGTTCTCTCCCCCCCTTATCACTCCTTCCTGCCTACATGACTAGGCCTGGTTTTGCATTAAGTGAGAAGCCATGGGCAGTGGGAGGGCCAAGGTGATCCAGATAGATAAGGGGCCAGGGGGCATTAATTAGCAGCTCCATGCTTGCAGTCCTTTTTTTTTTTTTTTTTGGCAGTGCTGGGGATTGAACCCAGGGCCTTGTGATTCTGAGGCAAGCACTCTACCAATTGAGCTATATCCCCAGCCCTCATGCGTGCAGTCCTTGATAAGGGCATTTAAATTTGGTAATCAATGGACTCGGGAGATCCTTGATTCCAGAGGCAGATGACTTTTATGGCCTTCATTTCCTCAATTTGACCTGATCCCCTATTTCTACACTAACTACCTGTCCTTTATCTGACTTCATTCTCCCCTTTTGCTTGCATCTAGATTTTTGACAGATTCTTTTCACCTTCCAGCTTGTGCTTGATTCCAATGCCCTATTCTTTAATTCTTCATTCAAGAATACTTTTTTTTATTTAGAAACTGAAATATGCCTATCTTGTTAGTTTCCTGAGATTCATATCCTGTCTCCTTTGACATTGAGGGCCTGTCTAAATTCTCTTATGGTGTCCACTACTGGACTTTGCAGTTTTAGCTGTGCTTCCTCTGATTGGCAGACCCAAGATCCTAAATTAGATATTCCTTAACACATGATTTCTCATTTTGACTTCTTAGTGTAATAAAAAGCTGTTCCCCCACCCTTGCATTGCATCACAACCTAGCTTGTCAGTCTGAAATCTGCCCTCCCCACAATTTCCAGTGCAGCCATTTTCCCCACCTCCCAACTACTGTCAGTCTGTGAACACCCTAGCTAGCTATTGGTCCATCAGTCAGCTTGCAAGTATCCTTCACCATTATTGGTCCCCTGTTAGCCTGGTGGGATTCTTAAAGATAGCTTTATGGCCTTCTTTTCTCTTCCTTTTCTCTCCCTCTGACTTGCTTTCTTTCTTCTCCTTGCTTTCCACTCTCTCTAGCGTGTGCTCTTTCTCTTTCCCTTTCTTTTTCTCTCATTTTCTCTCTTACCCTTTAGGAAGACACTCTGTTTGCTTAACAGACTCCCTTATGTGATTTCCCATGTCTGGAGTGGTTTCCATGGGATTTCTTACACTTAGTATTCAAGTTCATGCAGAATTTGAAAAGTGTTCAATAGAGAGCTAAAAATGATCTAAAGTGTGGAGAAAAGAGTGTATGAAAAAGTTTAAACAATCTGACATTTTCATTTGGATAAATAATGAATTCTAATTTAAGGAAGCACTATCTTATGGAGAAAAGTAAGCATCTTCCAAGAAAGGTGAGAAAAAAGTAATGGAAACACTGTAGACTGAAAATCCAGTTTGATCTTGAGGAATGGACATAGAAAATTGGACAGTAAAGTCTGGCACATAACTTCAGAGGTTTCAGAAACCCCCATGAAATTGATGCCTCAGGGGGAATCTAAACAACCTTATGATTTAAGGAAATTTTGGAAAGTGATACCTGTAAGACATGAGAATGGATCATCCAAGAATGGTGGCCAATATTCCTTTGTAAAAGTGCTTTAGAACTAGAATTTTTTCATTGAAGCCAAATGTAAACAATCATTTGTATATATAGTGACTAGATAATGTTTTTATCAAATGTACAAAAAAATTAAATGCTGAGTATCTCTACCTCCTACAGCTGTATTCATATGAAAGAGTATGTAATCAATTTACAGGTAGAATGCTGTTTTATTTGAGGTTCTATTATTTATTTGTACTTGAACTTACTCTTCCCCTAATGTCATATGCAACTCAAAATGCTTTGGTTATTTCTTTCCATCCCTCCTTTTTTTGCCTGCAAAATGAGAAAATTTCGACTACATTGTTTATTAGATCCTTTATATAAGATCCAATGATAACTTTAAAAACAACTAACTGACCTTTACTCAGACAATAAAATTTTAGGTTTACTTTTATTTATAACAACTATATGAAGTGAAACACAACAAAAGAAAATGAGATAAGATGTTTAATAGTACAGACTTGTCAGCACAAATCGAGTTTATGGTTATACTAGTACCAAAAATTTCAGAGTTCTTCTGTGACAGAATTAAGATTCTTTGCCTCATAAGAGTAGAGGACTAACTTCAATCAGTGTATATGCTCTTTGTTAGCTTAAAAATCACTATTAACTATGTAATTTTAATGTTTTCTTAAAAATTCCAATTTTTTGATGTTTATGTCTAGGTCAATTCATAAACAATGAATTCTATATTAGAAAAGAACTTTTTAAAGATAATCTTTGTTTTAAAAAAATTGGTAAACTACCAGGTGTACACCTGTCATACAAGTGGATTGGGAGGTTAAGGAAAGAGAATCAAAAATTCAAAGCCAGGCTCAGCAACTTAGCAAGGCCTTCAGCAACTTAGTGAGAACCCTGTATCAAAACTGAAAAAATAAATAAATAAAAAGGGTTGGGGATGTGGCTCAGTGGCTAAATGTCCATGAGCTCAATCCCTATTCCTCCCCCCAAAAAATGGTAAACAAAATATCAGGCAAATTATAACCAATTGATTTATATTTGCAAGTAATTTTCTTGATGATTACATTCCATTTTCAGAGATCACACACACAAGCAACCTGATCAGACATCTAAAAATAGGTTTTACATTAAAGTTATGCCATTTGTATGTGTCTGTCAAAACTAGATCAAGTCTGCTCAGGATACCACTAATATGCAAATTGGGCTGCTTGTGCTCTTACTTTGTTGTTTCCTATACAAACTGGTCCTAGGTAAAGAAAACAAAACTGAAACAAAATTATAAAATGGGCAATGCTGTGTTCCCTGCAATCTCCATAGATATACACACACGTACACAGACTTGACATTAAATGGCTTTTTGTGACAGTTCATAAATTATAACATGTTATTATCAATTTAAGTTGAAGGGAAGAAAGTTTTTATAATCATATGTCATGGGTAAACTGTGTGCTGTATGTATGTGGCCCTGTAAGGAACAAGATGCCTGTATGTTAAAAGGAAGGGCCACCACTACTTGGATAGAAGGATCAGAACTGTCAAAGAATTCAGATTCACCAGAGATGATTTATTTTTCTGTAGGGACCAGGTTCTCTCACTTCTCATCTATCAACTGAACACATCTCACATTTTTTTTTCTTACATCTTGTGGTTTTTCTTAACCACATCATGATGTGAGACAATCCTGAACTTGCAGGGAGTGATAAACTACTTCATGGCCTCTTCATTGTAGAACTATAACAATTACTGCACTATTCAGATTTCTGTGACTTGTGAATGTTTACTGTAGGAACTATAATTGTTTTAATGTAGAATATTCAGAATACAAAATTAATAATTACTTTTCTGACAAATGCATTGAATTAAGGATTATGCTTAATATTTATTAAGAATAATAATTTGTTCTTTTTTAAATTATGAATCTTATTTCAAAATGTTAAGATTTTTGTCAAGTTAAAATGTATAATTTAACTCACATTTTAAGTATGAATAACTGGTTTCAAGAGTCCTTTTTTCACAGACAGGCCTAAAATATAAAAGATTACTGAATTGAAAATTTTAGGTGGATTTCTCACACATCATTTCCTACAACAGAATTAACTGAATCACACTAGTCAATAGGCAAGGCACCCAAACATTACTTTCAATATGGACCTAAAAGATTATTTGGAGAACATGTCAAGCTTTACAACATCAAACAAGGCTGAGGTACCAGCATGGATATCAGGTCAGGGTGAAGAGCTCATGAAATACATTTTGGAATATTTTGGAAGAAAGCAGCTAAAAATGTCCTTAAAATTTAAATAAATAATTAACATAGGACCCAGATATTTCAAAACAAAATGTATAACTATAATAGAAGTTCATAATTCCATGCAGACTTGTATGTGAATGTACACAGGTTGCATCAATAGCCCCCAACTGGAAATAATACAAATTCTCACTGAAAGTTAAATGATAAACAATGTCTTACAAGATAAACATGGCAAATCTGAAAATTAAAAAATGCTCCAAAATCTTAATCCTTGTGACAGGTGACATGATGCTGCATGTGCAAAATTCCACATTTGACCTCATGAACAGGTTGCAATCCAAACACAGATGCACTAAAATGTTTAAAATTACCTTCAGATTATGTATGAAAGATACATGTAAAACATAAATTCATTGACTTGTATGTCCTCCCAAGGCATTTCTCTCACTCCCTCAAAAAAATTTTTTTTTTCATAATCCAAATCTCTTCCCATTTCAAATACCAAGCATTTTGGATAAAGGATATTGAATCCTTCTCTTCAGCACTGGAAGAAAATACTGGAACAAACAAAACATGGATAAGTACCAAAATAAGTACATCCAATGAAATAAGTCATATACAAAAGAAATATTAAAGGTAGTTTAATTTACATGAGTTCTTGATAATCTAAATTTAATATATATGGACAGCAGGAGAGGAAGAGTGGTTGCCTGAGAATGTGGAAATGGTTTCATAAGGGTATACTTACATCAAATATACACCTATATAGGTTAAATGTGTGCAGATTATTTTAAGTATACCTCAACGAAGTCATTAGAACATTTCAGCTATTTAAACAATCTTTCACTAAATGGAAAACTACTACCTTACAAATGGAGTGACATTTTAACATTTCCTCCCTTTGACAGCATGCCATATTAGATTTGGTAAAAATGAAAAGAAAAGAAAAGAAAAGAAGGAAAATAAATTAGACCTTTCAAATATTGTGTTTACTAGAAAGCAATGCTTTAAAATTTATGTAACGTACTAAACATTAATTTACATTCCTAAATGTATCTTTAAGAGAGTAGATTCACATGTACTTTACAAAATTATCTTTCTCTTTTTCACACACACACACACACACACACACACACACACACACACACACACACGCACACTCTTTTCAATACTGAAAGAGGAAAGGACCAGGACAAACAGCAGCCTCAGTACATTCAAGTCTAATTCAGGGCTCTGACTCACACTGCAACTTCACACATATAACTAGATGGCTCAGCAATATAGTGAAAGTCCTTTGGAGCTCACATACACTTCTGTCCCTCGTGCTACAATCTACTACTCTTCTGCTGACCTTTAACACTTCCCACACCATTTAGAAGATGTATAAAAGACTGTAAAATCTGGACAAGCCAGAAAAATGCCTAATACTTGATGTGTCTTATTATAGCAATACAATTCTTTCAAGAACTAGGTGAACTGCATAATGGCAACATATTTAGCAATTTTAGAAAGTACCACTCTAGCAGGAAATGAAAGTGGCATAATGTGTCAAGGTCCTGGATTGGAGAATGAGGAGACAGAATTGGGTAGAAAAACCAAATCAATTCCTAAGAGGGACTGACAGCACTGATCCCCAGCTGGCTATCCACATTTACTTGCTCAGGTAGCTATATCAAAAACACCTGATTCTTAGGGGAATGCTCCTGCTTGTACCATGACATAGTTTTCAGCAAGAAACTCTACAACATGTGTCCTGCAGTTCTCCCAGGTTTGATTGGCAACATCCAGTGCCTAACCCAACTTCAGGACCTGGAGTGCAGGGACAGTCTTCACTTACTCAGCCTTGCTCATTCCACTGACCCCATCCTCACTGAGTCCTTTGCAGATGGCTCCACTACTGCACCAGCAGATACAGACCACTGTATTGTGACTTCACCTCCAGTAGAAGTTTCCATGATTTCTGCACGGTTTTCATTGCACTGCAGAGGGGAACCCTCATCTCCACCCCACACCCAAGGCTTGGGGATGTGGTTGCTGGCCCCAGGATACCAAGGTCACATTCATTTGCAAGCCCCAGAACATTCCATGGACTTTTCTGCAATCCTGAAGACTAGCTATCCTGTTGCAGTATCCTTATGCAGTCACTAGGCAGGTTTGTATCAGTAGTCTCCAGAGGTCTCTGGAGGCTTCTTCCTTTAGCCCATCATGACCTACTAGTCACACAAACTCCCCTAGCAGTCTCAAGGCAGACTTAAACTTTTATGTCCCTGTAGTCTGCACCTTTTGCATCCCATGCAACTGTTCCCTGCAACCCTGAGCAGCACTTGCCACAACTGGAATTGGTGGATATCATCACCCTGGGTGAGGCAGCACACCATTAATCACAAATTGCTAAAGTGGGACACACCTCCACTAACATTGAGAGGCAGAGCCTTCTGAGCCTGCATTCTGCTACCTCTTACCTTCCTGATTGCTGGCTGTCTCCTCCATACAGGGGCGACCAGTTCTGATGACTTTGGACCTCAATCAGTCAAGGCCACCCCTGTCACCCACAGGTCTAGCACCTAGTGGGCCAAGTAAGAGTGACCCTCAAGAAAGAGTGAGGTAATGGGCTGCAGATCAGAAAGAGGGTGTACAGCAGTGTGACTGCAGATAGGGTTCTGGTCAAATTAATAGTTAGTAAATATGAGGAACTAGGAATTTCAGGGGTAAAATCCCTGGGAAAGGCAGTGGGGTGCTATGTGCCTGAGGGGTAAGTGAAGGTGGAAATCTCTGGGAAGATAATATGGAAGGAGCTCTGAATGTTAAGTCCTCCAGGCATTCAGCTGCATCATTTGTTCAAGTGTCACTCAGGCACGTGTCTCCATGGGGTTCCTGGCAACTGCCCAGGTCACAGTGTTGCCAGCACCCCTTTGATAACAGAGAGAGTCAGTCATGCACTCAACATGCTCACTTTCTTAGTGCTGCTGCCTCCCACTATCCCAGCCCAGACATTCCTGTCAGGGTATAAGAGCAACCCTGGTGCTTGTTCATTTACAGTCCTTTGTTGTGAGGGTCACAGACTCCACAAAATGTGTCAGGCCTTAGTGGGGCTACACTGTACACTTGGTGGGGTCAGAGGGCCCAGGTTATGGTGTATAGCTGGCACCAATATTGACTGCTCTACTATGAATCTCAGTCTGCATACACCAATGGTGCCTCTAGGACTATTGTAGTGGGTGGTAACTGGAGGCAGGGAGTTAGACAACGTGGTCACTGAGGGTATGATTTTGGGGTATATCCCTTAGCTTGCCACTGACTAGCGGGACAAATGACATGTACTCATCAGAAGTTCATGAAGCAGCTTCCGCTTTATTCAGATAACACCCTCAATATGTAAGCAGTCTCATGCATAAGCAATTGTAATCAGATATGACCATCCAATTCTATTAAAGGTCAAGCGATCATGAGCTCAAGCATACATGTAAAATATATCTGTCCACGTGCTAAGCAGCTGAACTCATTATCATACAGCCAGTGGTAAACACTTTCTGTTTTTCTCAAGGCGAATTCAGCATGCCCTTTGGTTCTCTGCCAGTCCTCATCTTGGATGCATGTGGCGTAACCCTGGGCCCCGGCCTCGCTCGCCACATTTCCCCCTTTCTGTTTATAAAAGAGACCGGGCCTGTCTTAGGTTGTCCAGGACAGAGCCACATGCTTACCCATCATTGAACAATGAGACTGTAGCCCTCATTTCCTGTCTTAGGTCAGTATGAGCTCCCCATGAATCTTACCCATGTTTGACTACCGGTCCAGCATAATTAATCAGAGTTGGGGGGATGAGCCAGTATCAATTGCGATGAGAGCCTGGCAAAGAATGGTTGTTTCTCTGTGCCAATGTATACACATTTTGTATAAACACTGTATGCACAAAACAGATACAACACACAATAAACCTCCCCTGGTCAAAAACCCAAACCATTTTTTTCCCCATTGAACAGCAGACTGGAGAAATGTGGACAACTGTTGTAAAAAAGAGGAAGATATAGAATAGAAGAGTTGGTAAGGGGTACAGGATAGGGCCACGTCTTTACTATCCCCCATAGTTCACGCAAGTCTCCTCCATTAACTTGGTGAGAAATCACCAACACCATCAGCGGGAGAAGCCTCCTCATCTTCTTCCTGTTTTTGGGTCTCTGTTGAGGCCTTGACCAATCTCTCTGGCACCCAAATTGGCGATTGTGTGTCCTGCGGGAAAACACAAACTGATCCTCGGGTCCAGATTAACACCGTATCCAGGCCTTTCCATTGTCCCAATAGAATGTCTTTCCAGAGCACTTGAGGTAGATGTCTTTTATTAGGCTCTGAATGATGGTCAGCAGCTGATCGGCCCTCAAAATTGAGATTTAAAAAATTTAAGATGAGTAAGAAAACAGATAATAATTTGTCTTTTGGGGATCTGAATGATGCCCCTATTCCCCTTTTTTGCTTATAAACATGTTTTTAAGCATTAAATGGGCACACTCAACAATGCTTTGTCCAGTAGGATTATAGGGAATTCCTGTGACATGTTGAATACCAAAGGTGGAACAAAATTGTTCAAAGGCCCGGGACATATATCCAGGACCATTATCTGTTTTAATTTGTATGGGAACCCCTAGGATGGAGAAAGAGTGTAAATGGTGTGTTATTACATCTTTGGTTTTTTCTCCAGTATGAACAGAGGCCATAATAAATCCTGAAAAGGTATCAATAGACACATGAATGAATTGTAGTTTTCCAAATTCTGATTAATAAGTTACATCCATTTGCCAAATATGATTGGGCTGAAGCCCTTTTGGATTTACTCCTAACAAGGGGTTAGGAATAAGTGTAGAATATTTAGCACAAGACGTGACTAGGTCCCGAACTGTTGCCTTAGTAATTTTAGAGCGTGTACATAGAGTGGAAGCATTTACATAAAATTTGGAATGAAAAGTTTTTGCATTTTCAAAGGTATTAAAGATGTGTAGGTCTCTGGTGGCCGTGTCTGTTAAATCATTGTGTACACTTAGAGGACCTGGGAGGCCAATATGAGCCCAAACATGCCCAATAAAAAAAGGATCTTTTCTGTCCCAGATAAGTTTTTGTAAGCATTGTAAATAGTAATAGTGGAGGTGAGGAAAATCAGACCAGTTAATTCTAAACTTGAATAGCATTAACAACATATTTGCTATCAGAGAATAGGTGAAAGGCTCATAGTGGGTTTTGAATACTTCTATAGCTACCAATAGTTCTGTTTGTTGTGCAGATAGAGTATTAAAGAGCAATGTTTCTGTAACATTATCTATAGTAATAACACCTGTACCATTTTTTTGATCCATTAGTAAATATAAGGGTCACTCCTCTAATAGGTTCTTTTTGGGTGACTTTAGGAAAAATTATAGGATGTTGACTCCAAAATTGGAGAAGAGAATCAGATGGCAAATGATTGTCAAACACAGCAGAAGTACTAGTAAAGACTATAGCCCATGAATTTGAATTATTAATAAGATATTGTATCTGATCAGTAGTATATGGAGTAGTTATTGTCAAGAGATGTGATCCAAAGGTGGAAAGGGATACTTTTAATGCCTTAAGGATTAATTCTGCCACAGAATCAGTAAACAAGGCTCAGACCTTGTTATGAGCATAATTCATGTGAAACCATCAAATAGGACCCTTTTGCCAAACCACTCCTGTGGGTAACTTACTTGTGGCCAAAATGATAAAGGCTTAGCTGGGTCAATACGATCAAGATGAACCTTTTCCACAGCTGTTTCAACAAGCTTGAGAGCTGTTCAGGCCTTAGGGGTAAGTACCCACTTAGAAAGGGGGTCAAAATCACCTTTAAGAATCTCAAACCGGAGGCCCAAACTTGAGGTGGGTGAATGAAGGTAAGGTATAATACAATTAATATCACCCAAAAGTTTTTGAAAATCATTTAATGTTCTAAGTTTGTCCACCTGAATGGCAATTTTTATGGGTTTAACCATATTTGCATTTATGATAGATCCCAGGAAGTTTTTTGTGTCTGTCATTTGTACTTTATCAATGGCAATATATAAGCCCCATCTTTCCAGTGACTTTAGTAAGGAATTATAACATTGCTCTAAGACAGGTTTTTTCCTTATGAGCTAGTAAAATATCATCCATATAATGATACATTAAATGTTGAGAGTTTCTAGGCATATGGGTTCAATAGCCTTGCCTACATATATTTGACACATAGTGGGGCTATTGGCCATGCCTTGTGGGAGGACTATCCATTCATATCTTTTATTAGGAGAGCTATTACTAAGTGAGGGCACAGTAAATGTGAACCTTTTGGTGTATGAGGGATGTAACGGAATGGAAAATAAGCAATCTTTTATGTCAATAACAATGGAGGGCCAATTAATTGGGATAGTCGATAAAGTAGGTAATCCTAATTGAATAGGTCCCATGAGCTGGGCTCCATTATAGAATTTACTGCTCTTAGGTCATGTAATAGACTCTATTTTCCTGATTTCTTTTTTATTATGAATAAAATTGGTATGTTGAAAGGAGAGGTGGATGGTTTGATGTGTCTGGCCTCTAGTTGTTCTTTAACCAATTGCTGGGCCACTTCTAATTTGTCTTTTGAGAGGGGCCACTGAGGGACCCAGACAGGTTTATTAGATTTCCATGTTATTTTAATTGCTTCAGTGGCCACTAATGAAAATCCAATCCCTTTCTATCTTGTTTTGGAGTAACTAAAATGGCTGAAGCAGATCCTTGACTATTTTTCCCAAGACCTTTTCCCCATATGTGTCCTTGGGCTAATACCATTTGATTAGCTTTTAGATTACTGTATGGGATCTCAGATGTGAGATGTAAATCCATCTGTTCCATGATATCTCTCCCCCACGTTTACTGGGAGATGTTCAAGGACATAAGGTTGGATGGTACCATTATGACCTTCCTCATCCTTCCATTTTAATATGGGTGCACTCTTGTTAGGATTGGAAGCTATACCCAATCTCCTTAAAGTCTGATCTGCCTGTTGAAGTGGCCAGGCTTTGGACCATTCTGTAATTTTGATAATACTTTTGTCAGCCCCAGTATCTAATAAGTCCTCAAAACCTTTGCCTTCTATCACTAACTTTTTCATAGGTCTATCTTTTAAATCCAATGTTAACATGACCCTATTTTGGTCAGTAGAACCTAATCCTTTATTTCCCCTAATAATATTTTTTGATGGATATTGATCATGGCAGCTGGGTAAGACCAACAATTGTGCTATGTGATCACCCTGAGCTATTATTACTACACTTCTTGGTGAAGAAGCAAGGATTTTTATTTCTCCTGTAAAATCAGGGTCTATAACTCCAGGGACAATATTTAATCCTTTTAAAGCCGAAGAAATCCTCCCCAGAACTAGTCCCACTGTTCCTTTAGGTAATGGGCTGACAACTGAAGTTGGTATTGGTTGTACTCCCATTTCTGGAGTTAATATTGCTCTGGTGGAGGCACGGAGGTCTAATTCTGCACTTCCTCTTGTTTGTCTAATTGGGGAGTCAAGGGGTAATGGGTCTGAGGCACAGACTGAATAGCCCCGTGTATTTGTGGGCCCCAAGGCAGGGGGCCCTGATTCCCATTTTCTGGAGGTAAAGGGTTACCATCTTTGTCTCTAGTTGATTTACAGCCACTTGCCCAGTGTTTCCCTTTTTAATATTGGGAACATCATTTTGGCACAGAACCTTGGGGGCAGTCATGTTTTATGTGTCCAAATTGTTTACATTGATAACACTGTTGGCCTAGGTGGGAGCTGGTATTACTTCTAAGACCCTGTGTAAGTGTTGCAGCCATCACCTGACCTTGAATAAAAGTTTCATTAATATCCCTACAAGCCTTTAAGTAGATTCCAAGGTCTTTGTTTTTCCAAGTTCTTATTGCTTCTTTACACCATTTATTTTCTTGTTCATATGTAAGCTGTTTGACTAAAGGCATAGCCTATTCCACATCTCCAAATATACGTCCTGCTGTTTGAATCAATCTGTCTACAAAATCAGCATAGGGTTTATTATGACCTTGAATAACTTTAGATAACTGTCCTTGAAGATCGCAAGCACCTGAAAGTGTTTTCCAAGCTTTAGTGGCAGCAGCACTAATTTGTTGATACACACCAGGGTGGAAATTAATCTGATTACCTTGCCCTTCATATGGTCCTTGGCCTGTCAGCATGTTTAGATTCCATTGAGGATTGCCCACAACTACATTATGTCAGGCAGTATCAGAACATAACTCCTGGTTAGCCACCTTCCACATGAGATATTGTCCCCCAGATAAACATGCCTTTGCTAAATTACCCCAATCAGTTGGAGTAAGATTTTGACTTGCAACATTCTCTAATAAAGAATTGGTAAATGCAGCTTGTACTCCATAGGACATAACTGCCTCTTTTAATTGTTTTACTAATTTTATATCTAATGTTTGATGATATCTCTGATTGTTTTGATCTTCAAATACCAGGAATATTGGGAACACTAATCGAGATTCTACATCAGCCCACTGTCTGGGGGCCACCCCTGTGCAACAGATACATGTGCCCTTACAACTTGGAAAAGAGTGGTGACCTGGATTATACACTGGAGGGTGTGGCAAAGTAGGAGTTAAATGCCACTGAGAGAACTTCTTTTCTAGCTCTGTCTCAGATAGCTCCTGTTGTTCAGAGTCACATCCCTGTTCTGAGTCTGGACATCTACTTTCTCTTTCAAAAACTCGACTTGATTGTTCTTCTTTTGCAATTTCTAATATTTTTTCCCCTTCTCTTAACTGTTCTTGAAATTTTGGTGTTTTGGAAGTCAGACAGAAACGAACTAATGTCCATATCGCCACAACAAACAGAAACCAAACAAGAAAAGATAACACAAATAACACCTTACACATATTCATTTACTACAGGACATCCTTTGCTGCCTTTTGGGACAGACTTTCATTACATTCCCTCGCTAGGGGAACATTCCGTTACATTCCCTCACTAGGGGAACCTTCCATTAAAACTTAAGGCTACCGTTTCCTCAAATAGGGAAACCTGCTAGTTGACTGTTCTAGTGAAAAATTTTCTTCTTTATTACTTACCTGAGTGCTCACCGATTCCCCGTCCAGGCCACCACTTGCTGCTTGCCGCCGACCAGCAGGACAAATGACACGTACCCTTCAGAAGTTCATGAAGCAGCTTCCTCTTTATTCAAATAACACTCTCAATATATAAGCAGTCTCATGCATAAGCAATTGTAATCAGATATGACCATCCAATCGTATTAAAGGTCAAGTGATCACGAGCTCAAGCATACATGTAAGCTATATCTGTCCATGTGCTAAGCAGCTGAACTCATTATCATACAGCCAATGGTAAACACTTCCTGTTTTTCTCAAGGCACATTCAGCATGCCCTTTGGCTCTCTGTCAGTCACCATCTTGGATGCATGTGGCGTAACCCTGGGTCCCAGGTCTCCCCTGCCACAATCCCTGACCCCTCAAACCCTGCTTCTCATTTGCCATGAGGTAAGCAGCTTTTCTCTGCCATGCCCTTCCATCATGGTGTTCTGCCTTATCTAGGCTGAAGAGCAAGAAAGCCACTGACAATGAACTGAGAACTGAGAGGTCAGAAAACATAAGCTCAAAAGAAAATTTTGTTCCCCTAAACTGTTCTCATCAGGCATTTGGTCAAGAGATAAAGAACTGAACAATACACCCATCTTCATGGACAAGAATTTTTACAAGAATTGAAATATCACCAACTACCTACTCACCCACCTAATTAAATACCATTTCAAGTTGAAAACCTTTGTGAAAATGCCAGATGGTAAAAGTTACTGTTCAAAAGACATACCAACAAGGCAATGCAGAACAGAATATGATATACTAAACAAAACAATATCTTTGACACCCAGGAACACTTAATTTCAACCCTCTGACACATGTCAAAATTTTGAATGTTTAAATTATTTTAATGTGTCATATTCAAGTTCTTAGGACTATATTATTTTATGCTGGAAATAACAATCTATAGTTCATATGATCACTTGAATGTATGAAAGCTTCAGATCATTTCTCCCCAATTAAAATGGATAGCAGAAATTTATCTCAGAAAAAAAATCTGATTCCATACCAAGAAAATTTCAGTATAGAGTCTAGCAAATGAACATCATGATTCTCAACTATCTTTCCTGTGCTTCCTCCACTCTGGCCATTCAGAACCTAACCAGACCGTTAGCAGACACTGCAAAGCTGGTAACAAATAACTGAATGAAATTAAGGACAAAATAAATAAGATTTGTCCTACTCTCAAAGAACATAGTGTCAGATAAAAATTGGAGATAATAACTGGAAAAAAAATTGTGGTTTTCCCTGAAATGTTACCCATAGCCTTGTTACTTGAGAACCAAGGTTATTCATTTCCTCTAGGGAAGAGAGATATACCTTAGAATGAGATTTCATTCCTCATTGCCAAATAGAAAACTGGATTTTTAAAAAATCTATAGTGAGACAATAATTTTGAAAGGCATGTGGCGTACATGCAAGAGCTGTGTACTTAAGTGTGGTAAGCCATCCTTATCTAGTAGAATCAGATGAGGTTAAGCTTCATGATGCAGAGGCCTGATTTCTTGGAACTGGCAGACACAAAAGTCTGTCCCAGGTTGTTGGGGGGGTGGTATGTGGCACTGTGGGAGTGGTTCCCTGCCTGATTATATGATAGCTTCCCTAAGAAAATGGCTCCCATAACTCCACCACATCCTGTTCATCACAGAAGGAGCTCCTCCCAGTCTTGGCTCCCTTTACCTTGTGATTATAAATAAAGGAGAGTTGGGATACTACATGTTGTGAGAGACCAGAACTGGTGTGGTCAGACCTGTCACAACTCGTCTCATTTAAAAAAGAGCCTTGGCTCTTGTGTATTTATTGATTAGATAAGTTTATGGGTAATGAATTGATTTATAGCCAACATTATCCTCCTGCAGTTAACCCTCTTCTCATTCACATGAGATGTGGCTGAGAGACCTCTACACTTAACAGTGAAAAAAACATTAATGCTCTCACAAAGTTTTCCTAACAGTGGCTAGGAAGCATGCAGAATATAAGGAAAAAAGAATCTTGGAGACAAGGAAGACACAAAAGTTTATCCTAGACCAAATGAGAACTTGCAAGGGACCACAGAGACAGAATCAGCATTTAGATATGACTCTATAGGATATACTTATTTTCTCCTCCACTAGATAGAAATGGGCTGGGGAAGAGATGTTTGAGGAGTAACATAAAAACAAAGTAATTCTGGAAAAGTCCAAGCAGAATATTTGTACCCTATTTCCTGTTTGGACCTTAACACAAATACTGTCTGTCTCATTAACAATATAGTCAAATTCTGGAGAATAGGAATGTTCCATGGTACATTTAGATAGCAAGTCTCTGGATTTCTAATTAGTAAAAGGGTAACATTCAAATTGCTAAAAGGGTCAGTGGACATATTTTTAGTAATATGTGCTATGTCACAGATTTTTGAAATGACATAGAAATTTACATTAGATATAATTCCCCTGCACCTCTACCAGGAGAAAGAAGTCTGTACTATATTATACACAAATACTGTATTTCAAATTGAAACAAAGAAAGGGTGAGATGCACTTCAACGGAAAACCATTTCTTCCAAATGTGTACATGAAAATGCTCAAAGAGATATAACAAACAACCTGAAATGCATTGGACTATATAATACTTTAGCTCAAATATCAAGTTTAAAATCTCAGCCCCATAGTTAGTCCCCTTTGTTTAGTTACTGGAGTACTCATAATGATCTAATTCTGAGGAAGATATGCGACTTTTCACTTCATCAATCACTTCCATCCTCACACTTGAGTAAATATTCTTTTTTTTCTTTTTTTTTTTTTTTTGCGGTGCTGGGGATTGAACCCAGGGCCTTGTGCTTGCAAGGCAAGCACTCTACTGACTAAGCTATCTCCCCAGCCTGAGTAAACATTCTTTAGGATAGATGTAAGGATTTCCTTCATTATCAACAGGTGTCCTTTTTGATCACTGGCACCATTTGGAATAATTAACAATGAAATATATTGCTTTCTGAATAAAGTTTATGGAATTAATGGAACCCTGTATATGTAATATAGTTGATAAAAATTTCACTTTGGAAAGTCAATGACATTTCTAAGCCACAACTGTTTAAAATTACACAGCCTCAGCTACCTAGAAAGACCCTGTCTCAGAAAAATCAAAAGTGATAGGATATGGCTCAGTGGTTAAACACTCCGGTACTAAAAATAGAAATAAAACAAAGGATTCATATATCTTCTTACAATTTCTGAGATTCAAAGTCACGTTTTAACTTTCCAGTCAAACAATACTATATAAATAAGGATTAAAAACTCATTGGAAAATAATTCTACCAATACACAAGGGCTTTATAAAAAGTAAAAGTTGCACACATACTACAATATTCCCAAATAAAACCAACAGTTACTGGAAACCTTCTCAAAGGCTACACAGAAAAATGGGGCTGGGGGAGAAAAAAATATGTTCACATGTACAGAAATAAATGGTTTTGTTTTTCTTCATAATCAAATGGTAGTTCCATGTGTTATTTTGTATTTTGCAAAATTTCAGAAAGCAATAAGCCATACATATTTATCCATATTCATATAAGATAGATGAACAACATTCTTTTCAACAGCTTCATTGTCTATTACAACATAATTTAGCTATAGCACTATAATGTGGCTATTTTGCTTACTGATGAGTATTTAATGTTTCTAAATCTTTGCTATCCAACTATTACAGCAAACATTCATATATGACTATTTCCCCAAACACACAGACTTTCATTCTGTCTACAGAGTTAAGTGGTATTATATGTGGCCTTTGAAAGATAAATAGGGTAAAAGAATAGAATGTATTCCTATGGTCTGCTGTAATCAGCACAATAGAAGGATGGTTAACTGACACAGGAAGTGAGGTGGATTAAAAAATTTTTATTAAAGAATAATTTTTCAGTGAAAAGCAGAGGCATACTGGATAACCCATTCTGATAGAAACTGAATATGACCAAAAATTGGAGCCAGAACAGTCATTTATATGGGTAGGTTCATCAAAGAAATTCAGTGAAATAACTTCTTTAGGAAAACAGGATGAAGATGGGAAAAACAAGTTGCATGGGGTTTAGCAGGTACATTGGTGTCCACTACTTCTTGGCAGGATGGGATTTAGAAATCAAGGTTTCTTGAACAAGTGAGTTCAATGACAAACACAGAACTTCCCCTATCAAAAGAAATAATCTTGCAAATGGGCTTCCCTGGGCACCCTCGAACCACAGCAATCCTAAAATAGGCATTGCACTGTCCAGGGTCTAACATAGTTCAAAGCATTGATTTATCAACCATCTTGGACATATTCCTTTTCTCTCTCCCTTATGAAGTCACTTTGTGATTATAAAGAAACATTTGCATTTGTATATATACACACATACAAAGAAGTAATATACAAATCTAAAGAGTCTTATAGATGTAGATTAAAAAATTGAGTAAGAAATACATAAATTTTTGGGTGCACACACCTGTAATCCCAGTGGCTCATGAGGCTGAAGCAAGAGGATCTCAAGTTTAAAGCCAGACTCAGCAATTTATCAAGTCCCTAAGCTACTCAGTGAGACCCTGTCTCTATATAAAATATAAAATGGGTGGGGGATGTGGCTGAGTGGATAAGTGCCCCTGGGTTCAATCCCTGGTGTCCTCCAAAAAAATACATAAATTAAAAAGGCAAGAGCTAAAGGGATGTCCAGTCCGATTCAGAACAAGCCAACTGAAGAAGAGAAAGTTCGGTTAAAGAAAAAAAAAAAATTATCACCACACATGAACTCCTTCAGCATCTGTATGATGAAAGATAAACAGGGAAGCAGAATGTAATGATCCAACTTATACAGAGAAACTGAATGATGGACTTGACCCTACTGCAACCAATACCTTACGTGCCGTGGGATTTTTGAAAGTTTTATTTAAATACATGTATTTGTTAACACACAACTGGAATTAAAAAGAAAAACTCGGGTATTTAGAGCTGGTTTCAAATAGGGTTTGCTGTATGTTAGAGAGAAAACAGCTAAAGTTCTTTATATCTGCCTCTGAAGAGGAAAGAGGAACGGTCTCTGGAAAGAACTTTCACTTTGGCAATCAATATTTTCACTCATGGAGCTGGGGAGATAGTTCAGTTGTAGAGTGCTTGCTTCACAAGCACAAGGCCCTGAGTTCTATCCCCAGTACCACAAAAAAAAAAAAAAAATCCACTCATAACTGGTTACTAACTAGACTTTAACTCCATACTCCATTGTGCAGGTCAACCATACTTATCATCATCACTTAGGTTCCTGTGCCTTAAGCCAGTAGGCATTTCAGCTGTGTGACAGATCTCCCTTCATCCATGCAATTTCTATCACTGGATGGGACTTCTACCTCCTGTCTGTTTTCAAAAACCACATATCCATCATTCAAACCAACTTGAATGTTCCTTTAAAGCTTTTGCAAACAAGCCAGACCTCCAAACTCATCTCTTCTAATTATCTTCCTCATTAAATATATTCTAGCTCATCTGAAATGCTGATGGAGGGGCTGGGGAGATACCTCAGTCGGTAAAGTGCTTGCCTTGCGATCAAAAAGCCATGGGTTCAATTCCCAGCACCACCAAAAAAAAAAAAAAAAAAAAAAAAAAAAAAAAAAAAAACTGAAATGCTGATGGAGCTTAGATTTCTTCAAACTTGAGCATCCATGTACAATTTATTTTCTCTACTCAGGTGGAGCTCTTATCCTTCATTTTCTTGATTGACTAATTCCTACTTTTCCTTTGATCACACTTCAAATTAGAAAATCATTCCAATAACATAAGTACATACATACATGTTAATGGTTCCTTTCTTTGTGTTTTCAACAATGCCACACTGCAAGACACAACTTAAAAATAATGTGTACTACAATATGAGGGAATTTGAGAATCTGATACTAGAGGAACAAAATTAAAATTTTAAAATGAAACCAATGCTGAAGAGCTGGGCTGCCCCCAGGAGTCAAAAGCACTGTGTCTATTATTCAGCCAAAGCCCAGAATTTGTCTTTAGATACCATTTTAATGTTAAGTTAAGAACTGTCAACCAGCACTACTTGTTTGTAAACCCTCATCAAAGCACATTGTCTCAGTATGAATATGTAGAGGCAAAAATGCAGACAGTATACCTGCAATCACTTAACTTTCATCGACCAACATGGATGCATGCTTATTAACATTTTTCCCTCCCACTTTCCAGCATGACACAGTTCATACCAGAATAATTACTTGCTGATAATTGTTCAAGAAAACCGCTGTACAATATGCTCATGTTCAATAGTTTTCAAAACAAGTGAGAGAAATGTCATCAGCACAAAGAATAATCCCCTCAATGTTAACTCTTCATGTCCTGTCCTCTAATTCTCTTACCACCTTACTATTCTGAAATAAACCAGTGATAACCATAGACCATGGCAAATGAACTATTTCACAAACAGTAGTGATACATTTGATGCAATATTGTTAGAAACAAATTAATCTTCTGATGTAATTGAAACATCAACACAAATAGGAAAAGAAGAACTCAAACTCTCCCTATATGCTGATGACATGGTTTTATATTTAGAGGAAGGGAAATTCCACCAGAAAGCTTTTAGAATTAATAAGTAAATTCAGTAAAGTAGCAGGTTATAAGATCAAAGCTCATAAATCTAATGCATTATTATACATAAGTGATGAATCTTCACAAAGAGAAATAAGGAAAACTATCCCACTCATAATAGCTTCAAAAAAATAAAATACTTGGGTATCAATCTAACAATAGAGGTGAAAGGCCTCAAAAATGAGGACTACAGAACACTAAAGGAAGAAATTAAAGAAAACCTTAGAAGATAGAAAGATCACTCATGTTCTTGGAGAGGCAGAATTAATATTGTCAAAATGGCCATACTATTGAAAGTGATATACAGATTCAATGCAATTCCAAATAAAATCCCAAAGATGTAACTTACAGAAATAGACCAAGCAATTATGAAATTCATATGGAAGAATAAGAAACCCAGAATAGCTAAAGCAATCCTTTGCAGGAAGAGTGAAGCAGGGGGTATCACAATACCAGAACTTCGAATCTACTACAAAGCAACAGTAACAAAACCACATGTTATTGGCACCAAAATAGACAGGTAGATCAATGGTACAGAATAGAGGACATGGAAACAAATCCAAATAAATACACTTTTCTCATATTAGACATAGGTGCCAAAAAGATGCAGTGGAGAAAACATACCCTCTTCAGCAAATGGTGCTGGGAAAACTGGAAATCCATATGCAGCAGAATGAAACTAAACCCCTGTCTCTCACCCTGCACAAATCTCAACTCAAAATGGATCAAGAACCTTGGAATAAGATCAGAGACCCTTCATCTTATAGAAGAAAAAGTAGGTCCAAATCTTCAACATGTCTGCTTAGAATCAGACTTCCTTAACAGGATTCCTGTAGCACAAGAAATAAAAGCAAGAATTAATAAGTGGGATAGATTCAAACTAAAAAGCTTTCTCTCAGGAAATGAATGTGAAAAGAGAGCCTACAGAGTGAGAGAAAATCTTTGCCATTTGCACTTCAGATGGAGCACTAATCTCCACAATATATAAAAACTCAAAACTCTACACCAAGAATACAAATAATCCAAACAACAAATGGGCTAAGGAAATGAACAGACACTTCACAGAAGATCTACAAGCAATCAACAGATATATAAAAAAAACTCAACATCTCTAGTAATAAGAGAAATGCAAATCAAAACTACCTCAAGATTCTATCTCACCCCAATTAGAATGGCAATTACCAAGAATACAAGCAACAATAGGTGTTGGAGAGGATGTGGGAAAAAAGGTACACTCACACATTGCTGATGAGGCTGCAAATTAATGCAGCCACTCTGGAAAGTAGTGTGGAGATTCCTCAGAAAGCTTGAAATGGAACCATCATTTGACCCAGCTGTCCCTCTCCTTGCCCTATACCTAAAGGACTTAAAATCAGCATACTACGAAGATGCAGCCACATCAATGTTCATAGCTGCTCAATTCACAATAGCTAGACTGTGGAACCAACCTAGATGTCCTTCAATTGATGAGTGGATAAAGAAACTGTGAGATACACACACACACACACACACACACACACACACACACACACAATGGAATATTACTCAGCCATCAAGAATAATAAAATTATGGCATTTGCAGGCAAGTGGGTGAAATTGGTGAATATCATGCTAAATGAGATACATACACACACACACACAATGGGATATTACTCAGCCATGAAGAATAATAAAATTATGGCATTTGCAGGCAAATGGATGAAATTGGAGAATATCATGCTAAATGAGATAAGCCAATTTAAAGAAACAAAGGACGAGTGATCTCACTGATAAGTGGATGATGACATATAATGGGGGGTGGGAGAGAGGCAAGAATGGAGGAAGGTGGGACTGCATAGAGGGAAAAGAGGAGTGGGAGGGGTGGGGGGAAGGAAAAATAACAGAATGAATCAAACACCATTACCCTATATAAATAGGTATTACATTATGGAGTATGCCTTTACTCCATGTACAAACAGAGAAACAACATGTATCCCATTTGTTTACAATAAAATAAATTTTTAAAAAGGAATATTATCAACAAAAACTGGAGAGTTTCATAACTTTCTAATAAAAACACTTTGCACTTCAGTGCAAATTATTTTAAAAATAAATTATTTTAAAAATATTTTAAAAATAGAATACTATCATAAATTATTTTAAAAATAGAATACTATCCTAAAATGTCAGTTCAGAAAAATTAATACATTGAAAAAATTGAAATGACAGCAATAGAAATCCTAGATATTAAAGAATAATTAGAATATCCAGTTTACATCACTTCAAAGCAACTATGAAAACTGCTTTACTCCTCTGCCATATTTTAATATAAATAATATTAATGTAATGGTTGTCATTCATGGAGTACTGTGAATCAGATACACTACAGTGTCTCTCAATAATCCTATAAATCCTATAAACAGCTACTGATCATCTTTTATCAGATGAGAAAAATAAAGGTAATCTGAAAGAGACAGTAGATATGCTGCAAGTCAAAAAAGTCAGGGATAAGATTCAAATCAGGTAGTCTGATTCTAGAATTGACACTTTTCCACTTGCTTCATTGATAATTTCTACATTATTTCTTTCCAAAACTTGTGCTGTAGAATGCTTTGCAGAATCAAGACCTAATTCTAAAATGTTTTTAAAACAAGATATGAAACTTACAATCCCACATTTTCCCACTCATGTTCAACAAACCTACTCTTAATGCTCATAAAATCTCTAGTCACTGGACTTCTACCAAATTGCCCTTTGACAGACTCCTGTCTTTACTCTTCCCACTGCTCAATTTAGATTTTTTAATCTAAATTCTTATTATAGGTTTTACTGAACACTTTCTCTGTCCTGTTTATTTGACATTGATTTTTTAAAAGAAGCAGAATTTTAACAAATTTAAAGATTTTTTGGCTTTTAAAATAATTCATGAATCAGGTAGCATCTCTTGAAAAAAATGTAGAAAAGGTGACCCAATTAGCTAAGCACAGGATGTTAACTTTATAGGTAGAAAAGAGGCGAAGAAAGCAAAAATAAGGATAAGGATCAAAAAGTGAACTGTTTTAAAGTTATGCATTTTTATCAGTAAATTAATTTCTTATTATGCCAGGTTAGGTTAACTGATTCCCTTCTGATTGGCTTCTGGGAATCTCCTGGTTTTGGTTTTTTTGTTATTTATACTGGACCATTTCAAAGTCCAGTTTCATTATGTAGTACCCAAAATGAGTTGCTCCATTCTCCTCTTGTTTATTGGGACCCAGTGCAGAAGCTCATTTGAAAATAATGGCTTCCTATAAATTTTGTTTAACACTGCTTAGTCAAAAATTCTAAAAACTGGATAATAAAACCTAAATACAACAGTCCTTTTCTATAGTTCTACATTTTTTTTTTTTTGGTACTGGGGAAAGAACTTGGGGATACTCGACCACTATGCCACATCCACAGCCCTATTTTGTATTTTATTTAGAGATAGGGTCTCACCGAGTCACTTCACACCTTATTTTTGCTGAGGCTGGCATTGAACTCTCAATCCTCCTGTCTCTGCCTCACAAGCCACAGGGATTGCAGGCATGTGCCACCATGCCTGGCTTATAGTTCTACTTTTCATCAGTGACCATCATTGAAGGAAACTACATATTACACAACAGAATCCAATATGACTTAATATACTCTGAAATAAAAGCTCAGCAATATAACCAAGGGGTTGAAAAACAAAAGCACAGTGGGTCAAGTGGCATATGCCACCTGATTTTGTATATAGACTATTACAGGAACATAGTCACAGCCATTGGTTTACATAGAATCTGTGGTTTCTTTCACACAACAGTATGGGTGAATAGATGATACAGACCGTATGGCTCACAAAGATAAAATATTTACTCTTTGGCTTTGCATATATTAAAAAAAAAAAAACTCTGACAACCTATGATATAACCTATAGTGCACCTCCATAAAAGTCTCTGAAGTTAAGAGGAGAAAAACAAAATCCATTTATGTTCACCCCAAGTCTATAGACATCAACTTAATTCCCCCTAGAAACCTGTTTTTCTAAGCTATTTTCTTTCCAAAATCTATCAGCTAATGCTTACCTACACCTACTTGAGTATACAAATATCTCCTGTATTTACTGTACTCCCATGGAACTAACCTAGACTCAGGTCTTCTCAATCCTGTAGGTGGTGAATCAGTCTTTTTATTAGTATTCACTTCCTTCTACAAGAAGGTACCCAATAATGGAGTACTATGCTAAAACATAGGTCATATTTTGTATACTGAATTAAAATGTTCCAAACTTTGTGACAGAATGTAACTTGAAACACTAAATGCATTTGATTTATACAAAAGTGACAGAAGAAAATGTAAATATTTAAATTTTGCAAATAAAGAACTCCTTAGTATAAACAGAGCTCTTTAGATTTATCTTCCAGTGACACTGCCCCATTTTTCTCTCCATCCCCCTGCAAAATGAAGAAAACTCTCACCATTCTTTAGCTTCCAAACCCACAAATTTTCCCAAAGACCTAGCAGCACCTCAATGTTCAAAATGGTTTTCCTTTTTCTGTTTGTCACCTCACTAGTAATCTAACATGCTCATTAAGAACCAAGGAGCATAGAGAAACAACATGTATCCCATTTGTTTACAATAAAAAAAAAAAGAACCAATGAGCAGCACACACAGCCCTGATGGAAGTTAATCTAGCACAAAGACAACCATAATCACAAAGACAACCATAACTTCAGTACATGGTGAGCTTACAGCCTAACAGGACAGGAAGGCAATAGTAAACACTCACACAAATAGGGAACTTGATTAGAATCACAAACCAGTGCTGTGAATGACAAAGGGCACTGTGGGATGGAACTACAATTTCAATCCTGATCTGGGAAGTCACAGATATCACTTCAGAAAAGCAGTCATGACACTTAAGAAATGAAGTGTGTATAGGGACAGTGAGTGAATAGGCTTCCTTCAGGAAGTCTTCTGATTGCTCCAACCTAAACCAACAGGTTTTATCATGCCTAAGAGTTGGAATATAATCATTAAATATAGTACTATAGTGTTAGTGAAGATGGACATTATAAAACAAATTTAACACCATGAAATATGTTGTATGGACTATAGTCTGTATATGTATTGTCATAAACATTGTTAATAAAACATAAATTTTGAAGGGATAAAACAAAATATATCCAAATTCTACCATGAACTTAGTAGGGTAGTGGAGTTTACGGGGGGTAATTTTTCTTTTGATCATTTTCTAAATTTTTGGTGACAATTATTTTAGAATGAAATATCATGGCAGTTTAAGTAGTTAACTCAATTTTAATTAAACACATATCTTATAGGTATTTTACTATTAACACACATAATACTCTATAATAGAAGGTAATTCATTACATATCTATGTTTCATGTAAAACTGCAAGCCTTTCAGTCAAACTTGGAAATTCTATACTACCATTTACTATAATTTTTAAAATTAAATATCATTTATATCTTGAGATTTCCCTACTCAATTCAATCTTATATTTGCTTCTATAAGGTCTTTGTATACTTTATTTTCTTTGTTATATACAGTCAAACCTTCATAAAAGAAAACTTATCAATAAAACCTTGAAGTTTTTTTTTTTGTTTGTTTATTTGTTTTTGTGGTATTGAGAATTGAACTCATGGCCTTGTGCTTGCAAGGCAAGCACTTTGCTGACTGCGCTATCTCCCCAGCCCCAACGTTAAAGTTTTTTTAAACTAAGTTTTAAATCACCACCTATCAAAAACAATAGAAAATAACAAGTGTTGGCAAGGATGCAGAGAAATTAAAACCATTACACATTTCTGATGGGAATGTAAAATACTCAGCCATTGTGGAAGACAGTTTGGCAATGTTCCAAAAAGGAAACAAAATTATCATATGACACAATTCTACTCCTAAGTGCATACCCAAAGGAAATGAAACCAGGTACTCAAATGTATGTGAACACATGCTTTCAGAAGTAGCATACACATTAGCCAAAGGGTAGAGATAGGCCTGTTAGGTCGGAAATTAGGCGAATGTAGGGGGCACAGCTGAGCAGCTAGAAAAAAGGTCAGCTGGCCAAAGGTGACCAGAAAGTTCACAGCAAGGTGAATGGAAATTTCCACTGACCCTTCACACCCACCTGTCACTCAACAGGACCCCCTCCCATCCTAGTCTATAAAAACCCTGGGCAGCCAGAGCCGTGCACAATTTTCTCTGGGTCCCTATACCCCGGGGGTCTGGGAATTTCATCTGAGAGCCAAATTCCAATAAAGCTTGCTTCAGCCACTTTTCTGTCCCATTTTATTTGGCTGCTAACTGTGCCCGCCGAGACCAGCCGAGTTTACATTTGGTCCCACTGTTGAACCCGCCAAGCCCGTCCAAGCTTACATTTGGTGCGGAAACCCGGGAGGGGGTTTCTTGGGCTCCCCCACCTAGGGGTTGGGACCCACCCCCTCCTCAGAAGAACCAGGAGATTCGGGTTGGGACCCACCCCCTCCTCAGAAGAACCAGGAGATTCGGACCTGTCCCACTCAGCTCTACTCTGTTTGGTCCATCCCGCTTCAAAGTGCGGTAAGTTCCCTGGGTTTTTCCCCATATGCCGTTCCAATCTACACCCTCTGTTCCAGAGGAGGTCTCTCCGTGGGCGCCCCACAGGCCTCACCCCTGCTCCGTCTGGGCTCTGCTTGCTGTGAAGATGTTTCAGCCTCCAGTCAGCCCCCCTGTTTATTCCATTTTTGGGCCCCCGAAAGTCAAGAGACATCCTGGCTTTTGGCCTTCCCACCGTTCTCTGGTATGCGGGAGTCAGAACTGGAATGCCTTTTCTGATTCTGGCATACCTGTCCAGGTGAAATTGGATGGCTAATGGAAAATACCAGGAGCTTACTAGACCCCAAAGCTCCCTTGGGGTGTATCCACCATAATTTTACTAAACGGGGACTTTCCAAAGACTTAAGCCATAAGCAGCTAATTTTTTATTCAACCTTGGCTTGGCCTCAATATATTCTAGATAATGGCTCAAGATGGCCACCAAAAGGCACTAGCAACCATTCACAAGCTTTCTTTTTGGAATTTAGCGCTCGCCCAGCTCCTTCTTCTACCTGTTCCACCACCCACATTCTCCTCCCCTGAGTGGTCCCAAACCCTGCCCGCCTCCATGCTCTGGCCAGAACCCTGCCTCCTCTTCCCATCCTTCTCTGGCTGAAAACCCACCCCCTCCTACAGGGGATTCAACTCCTCCCCCCTCCTTCCTCAGAGTCTTCCCACTTCCCCTCCCACCTCCTCCTTCAGAACATCTCTCTGCCTAGTCTCTTTCCTCCTCCCCTGTCAGCACTAACAGGCAACTTTATCAGACTCTCCCACTGCCTAACCCAGAGCTTCTTTATCCTCTCTGGGAAATAGCTAGTGCAAAAGGGTCATGTTAATCTAAGCTCCATTCTCATTTAGGGTCTTTCTCTGCTGATTCCTCTACTTATATTAAGGAATTTGAGTATCTTTCCCAAACTTATAGTCTTAATATCCTTTCTTCCACTCCCAGTATCCAATAGGTAGCACAGGACCATGAGGACCAAGCCCATTTAACAGACATAACTTTACCCACAGGAGCAGGTTCCAATATCTGAACCAAGCTGGAAATATCAGGAAGACCAGCAGGGCTACTGTCACTGTGCTCGCATGATCCAATACCTCATAGCAGGCATGCAAGCAGTCTCCAATAATGTGGTAAACTTTAATAAACTGAGGGAAATTATCTGGAATCCAGATGAGAATCCAGCTCTCTTTCTTAACCATCTTACAGAGGCCCTTACTAGATAAACTGGACCCTAAATCTCCCTCTGGTGCTACAGGGCTAGCAACCTACTTCCTTTTTCAATCAGCCCCTGATATAAGAAAAAAGCTCAAGCTGAGAAGGGCCCTCACACCCCTATTTGAGATCTGGTGAAAATGGCCTTTAAAGTCTGTAATGCCCCCAAAATCAGCAGAATTGGCCAGGCAAGCTTATTTACAGTAAAAGTTGGCACTCCAATCCCAAGGCTTGGTAACTGCCCTGTCCTGTGGCCTGTGGCTCCAGTGAGAGCTTCAAAGGGGAGCCAGCAGTCCTCTCTGCCAGGGGCTTGCTTCAAGTGTGAACATGAAGGTCACTGGGCTCTATGTCCAAACCCATGACCCCCCACCAGGCTGTGTCCCACCTGCAAACAAGCAGGACACTGGAAACGTGACTGCCCTATGGCCAGTCCCTCCTGAGCATCTCTACACAGAAGTGTGGCTAGCCAGGCAATCCCTTCCCATAAGCTTTTGGGATTCACAGAAGACTGAAGGAGCCTGGACTCGAGGACCCCTATAACCTTAGCCAAGTCCAGGGTTACACTCCAGGTAGCAGGTAAATCCATAATTTCTTGTGGACACTGGGGCTACCTATTCTGTCTTGCCTACCCACTCTAAGCCTTTATTTTCTTCCCAGGTTTCAGTTATGAGAATTGATGGAAAACCCTCCTTCCCAAGCAGAATAGCTAAATTAGCCTGTGCCCTAGAGGGACATCCTTGTACACACTCATTCCTAGTTATTCCTTCCTGTCCAGTCCCCCTCCTAGGAAGAGATGTTCTCCATCCCCTAGGATCCACCTTACAGCTTCTTCCCAGGCACACTGCTAGTGCTGACCTTTTACCTCTGTTTCATACATTTTCTAGTGCTTCCACACCACCTACCCCACCGTTGCCCCAGACCTGGTCGACCCCCAAGCCAGTCATAGCCTCCCACCACAAGCCAGTCCTTATCCAAATAAAACCTCAAGCTAAGTTTTCCTCACCACCCCTTCAGTCACAAATTTGGACATACTCCTCACTCCTAACTCTGAGTCTCACAACAGAGAGAATCCAAGCCCTACATGACTTACAGCCACCAGAAATGACAGATTACATTCTCTCCTTCCTGGGTTTAACTGTTTTTTTGTTTTTTGGTTTTTTTTTTTTTCAGACACTGGATCCCTAATTTTGCACTCCTTGCCAAACCCCTATATCAGGCAGCAAAGGAGATTCCACATAGGCCCCTGACCTCCCCCGAGATGATAGCTAACTCTTTTTACAAGCTCAGGGATACTCTTATATCCTCCCCTGCTCTCTCTTCCCAACCCTAACCGTCCTTTTCACCTCTTCATGGATGAAAAACAGGGTGTTACCACTGGCCTCCTCACGCAACCAACTGAACCTTCTTACAGACTGGTGGCACACCTCCAAGCAGCTTGATTTCACGGTTCATGGGTGGCTACCATGTCTCCAAGCACTGGCGACAGCAGCTGAATTAACTAAGAAAGCTCTAAAACTCACCCAACTTCAACCAGTAACTGTGTTTTCCACCCATCAACTGCAGGACCTCTTAAACCACAAATCCTTTCCACTCCCACAGGTGCTAAAGATGCTACATTCACCTTGTGAAGACCTCTTCAATTACCCACTCCCCTCTCCTAACATAACCATTTTTGTAAATAGCAGTACTGTGCTGGATCCCGATGGACACTGTAGAGCCACTTTATGCAGATGTCACCCCGGCCTGAGTTCTGGAAACCAATTGCCTTCCACAAGGGACCATTTACCAAAAGGCTGAACTCTTTCCTCTGATCAGGGCTCTAATTTTATCTAAAGGTGAACAAGTCAACATCTACACAGATTCCAAATATGACTTCCTGATTGCTCACTCACATTGGGCTATATGGAAGGAGTGTGAATTTTTCACTACAAAGTGCTCACCAGATAGGAAAGAAAAACAGAAGGTTGTAAGTATGGGAATGTATTCAGTAGAAAGTAAAAGAATGTTTCTAAGGCAGAAAGTTCTTGTGTGATATAATATATGAGGGTCAAAGTAAGTGCTAAAAATGTCTGTGTAAGTAAAGAGCAAATTTCAACAAGTTTGCATATAACTAAGTTGGTTATATGTATATGAGACAGGCTGTAACCTAGTACCTAGGAATGTTCCTGTGCAGGGGCACAAGATGCCTGGCTGCTGTGGCAGTACCCTCGCTGGGAAAATTGTGCAAGAATCCTATGAGCTCTGACATTGATCTCAGGCACACAGCTCTTGGGCAGGAAGGAATTCCTTTGCTAGATAACCAGTGTTTCCTCAGTTCCCTTCTCTGGTTCCTGCCTGCCTTACAGTAAGTTTGGAAAGTGGACTTCCATGAAAGCAACACAGAGCTGCTAACATTGCACTGTGCAGCTGTTGAAAGTTGCATAGATGTCCTAGTCTCTATAACTTTCCTGAAAACAAAGAATAATGCTTATGTAATCTTTAACCTGATAATAAGACATATATAAAGATTGCTAATGTAACTCTTTAGAACTACATTTCCATCAGAGAACAGAGTTCCATCTGATCTCTGCTTAATCTTCAAAATCTGTGTTTTGTGAAAAGCCCTACCTTATCTAAAATAAGGCTCTGCCTCACCTGGCTGCATATTAGAATGGCTCCAAAATAAGCCAGACTTTAATTCATTTAAAATTTTGCTCAAAAGTTTGATGTTTGCTGTGAAGATTACTGTGATCTCAAACAGGGGATATAATAAATAACTCAGCCAGAATTCAGGATACCTATTGCACAAACAGAATGTTTTACTGTTGGTGATTCCATTTTGTATTTTCCTTGTAAACTCTGTTGCCTGATTAATTTTTGCAGAAGTATTGCTTCAAGAGCAAACACTGCAAATTAACTTGAAATGGTAAGGCATCACCAGTAGACCAATTAGATAAAAGGGGATAAATAACTGTAAAGTCACGGACATTGAAGTTAAAGCCCAGCACTCTTACTTTATGATTGGGGAGACTAACTTGGTGGATGGTTAAGATCAAATTTAGAAATTGAGATTAAATACAGAGGCCAAGAAAAGTCAATAACAGGCCAATTTGACCAGCTTAATCTTAGAAACCTAACAAAACAGTTAAAACCTAAATATAGCCATTCTTTGGCATTTAAGAGAAACAATATTTAAATGCAACTGAAGATGTACACTTGTGTTAACCTCCCTAAAATAAATAAAGACTGGAAGCTACAAGAGAGAAATACTTAGGCAGATGTACCTGCTAACTATCAAGAGAAACTGCCAGAATCAGGAGTTTTTAGTCAGTTTAAGGCCTACATATCCTCCTAAACTACATTGGTAGGCTTAATCTATGCTTGCTAGTATGATTATGTATACCTAAGTGGCAGGAATATAGAGATCTCTACTAAACACAGGTTATACCAACAAGAAGACTTAATTATGCAGTCACTGCCAATCAAAAGCTAGAACAGCAACTCCAGAAGGCAGTAGAGGCATCTGCTGCCCCTCTGACATCCCTGCAAAGATGAATAACATTTATTGCTCAAGTTTCCTTGCAGAACTGTCGAGCACTAGATCTGACAGAGAGAAAGGGCAAACATGTCTCTTATTAAGGGAAGAATGCTGCTATTACATCAATGAAACTGGACTGGTCGAAAAGAATGTTGAAACTTAGACATCTGAGTGAAAGGTTGAAACAACTTCAATCAAATGACCCCTGGCCAGGATGGCTGAAGTCCCCTGTTGTCACCTGGCTAACCCCTATCCTTACTATCCTATTTGTGATAGGATTTTTGCTAATGATTGCTCCCTGTCTCCTCAGGATTGCACTGAACCGCATAAGTGAGGTTGCCAGGGTGACCTACAACCAGATGCTCCTACAATCTTATAGTAGCCTCCCCACCAACCTAGAACTCGAACCTTTTTCTCCCCACTATGCCCCCTAACATGCAGAAAGTAGCCAGACAGAATCCGGTGCCCTATATCACCAAAAAGGTTGGGATGTTAGGTCAGAAATTAGGTGACGGTAGGGAGCACAGCTGAGCAGCTAGAACAAAGACCAGCCCACCAAAGGTGACCAGAAAGTTTGTAGCAAGGTGGATGGAAAGTTCCACTGACCCTTCACACCCACCTGTCACTCAACAGGACCCCCTTCCATCCTAGTCTATAAAAACCCTGGGCAGCCAGGCCCATGCACGATTTTCTCTGGGTCCCTATACCCTGGGGGTCTGGGAATTTCGGCCAAGAGACAAATTTCAATAAAGCTTGCTTGGGCCACTTTTCTGTCCCATATTATTTGGCTGCTAACTGTGCCTGCTGCAACCCGCTGAGTTTACATTTGGTCCCGCCATTAAGCCTGCCAGCCTGTCTGAGCTTACAAGGCCAAGTATCTATGAATGCATGACTGGATAAGCAAATCACAGTATATACAAACAATGCAATTTTTTTGGGAGGGGTGCTGGGGATTGAACCTAGGACCTTGTGCTTAGGAAGCAAGCTCTCTACCAACTGAGGAATATTCCTATCCCAATGTAATATTATTTGGACATTGAAAGGAACAGTCCTGACCATACTACAGTATGTTCTCAAAAATATTAAACTAAATAAAAGAAACCAGACATAAAAATACACATTTGTTTCCATTTATACAAAATATTCAGAAGAGGCAAAATCACAGAAACAAAACAGTGGAGATTGGCAGGGGCTGGGAGTAGGCACAGTAGGGAACCACTCAAAGTATATAGGGTTTAACTTTGGACTAAGGACAATGTTTTGCAGTTGGAGATCATGATTGCACAACATGGTGAATGTACAGAATTGTTCACATTAAAATGGTTAATGTTTGATACAAAATTCACCTCAATTTTAAAAACTGAATACCCAAAGAAGGAGCAACTTTCAGGAAACAAATAAGCTTCAGAAGACTGAGGCATGGGAATCACAAGTTTGATGCTAGCCTCAGCAGGTTAGTGAGACCCTGTATCAAAAGAAAAAAATAAAAAGATCTGGGGATTCAGTTCAGTGGTGAAGTACCCCTGGACTCTAAACCCAGAAACACGTTCTCAAAAAAAAATTACTGAAAACTCTTCCTCTTCCTTACATAGATGCCTGCTACTAAAACAGGAAAAATAGATGAATCACTTCAGCAAATAGGTCCCTAACCTATCCTAAACTCAATTGCCTTATTATATCCTAAAACTTTTAACCTAATTTACAAAACAGCCTATTATTCACCCAGACCAAAAATCATCAGTGGTAGAGTTAACTGGAATCTACATCATTTAAATATTTTGGCTTTCCTTCCAAAATTCCCTTTGGTTTAAAATTTAAAAAAAAAAGACAATTTACTGGAGGAGGCTGAAATTATTACTTTTCTATTCTAAAGAAAAGAAAAAAAACATTTGTTTAATCAATGAATATTAAATTGGTGCCACTGTGTTTGTCAAACATTCTTGATACTTGGGATATATTGAAAAATGAATTTTTTTTCTAAAACAATTTGAATTCCAAGAGGGATAGAGAGAGAAAAAGACAAGCATGAATTAAGGAATGAGTAGTGAACAATATGTTAGAAAGTATTAAGTGATATGGGTGGAGAAGGAGGGGATTAGGAATTAGAACAAGGGAAAAATGCATGAAACAATGTGCCAGTACTAAATTGAAGATATTTGAAGGAGCCTCACCAAGAAGGCAACATCTGAGTCAAGAATTGGAGGTAAGCTACTTATGGAGCATATATTTGAAACATGACAATTACAGTTAAAAAGAAGATCAAGACAGAAGTTTATTTGGCATCATGAGGTATGTTACAGAGGCTAGGCACAGGAACTGGAGTGAAGGTGGTATGAAATAAAGTTAGAGAGCAAAGGAGCAGGAGAGAGAAAAATTTGAGCATTTTCTAGGCACTTACCTGTGTAAGAAACCCATGAAAACCACGCCAGACTTGGAAATTGACATAAGAGGGTTTATTAAGCAAACAGTGTCTCCCTGCAGGGTAAGAGAGAAAATGAGAGCAAAAGAGAAAGAGCTTGCACAAGAGAGAGTGTGAAAAGTGAGGAGAAGAGAGAAAGAAAGTGAATAGGAGAGAGAAAACTGAGAAAAGATGGCAGGGAAGATATCCTTAAGCAGTTGAATTCCACAGGGCTAACAGGGACCAATAACAGAGAAGGATACTTGCAAGCTGACTGATGATTCAATAGCTAGCTAGGATGTTCACAGACTGACAAGTAGTTGGGAGGCGGGGAAATGGCTGCAGCAGAAAGGGCGGGGAGAGCAGCTTTCAGACTGACAAGCTAGGTTGTGATGCAACCTAAAGGGCGGGGGAGCAGCTTTGTATTACAACCTGAACCTTGTAAAGGGAGAAAAGATAATTAACATAGAAAGAGCAGACCAGGGCTGGATGCAAAGTAGTATCTCCAATTCCTAACCCAATGAAGGTCATGTTGTCAAGTCAGTCACTTCCAGTAAGAATTTTCCTAGGAGATAAACAATGGGTAGGAACTGAAAGTTAAAACAATCAAGACTACAGGATGAAAACAAGGTAGGATTCCTGAAAGGCATGATCTACATAGATCAATGTAACTGGTGGTGTAGAGCAAGAAAAACACAGCTAGAAATAAAAGTTGGACTTTACTGGAGATGGATACAAATGCTGGACTGAAGTCCTCCTTTTTAAGCATTTAGCATGTATGCATGCATGGAGTATTATAAACATGAAACTTATAGTCCTGATACATCTGAAGATCACTTTGATTACTGCCTTTGTAATATAAAGCTGCTACCCTGCCTCTTATGCTGCTTTCATTTTCTCTCCTCCCAACTTCTTGTCACTCCCACCCCCCCAACCTTTCGACTGCAGCCATTTCCTAGCCTCCCAACTACTTGTCAGTCTGTAAACATCCTATCTAGCTATTGGTTCATCAGTCAGCTTGCAAGTGTCCTTCTCCGTTATTGGTCCCCTTTTAGCCTGGTGGAATTCAACTGCTTAAGGATAGCTTCCCTGCCATCTTTTCTCATGCTTTCTCTCTCCTACTCACTTTCTTTCTCTCTCCTGCATGTGCCCTTTCTCTTCCTCTCATTTTCTCTCGTACCCTGCAGGGAGACACTGTTTGATTAATAAACCCTCTTATGTCAATTCCCATCTCCAGCATGGTTTTCTAGGTTCTTGCAGTCTTGAAATGAGAAGAAATTGTAAGGAATACCATGAAAACCATGCCGGACACAGGAAATCACATAAGGGAGTTTATTAAGCAAACAGAGTGTCTCCATGCAGGATAAGAGAGAAAATGAGAGGAAAAGAGAAAGGAAAGAGAAAGGGCACACGCTAAAGAGAGTGGAAAGTGAGGAGGAGAAAGAAAGCGATTCAGGGGGAGAGCAAAGCAAGAGAGAAAAAATGGCAGGGTAGCTACCGTGAAGTAGTTGAATTCTGCCAGACTAATGGGGGACCAATAATGGAGAAGGATACTAGCAAGCTGACTGAAGAACAAATAGTTAGCTAGGATGTTCACAGATGGACAAGTGGTTAGGAGGTGGGGAAAATGGCTGCACTGGAAAGGGCAGGGAGAGCAGCTTTGCATTACAGGAATATTATAAGAATAACAAAGAATTTGGAAATGACATTTTTAGAAAGGTTTGAAGAAAGTAAGTAATAAATGAAACAGCTACCACAGCTTTCAAAAGTGTAAAGGTCCAAAATAAGGCAAAATAGGAGATGTAACTTCTCTGCACAGGTAATCAGGACACCTGATATGAGCATCATTTCCCCAACAATATATAATGGCCACCAGGGTACTCCCTCCAATTTACTCTCATTCCTTTCCCTTTCTCTTTTGCTCCAGTGCCCAACAGAGCAGAAGGGAAATTGACATAACTTGTAAAATCAAATAGATGTAAATTCTTGACTTTTAACTCCTTTCTAATGATGTAACTTTGAAAGCCAGATTTTTAACTTATTTGAGTCTCAGCCTGTTTGCACTGAAATGGGCAAATGCATAAATGATACATTGCAAAGACTAGGCAAGTCTTAAGGCTTGGCAGACACTAATTTCTCCTTTATCATTGAGTCAGTTCCTTTCTGTCCAATCATTTGCTTCCAACAGATGCTCTGGCCTTCTTAAAACCCTATTACAGACAGACAAGGTGGCACACACTTGTAATCTCAGCAACTTGGGAGAATGAGTCAGGAGGATCTTTAGTTCAAAGCCAGCCTCAGCAAAAGCAATGTGCTAAGCAACTCAGTGAGACGCTGGAGATGTGTCTCAGTGATCAAAAACCCCTGAGTACAATCCTCAGTACCCCCAACAAAAAAAAAAAAATCCTGATTACAACCAAGAATAACGAGATATTGTAGTGTATTGTGATTGCATCAAGAACACATTCACAAGCCAGGCACAGTGGTACACACCTATAAGTCCAGCAGCTCAGGAGGCTGAGGCAGGAAGATCACAAGTTTGAGGGCAGCCTCAGAAACTTAGCTTGGCCCTAAGTAACCTAGCAAAATTATGTCCCAAAAAAGTAAAAAATAAAAAAGGGCTGCAGATGTGGCTTGTGGTTAAGTGCCCCTGGGTTAACATCTGGTACCAAAAAAAAAAATATATATATATATATATTTATATATATATTGTTTATATATATATTTATATATATATTGTTTATATATATATATATTTATATATATATTGTTTATATATATATATATATATAAACAAGTTCATTCAAGTTCATTTAAAATGATAATGGAGAGATTCGTAAGTGGCAGAGGATGATCAGGTCAAGTGGTTATCTGGCTTTTCTGCACCCAATTATCTTACTGAGTAAAAAAGATGTAAAAAAACATGAAAAAGTGCCTACTCAACTTAGGACAAACTGGCATATATAACATTCTCTTTCATACACACAACCATGCTTTGTATATTCATAAACTTGTAAGTATATATGTATACATACATACATATACATAAACATATGGTATATTCTATTATACAAATATTGTTTCAAGGCTGAAGTGACAACAAATTGCAGTATTAATGGTATTGGTACTGAAAATATTAAAGTATGAAATCAAAATATGAATAATTGTTCAGTTATAAAAGTTATTTATTTATTTTCTACAGATACATTAGATTCAAGATAAATTTTTAAAACTTGGGGAACTAAAAAAGATTATTCAGAAAAAGCAGAAATTAAAATAGAATATTTTTGAAATAGCTCTAAAAATTAATGCCCCTCATTTGAAAGCAAACACAAACCAGGAGAATTGAAAGTTCAAATCTAGCCTGAGCAAAAGTAAGGTGCTAAGCAATTCAGTGAGACCCTGTCTCTAAATAAAATACAAAATAGGGATGGGGATGTGGCTCATGACCAACTGTCCCTGAGTTCAATTCTAGCACAAAAAAACATTGACTATTTCATTTTTCCTAGGTTGAATCTCGTGTTATAGGTGCAGAGAGCCGAACCATCCACTGTGACCAGTAAAATTATGAAAAATAATTAGTTATCTAATTGAAAAAGAAAAAAATATTAAAGAAAAAAGAGGCCTGTTTAAGGAAGAATGAGTCTAAGGCAATATGATCATAGAATAGACTGGCAAATGATCAAGAGCCAACAACTAAATTAAAATAAATTGCTTATTTTGTGTGAAATGTGGTTGTACAACTGTGAGTGATTTTATACTGTGATTTTCCCTCAGTGATACCAATTTTTTCCAATTAAAATAAACTTATATAATGTATTATAAATTATCCATTGAGATATACAAATATAATAACATATTTTTTAGTTGGTAATGAAATTATGTATTCTTATCCATCCGTAGATGCTTATTAAGTCTGGGTAACATTTGGATGAGGAAAAGAGTTCCCCTGTTCCCAATGTCCCCATCATAAAATAAACATTGTTCAGATAAAAGTATGTTGTGAAACATTATAGGACAAGAGTAACTACATATTTTTAAATATTATTGAACTTCAAACTACTAAATTTAGCTCATTAACAGGCAATGTAGAAACTGTTATTACCCCAAAATCAATAATATATAAAATGTTACCTTTTTCAAACGAGCACTGGCTTCTCATTCATCCTTAAAATAAAAGTATCATGTTATAGAGATAAACAATTGTCATAAATGCCAATGTCTCTTTACCCTAGGTTTTAAAGAGGATATATCTAAGTTAAAAAGAAGAATGTAAAATACACAACCACAACACAGAATAATCCCCCCTGCAATTAAAACAGTAGCATATGTTATAAACTGGAAAATATACAGCCAACTATGATACTTGTTGCACATTAAATAAATATATGACTAAAAAGTGAGGGGACACTTCCTAGCACTTATAAGGACACAACCCAAGGATTTTTCCTACAAATCCAGAAAAACAAATTTGATCTGATAACAGAAACATGTTAATGAAATTTAAAATTTTTCATACCTGTATACATTTAGTGAACAGAAAAAATGGTTTAAAAATTTGAGTTACAGTGCCTCAGGACTCTAACATGGCATTTCTATAAAAGGAATCCATGGTGAAAAGAAAATGACACAATGTTAATGAGGTGAAAATAACAGGACTAAATACCTGTGAAGCATTGCAATTTTGTAGCATAACTTGTCTTAGCCTCTAATTCTGCTAAACACACCCTCATTCAAATTCCAGGAACTAATGAATATTTTATCTTACTTGGAAAAGGAACTTTGCAAGTAGAACTAATGTTAAGCATTCTGTGATAGGATGGGCAACCTGTATTATTCAGGTAGGTCAATTAAATCATGTGGGTACTAAAAATGTGATTCCAGAGCTAGGTCACAGGGACAAAGTTGTCATCACTGCAACTGGGTAAGGGAAACAATATGATCACTTTCCCCACATCACCATTACTGGCTTCTTTAAAGATGGAAAATGGGGATCACAGTTGAGGGACATGGTGCCCTCTAAAAATGAAAAAGACAAGGAAGCAAGCTTTCCCCTACAGCCTCAAGACAGGAACACAACTATTCTGATTCCTTGACTGTGATCCCATGAGAACCAAATTGGACTTTAAAGCTACAAGATGGGAAGATAATTTAATGGACTTTTTAAGCCTACTAAATCTATGTAGTGTGTTATTAAAACAATAGAAAACTAACACAAAACCCCTTTTGTGAGCACAATTTCCTGCTTCTCTGCCAGATACAGTATGCCAAAACTGATGGAAAACTAAGAAAATGGACAAGAAGTCAACCTAGAGTCCTAATGTCAATGATATGTCAAATTAACAAATTTTGTGATCACCAACCACAAGATTTCTGGGCTTCAATGGTTCTCTGCAGGCAAATTCCTCATCAATTCACCAGAAAAGGTTAACATACACATGCATTACATGTGAAATTCTAAGGTCATCTTCTATGGAAAGATTTGGGAGCTATAAGTAATATTGAGATAAATAGATTTCAATTGAAGAGATTTGTCCCCCTTTTCAATTATTTGATAAGCTAGTAGGGAAATAGAAGTACTAACATTCATTCTCAACTACTAACTAAAGACATTTCTTGAAGAGTTTCCTTTATTTGTTTAGGAAATAAATATTCAGTAGAAACATATAAAGTTCTTGATATATCAAAAAGGGTAAAGTTTCAACAATTTCATATAGTTAATCCACCTAATTTCTCTTAGCTTGCACCATACAGCTAGAAGAGGTTAAAAAAAAGCAATCTTTCCCCCAAAATTATCACTGCTCTGAAGTTTCTACTAACACTCTATGAAACAACAAAAAAATTAAGTCATCTCCCTTTCTGTAAACCCTGTGGAGAATTTAGCCTCTAAGCTTTGCTTGGCACATCTATTTGCCTATTAACTAAAGGTACCTAATGCCTTAATGCAACCCAGTTCCATAATTACATTAAGCCATCCATACCATGCTCACTAATCTTTGAAACTATAAATAACTGTCATAACAATAACAAATTATTAAAAAGTACCAATAAGGTTTTTTAAAGAACTTAATAAGCTCTCAAAATCACTGTGAAGCCATCAGCTCAATGTTTTAGAATTAAATCACACCAAGAAAAGCGAAGCAAAAAATTACAGATTTAAATCTCAAAAATTACAAATCCTGAAAGAAAAAACAATCATGCAATAAGAAAACAGAAGGGGTGCCTAATATATCTTTATATTTATTCATGATTTAACAAGTCTCCATCTTAAGAAACTTAATAAAGCACTCAATGATATCTAAAATAGACAGTAACAAGATATATAGGATAATCTACTATTACCATCTAAAGTTAATGGAATGGACTAGTGTTACATTAAGCTTCATAAGTGACTCTTTCAAAATATCAGTTAGCACAATAGTTTTGTGGTTTAGAAAGCTTATGTGGAAGCAGAGTTATAGCTAAGCATAGGTCAAAAAAGTTTTTATGGGTTGGGGTGGTGGCTCAGTGGTACAGCACTTGCCTAGCATGTGAGAAGCACTGGGTTTGATTCTCAGGACCGCATATAAAAAAAATAAAAATAAAAGCCCATCAACAATCAAAAAAATTTTTTTAAATGTTGTTACACTGGATAGTGGCATAAAAAAAATACAGACCCATGGAACAAAATAGAGATCCTACAAATAAACCCACATATCCATAGCCAACTGTTTTTTTTTTAACCAAGATGACAAGAAAGGTCTAGGGAAAATGACAGTTTCTTCATTAAATGGCATTTAATAATTGGGTTTTCACACAGAGAAAAAATTAAATTAGGTCCCTATTACCCATCAGTTTAAAAAAATCAACTTTAAATGATTAAACTCTAAAATTACTAGAATAAAACATAGGGAAAACACTTCAGGACACTGGAATAAGGAAGGAGTCTTGAAGAAGAATTCAAAAGCACAGAAAACAGAATCAAAAATAGACAAATGGGATTAAATCAAAGAAAAATATCTTCTGCACAGTTAAGTAAACAATCACCAAAGTAAAGAAACAACCCAGGGTTTTTCAAGATGGCGGCCTAGAGGGTGGCTGCATTTCATGTTGCTCCAGGACTCAGGATTCAAAAGAGGAGATATTGAGACGCTTGGGACCAACTCAAAGCAGCTGGGTGACTCTCACCCCCTGGGGGGGCATCCCGGATGGGACGGGGGTCCCGGAACGCAGGAAACTTTGTGAAGTAGAACTGCCGGCAAGACGCCCCTCCCCCCGCTGGAGCAGTGAACTCAGACAGCTGGGAGCGCCGTAAAGGAGGCCGCTCCGCACAGCGCTGGGACTCGGAGCAGCCACTGGGGCTCCGGCGGCTGCCCAGGGGAAGAGTGGCGAGGAGAACTGTGTGGACTCAGGACACCGGGGCCTGCCCTGAGGAGGAGGAGAGGAGCGTGGCCACTTGGATTCGGAGAGACTGCACCAGAGCTACAGGCGGTTGTCAGAGGAGAAGCCGCGTGGCGAGCTGTTTGGACTCAGAACGATGCTTCTGAACCCCGGGGCCTGCCCTGAGGACGAGGAGAAAGAAGAGGAGCGCGGTCACTTGGATTCGGGTGACTACACCAGAGCTACAGGCGGTTGCCAGAGAAGGGGCTGCATGGTGAGCTGTTTGGACTCTGACCACTTCTGAACCCCAGGGCCTGCCCGGAGGAGTAGGAGAAGGAGGAGGAGGAGCGCGGCAGGTCCTTTGGACTCGCAGTGACTGCAATGGCGCTCCAGGCGGCTGCTCAGAGGAGAAGGCGAGTGGTGAGTTGTTTGGTCTTAAAATGACAGCTCCTGAACACAGGGGGGCTGCCTGGAGGAGAAGCGTGGTGGGATGCGTGGTCTTGAGTGGCCGCACCTGAGCTCCGGGCGGTGCCCAGAGGACCCGTGCAGCGGGTCACGTGGATTCAGAGCCACTCAGAGGGACTGCTCCTGAACACCCCGGGGGTTATCTGGAGAAGGAGGAGGAACGGGGAGGGTCACTTCGACTCGGAGTGATTGATTGCCCCAGGCTACGGGTGGTTGGTGGGAGGAGGAGACACGAAGTGAGTTTCTTGGACTCCTAGTGACCGCACCAGCATACTGGGTGGCTGTCTGGAGGAAGAGGCCTGTGGCGGGTCTCTGGGACTCAGAGCAATTGTTCGGGGCCAAAGGTGGCTGCTCAGAGGAGGGGCCACGCAGCCAGGCGATTAGGTGCAGAGCAGGGTCCCAGGATCTAGGAGGCTTCTGGGTGGAAGAGCCACACAGAGACAGGCTTAGGGCGGAGCGAAGGTTCCAGGCCTGTGGGCAAATTCTCTGAGGAGGGGCAGCCTAAGGAGATTCATCTGCGAAGGGTGAGGCTCCCAGGCCCAGGAGGTAGGGCCGGGCCCCTGGAAACTTTGCAGAGGAAGGCAGCCCAGCCCAGGCAGTAGCTGTAAATTGAGGGGAACCTCTAGGAGGAAACTGACCAGCGAGACCTCCCCACTGGGTGAGTCTTCCCTGCCTGGTGAGGTTTCCCCACAAGGACGGTAAAACCAGAGACACAGGCCCAAACAGGCCTTGCCTCAGCCCACAGCCTAGGTCCACTTTGGATGACCATTGGTCAACAAGTGGAGGCACCTCTGCCCACTAGCAGGGAATATACCCCACCTGAAGGCCACCACTCCTAGAGAGGCAGCTTCCTTGTGGAGCACCGCATTATCAACTTCCTCCAAGACTTCAGCCTACTGAAGGCTAAGAGGGGATATATATAGAAATCTTCAGGGACATTGTAAATCAACAGAGGAAATCTGCAATATCTCAGCGGTCCACTGATACCTGAACAATATGAGAAAACAAGGAAAGAAAATGATGCAAACAAATCTAGATGTTACATCAATAAAACCCAATGACAGCATGGCAGAAGAAATGACAGAAAAGGAGTTCAGAATGTACATAATTAAAATGATCAGAGAAGCAAACGATGAGATGAAAGAGCAAATGCAAGCATTGAATGATCGCACCAATCGACAGTTAAAAGAGCAAATACTGGAAGCAAAAGATCATTTCAATAAAGAGTTAGAGATATTGAAAAAAAAACCAAACAGAAATCCTTGACATGAAGGAAACAATAAACCAAATTAAGAACTCCATAGAAAGCATATCCAATAGGATAGAACACCTGGAAGACAGAACCTCAGACATTGAAGACAAAATATTTAACCTTGAAAACAAAGTTGAACAAACAGAGAAGATGGTAAGAAATCATGAACAGAATCTACAAGAACTATGGGATATCATGAAAAGGCCAAATTTAAGAATTATTTGGATTGAGGAAGGTCTAGAGAAACAAGCCAAAGGAATGAACAACCTATTCAATGAAATAATATCAGAAAATTTCCCAAATCTGAAGAATGATATTGAAAATCAAGTTCAAGAGGCTTATAGGACTCCAAATACACAAAATTACAACAGACCCACACCAAGGCACATTATAATGAAAATACCTAACATACAAAATAAAGACAGAATTTTAAAGGCTGTGAGAGAAAAGAACCAAATTACATTCAGGGGGAAACCAATACGCATATCAGCATATTTTTCAATCCAGACCCTAAAAGCTAGAAGGGCCTGGAACAACATTTTCCAAGCCCTGAAAGAAAATGGATGCCAACCAAGAATCTTATACCCAGCAAAACTTACCTTCAAATTTGACGATGAAATAAAATCCTTCCATGATAAACAAAAGCTAAAAGAATTTACAAAAAGAAAGCCAGCATTACAGAACATTCTCAACAAAATATTCCATGAGGAAGAGATGAAAAACAAAGAAGCAAATCAGCAAAGGGAGGAATTATCCTAAAGGAATTGTCAAATAAAGGAGGAAACAAGTTGTGTCAAACAAATAAATAAACAAAATTTTAAAAATGAACCAAATGACCGGGAAACCAAATCATTTCTCTATAATAACCCTGAATGTTAATGGCCTGAATTCATCAATCAAAAGACATAGACTCCAGACTGGATTAAAAAGAAAGATCCAACAATATGTTGCCTGCAAGAGACTCACCTCATAGAAAAAGATACCCATAGACTAAAGGTGAAAGGATGGGGAAAAACATACCATGCACATGGACTGAGCAAAAAAGCTGGAGTATCCATCCTCATTTCCGATAATGTGGACTTCAAGCCAAAGTTAGTCAGAAGGGATAAAGAAGGTCATTTCATACTGCTTAAGGGAAGCATAAATCAGCAAGATATAACAATCATAAACATCTATGCCCCAAACAGTGGCTCATCTATGAATGTCAAACAAATCCTTCTCAATTTCAGAAACCAAATAGACCACAACACAATAATACTAGGTGATTTTAACACGCCGCTCTCACCACTGGACAGATCTTCCAGACAAAAATTGAACAAAGAAACCATAGATCTCAATAACACAATCAATAATTTAGACTTAACGGACATTTATAGAATATACCATCCAACCAAGAGTGAATAAACTTTCTTCTCAGCAGCACATGGATCCTTCTCTAAAATAGACCATATATTATGCCACAAAGCTAATGTTAGCAAATACAAGAAGATAGAGACACTAGCATGTATTCTATCAGATCATAATGGATTGAAGTTAGAAATAAATGAAAGAGTAAAACACAGAAACTATTCCAACATCTGGAGATTAAACAATAAGCTATTATAAGATGAATGGGTAACAGAAGATATTAGGAAGGAAATTAAAAAATTCTTAGAGGTAAATGAGAACAAAGAAACATCATATCAAAATCTCTGGGACACTATGAAAGCAGTACTTAGAGGGAAATTTATTTCATGGAGCGCATTTAATAAAAGAAGTAAAACTCAACAAATAAACAACCTAACACTACAGCTCAAAGCCCTAGAAAAAGAAGAACAGAACAGCACCAAAAATAGTAGAAGACAGGAAATAGTTAAACTCAGAGCTGAAATCAATGAAATTGAAACAAAAGAAACAATACAAAAAATTGACAAAATAAATAGTTGGTTCTTTGAAAAAATAAACAAAATTGATAAACCTTTAGCCACATTAACAAAGAGAAGACGAGAAAAAACCCAAATCACTAAAATTCGGAATGAACAAGGAAATATCACAACAGACATGATGGAAATACAAAACATAATTAGAAGCTATTTTGAAAATCTATACTCCAAAAAATAGAAAATTTCGAAGCCATCAACAGGTTTCTAGAGACATATGAATTGCCTAAACTGAATGAGGAGGACATAAACAATTTAAATAGACCAATTTCAAGTACTGAAATAGAAGAAGTCATCAAAAGCCTACCAACAAAGAAAAGTCCGGGACCAGATGGGTTCTCAGCCGAGTTCTACAAAACCTTTAAGGAAGAGCTCATTCCAATACTTCTCAAAGTATTCCATAAAATAGAAGAGGAGGGAACCCTCCCAAACTCATTCTATGAAGCCAATATCACACTGATACCTAAACTAGACAGAGACTCATCAAGGAAAGAAAATTTCAGACCAATATCCTTAATGAACATCGACGCAAAAATTCTCAACCAAATTTTACAAATCGCATACAAAAACATATTAAAAAGATAGTGCACCATGATCAAGTGGGTTTCATCCCAGGGATGCAAGGTTGGTTCAACATCAGGAAATCAATAAACGTAATTCACCATATTAATAGACTTAAAGTCAAGAATCACATGATTATTTCAATAGATGCAGAAAAAGCATTTGATAAAATACAGCACCCCTTCATGCTCAAAACACTAGAAAAAATAGGGATAGTGGGAACATTCCTTAACATTGTAAAGGCCATTTATGCTAAGCCCATGGCTAATATCATTCTAAATGGTGAAAAACTGAAAGCATTCCCCCTAAAAACTGGAACAAGGCAGGGATGCCCTCTTTCACCACTTCTATTCAACATCGTTCTTGAGACTCTGGCCAGAGCAATTAGACAAACCAAAGAAATTAAAGGGATATGCATTGGAAAAGAAGAACTCAAACTATCCCTGTTCGCTGATGACATGATTATATATTTAGAGGAACCTGGAAATTCCACCAGAAAACTCTTAGAACTCATAAGTGATTTCAGTAAAGTAGCAGGTTACAAGATCAATGCCCATAAATACAACGCATTTTTATACATAAGTGATGAATCTTCAGAAAGAGAAATTAGGAAAACTACCCATTCACAATAGCCTCGAAAAAAATAAAATACTTGGGAATCAATCTCACAAAAGAGGTGAAAGACCTCTACAATGAGAACTATACAACACTAAAGAAAGAAATTAAAGAACACCTTAGAAGATGGAAAGATCTTCCATGTTCTTGGATATTAAGAATTAATATTGTCAAAATGGCCATACTACCTAAAGTGCTATACAAATTCAATGCAATTCCAATTAAAATCCCAATGACGTACCTTACAGAAATAGAGCAAGCAATTATGAAATTCATCTGGAAGAATAAGAAACCTAGAATAGCTAAAGAAATCCTTAGCAAGAAGAGTGAAACAGGGGGTATTGCAATACCAGATCTTCAACTCTACTACAAAGTAATAGTAACAAAATGGCATGGTATTGGTACCAAAATAGAAAGGTAGATCAATGGTACAGAATAGAGGACACGGACACAAACCCAAATAAATACAATTTTCTCATACTAGACAAAGGTGCCAAAAATATGCAATGGAGAAAAGATAGCCTCTTCAACAAATGGTGCTGGGAGAATTGGAAATCCATATGCAACAGAATGAAACTAAACCCATATCTCTCACCATGCACGAAACTAAACTCAAAATGGATTAAGGACCTCGGAATCAGACCAGAGACCCTGCAGATTATAGAAGAAAAAGTAGGTCCAAATCTTCACCTTGTTGGTCTAGGACCAGACTTCCTTAACAGGACTCCCATAGCACCAGAAATAAAAGCTAGAATCAACCACTGGGATAGATTCAAACTAAAAAGCTTTCTCTCAGCAAAGGAAACTATCAGCAATGCATAGAAAGAGCCTACAGAGTGGGAGAATATCTTTGCCAATCATACTTCAGATAGAGCACTAATCTCCAGAATCTATAAAGAACTCAAAAAACTCTACTCCAAGAATTCAAATAGTCCAGTCAACAAATGGGCTATGGAAATGAATAGACACTTCACAGAAGAAGATCTACAAGCAATCAACAAACATATGGAAAAATGTTCAACATCTCTAGTAATAAGAGAAATGCAAATCAAAACCACCCTAAGATTCCATCTCACCCCAATTAGAATGGCGATTATCAAGAATACGAGCAACAACAGGTGTTGGCGAGGATGTGGGGAGAAAGGTACACTCATACACTGCTGGTGGGGCTGCAAATTAGTGCAGCCACTCTGGAAAGCAGTGTGGAGATTCCTTAGAAAACTTGGAATGGAACCACCATTTGACCCAGCTATCCCACTCCTTGGCCTATACCCAAAGGACTTAAAATCTGCATACTACAGAGATACAGCCACATCAATGTTCATAGCTGCTCAATTCACAATAGCCAGACTGTGGAACCAACCTAGATGCCCTTCAATTGATGAGTGGATAAAGAAACTGTGGCATATATATACAATGGAATATTACTCAGCCATAAGGAATGATAAAATTATGACATTTGCAGGCAAATGGATGAAATTGGAGAAAATCATGCTAAGTGAGATAGGCCAATCTCAAAAAGCCAAAGGACGAATGATATCGCTGATAAGTGGAGGATGACACATAATGGGGGGGAGGGAAGGGTTAGAGTTAGGGTTAGGGAGGGGGGCAAGTATGGAGGAAGGAAGTACTGTATAGAGGGTAAAGAGGGGTAGGAGGGGTGGGGGGGAAGGGAAAAAATAACAGAATGAATCAAACAACATTGCTCTATGTAAATTTATGATTACACAAATGGTATGCCTTTACGCCATGTACAAACAGAGAAACAACATGTATCCCATTTGTTTACAATAATAAAAAAAGAAACAACCCACAGAATGGGAGAAATGATATATTTGATATATTTGTAAATATTTACAAATGATATATTTACAAATGTTATATTTACAAATGATATATTTGTAAAGAGGTTAATAACTAGAATATAAGAAACTTATATTCAATAGCAAAAAAGAAAAAAAGAAAAAAACACATACTTGATTTTATATTGGGCATTAGACCTAAATAGACATTTCACCAAAGAAGACATACAAATGGCCAAAAAAATGCTCCATGTCACTGATGATTACAAGTCAAAAGCACAATTAAGCATGTATAATTCACTTTAGTACAAATGACTACTATCAAAAAAGATAAATGCTGGCAAGAATGTGGACAAAAGTGAACCCATGGGCAGTGTTGGTAGTAATGTAAATTTGTATGCCATTATAGAAAACAGCATGGAGGCCCTTCAAAAAATTAGAAATAAAACTGCCATGTGATTCAACATTCCCCACTGGGTAAATATTCAAAAGAAATAAAATCACTATGTGGGAGAGATATTTGCATTCTTACATTGATTGTAGCACTATTCACAGTAACTAAGAAAAGGAAACAAACTGAACATTCTTTTATCAATTCATAAGTACACAAAATGGAACACAACTTAAGTGCAGAAACAGAATATAATCCTGCCATTTGTTACAACATGGTGGAAATATTGTTAAATGAAAGAAGTTAGGCCCAGAAAGACAGGTAACAAATGATCTCACTCTTTAAAAACCTTACCTCAAAGAGTTTATTTCACAGATTTTTTTAAAGTAGAATATTTATTAGCAGAAGCTAAGGAAGAGGAGGAGGGTGAGAGGGCAGAATGGGTAGAGGATGAACAGTGTGTACAAAGTTATAGTTAGGAGCAGTAAGTTCTCCAGCATGATAGGGTGACCATAGATAAAAATGACCATAGATAAAAATGGAAGATATATTTCAAAAAAATTGAAAGGATTTTGAATGTTTTCTTTAGAAAGAAATCACAAATATTAGAACAGATATATATTTATTGTGATTTAAGCATTATACAATGGAAACATATCAAAACACACATGGTACCCTACAAATATGTACAATTTTGGTTTATGAATCATGACAAATTTAACCTAAATTAATAAAAAGTATCTAAATACTCAAAGGTCAAGTACTGTTAAGTTAATTTTACATTGTGTAAACTTCAGAGATGATAAAATATATCAAGTGAAAATAAGATCTGCATTCTCAAAACTTAACTTAACATTTTCTCAGCAACATTCACTATATAGTTCTCACAGTGACCCCATGAGATGGGTATTATGTTCCCCATTTTATAGAGGAAAAAACTGTAGTTATAAATCCAGGGTTGCACACTTGCATGATGAACTCCACAGAGTCTCTCACTTCTCATGTACAGTCAACTGTACAGTGTTAGTATTTACAGCTCAAATATTGACAGAACTGAATAGAGATACCAAATAATGAAAGATAGTCTTAATAAAGAAAACTACAAACTTTTGAAGACTTTCATACAAATTGTGGGAAGAGGTGAACTGCTGTGGGGAAGCAGTAAGATAGCAAGAGATAAGAGGAAAATTATTTTAAATCAAAGAGAAGTACTTTATGTAAAACATAATGGGATTTCTTTTAATCAGAGAAGCAGTTGCCCCAGAGAAAGAACAATGACTTTTGACTCAGATCTCTATTCCATTCAGATTGACTGCTATTTTTAACTGAACTTTACAGGAACATAACTCTCTTATACAAAATGCATCTAATGCTTGCCTTGATTCTTTCATAAAATTGTTTTTGGTAACAAATAAAGTAATATAAAGGAAATAAATGTTTAACTGCTATAATAATATACTATCAAGACTGTTCTCTTATTGCTTAATGAGGGAGTTTCATGTTTTGTTCAGATTTCATATATACTTTCATTAACAAATGCATTATACTACACTATTAAAGCAAGATTCAAAAATAGTTGGGTGGGAGGTGGAGAGGTGACATTGGCCTGTATTCCCAGCTACCTGGAGACTGAGGCAAGAGGATGAGTCTAGCAGTTCAAGACCAGCCTGAGCTATATAGCAAGGCCTTAACAATTAGAAAAAAAAAGAAAGAAAGAAAAGAAAAAAAGGAATAATCTAATGCCGAATCTGCCTTAAAATATTATTCTAAGGTGCATAAAATATCTCATGATAAATAATGTATTGGTCCCTTGATTCACCAAAAGAAAAGTCACATACATTTCAATAAGCAGCAGTGAAGCCCAGACTCCTGACATTCACCTCTCTTCCACCAGGGTACAAATCAGAAAGGCTTACATAAAATTTGTAACCTTTCTTGCTGGAGACTCCATTATCAGTCAGAGAATTAGAAACTTTTTCAAGAGAGATTTTTAAATCCATAAAATGAAATACAGAAGACTTTCACAAAAGTAAATTATATTCAAATGCAACTATCAACAGTGTTCAGGAGTCTGTACATCTGTCAGTGAAGGTTAGGAGATGTGCAGTGTCAAAGTGTTGCAACCACTTGTTCAGTGCAATAGGTAGCCTGAGCCTAATAAGAATAGCTGTAACCAATTATGAAATCATATTATGTGATAAAGAAGCACTGAAAAAAAAATAGAACAAAAAACCTCCAAGTATCTTATTCTTAACTTTTGTAAACTATCAACATGGTTTACATGGATAAATTTTCAATTTTCCCCAAATGCTGAAATACTTCAATATTGTGAAGGCATCAATGTTAATTTTGAGTTACCATTTTGTCTTAGTACTAAGGGATATGCTTTTCAATGTAGTTACTGAAATGCAAATTTTTTAAAAAGGAAGAAAAAAAGTACTGAACAATAACTTTCAAAAGATAATACAGGGCTGGAGAGATAGCTCAGCTGGTAGAGTGCTTGCCTCGCAAACACAAGGCCCTGAGTTTGATCCCCAGTACCGCAAAAAAAAAAAAAAATAATAATAATAATATATGGATAATGCATGAAGATGTCCTAATCATATCTCCTTCGTGAAAAGACTTTCTGTTCCATGGCAAGGAGTGTATTTAGTTGACAGTCTCCAAAATCTCTGTTACCTTTAGCATTTAAGATCACAGCAAGCTCTTCCTGGATAACCCCTGCTAATGACTGGGCATGCTATAGGTAATAAAGGCTGGTCATAATATCCTGATAACAGTCTCCTCATGGTTGTGTTGGCCTAAAATTTGTCACATTTTACCATTATCTAAGGTTCTGCCTGTCCAGTCTTGCTTTTGCATCTTTGACATTTTAATTGTGATACACTCTCCCTTTCCTCTTTACCAAAAAAAAAAAAAAAAAAAAAAAAAGACTGGAGATGTAGCTCAGTGAATGAATTTCACAGAGATCTGAATTTTATCCACAGAATTCAAATTAAGAACTCAAAACTAAGTTATGTCTAAGTTTGAAATGGCCATTCTTTTAAGAGTCAGAGGGGAAAAAATCACCCATCTTACTGAAACAGAGGGACATTAAATCACCTCAAAACCTAACTTACATATTTTGTAAACTTAAATTTGTGAAATAAAAATTGTTATATTATACTGAAAGATTTTTTCTGTTACAAAAGGATTTGCTATACTATTTAATATCAAATTCCTATATGACATATAACACAAGTAAATGCCCACTGCAACTACTTGTGAGTGCCCTAGAGTACCCCACCCTCATCCCATACTCCAAGCACAAAAACAACTTACATTGAAAATTCCAGCAGGCATTAACTGTTCCAGTAAAATAATATGGGGGAAAAGTGAGGAGAGGGAGTACATTCAGAAGAATGAGTCACATTTTTTCTTTCAAGTGAGTAATAATGTACACTAATTTTAAGTGAAAATCCTGAGTGATAAACCATGAGATGAGGCAGACCAGGAAAGAACTGTCTGGCAGAGAGAAGTGTACTTCAAGCAATCACAGGCCTCAAGAGATGCCCTAGTTAAATGGGGAAGAGAAATCCTGATAAAAATTTGTGCAGTAACAATGGAAGAAAACAATTAAAAAATTTGCTTATGCTTGATAGATACAGGCCCACCACTGAAAATTGCTATATGAATTAAAATACCAAGGGGAATTTTTATGAAAGAGAGGAAATGTTCCCCAATCAACCTCTGGACAATGATTCCATTCAAATCCACTACAATAATATTATTACTTGTTGCCAGGGAAGAAGGAAAAGGAGGGGAAAAAAGAGAAAAATCTGTTTAGTCACACATATGTCCAACACACATGACCAAATTGCCCATTTGCCAGCATCTAGGCAGTGTCCAGAAAACGTATCTCTATTCGTGAACTCAAAGATTTTTATTAGTATACATCATAAATATGATATAAAACTAAGCATATAAATAAATTGTTTTGTGGTCTCTGGCATTTGAAAGTCTACTGAGTCTTCAGGCTCAATAAATTCATTTGTTTTAGTCTCTTAGGACTCTAATTCTATGAGGATTATATAATAATTTTCATTTTATCAGCAATTCAACAAAGAAAACACTGTACCTGCTTATCAGTGGATACTTTCTAATGGTGGAGCAAGGCACTCTAAATACATCTCATAATTTATTTATGTCTTCAGTTCTTTAGTCACAGAAAAGAACCAAGTGATACATTTCTAGAGAATACTTAGTTGTCCATTTTCTTCATCTCCAATCTTTCCAAATTACTATTCCTAAAATGTTCCTCAGAAAACTTTAGGAGGTGTAAGATGCATGGCATTCACTTTGGCATTATTCCTTTATTGTCATGCATTCCCCAAAACCATATTTCTCAGTTATAAATTATACTGCTTATCTTATTTTATGCTTGCTGAGTTGGCTTATGACTTTTCAAACAATTGTGTGTAAAAAAGAAATAGATTGTGTTTCAAATACAAAATGACATCTTTAACACACTAGGATAAACTGGTTTGTCACTTGCTACCCCTATGCTTTGTCCACTAAACTATGATGTCAGAAATCTAAGCTTCATTTGTTTTAAGTGCATAATCTATCAACTGTTTCCATATGTTATAACTACTCAGTTAAGCAATTATTTATAAACCACTTTATTGGCCCTGTCTGCAAATATGATTCACCTGTTATAAAATGTGATTATTCACCATACTACAGTGACAGAGCCACATTAATGTCTATAATAGCTCAATTCACAATAACTAAACTATACAACCAACCTGGATACCCTTTAACAAATGAATAGATAAAGAAAATGTGGTATATATACACAATGGATTATTATTCAGTCATAAAGAAGAATGCAATTATGGCATTTGCTGATAAATGGATAGAAATGGAAAATATTATGCTAAGCAAAATAAGCCAATTCCAAAGAACCAAAGTCCAAATGTTTTCTCTAATATGTGGATGTTAATTCACCATAGGGATGTGTAATGTACAAAGCTGCTCCCCCCTCAACCTTTCTGCTGTAGCCATTTTCCCCGCCTCCCAACCACTTGTCAGTCTGTGAACATCCTAGCTAGCTATTGGCTCATCAGTCGACTAGCAAGTATCCTTCTCCATTATTGGTCCCCTGTTAGCCCAGCAGAATTCAACTGCTTCACTGTAGCTACCCTGACATCTTTTCTCATGCTTCTCTCTTTCCTACTCACTTTCTTTATCTCCCTTGCTTTTCCACTCTCTCTAGCACATGTCTGTTCTCAATCCCTTTCTTTTCCTCTCATTTTCTCTCTTACCCTGCAGGGAGACACTTTGTTTGCTTAATAAACTCCCTTATGTGATTTCCTGTGTCCAGTGTGGTTTCTGTGGGATTCCTTACAGGGGTGGGACAGGAAAGAACAGAGGTAATTTGGATTAGACAAAGGGGAGGTAAGGAAGAGAAGGAGGTATGGGGGGTAGAAATAATAGTATAATAAATCAGACATTATTACCCTATGTGCATATATGATTACACAACTAGTGTAACTCTACATCATGTACAATCAGAATGAGAAGTTATATGTCATTTATGTATGTGTCAAAATGCATTTTCATGTATAACAAATTAAAACATTTAAAAATTCTGTATCACCACTCAATTCACATAGTCAGAATATGGAAAAAAGGAACTCTTTTCTTGTTTTAAAAATATCTCTCTTTGCTGGATATATTGATGCACACCTGTAATTCCAGCAGCTCAGGAGGTTGAGGCAGGAGAATCACAAGTTCAAAACCAGACTCAACTTAGTGAGACCCTAAGCAATTTTCATGAGACACTGTCTTAAAATTTAAAAAGATAAAAAAGGCCGGGTATGTGGCTCAGTGTTTAAGTGCTCCTGGGTTAAATTCTTAGTAGAAAAAAAATAAAAATTTTTAAAAATCTCAAAATTTTATTAAAATCATCTCTTTTATTCCAATCTCTTTAAAAATGTAAAACCCAATTAAACAGTATAGTTTTACCACTCTGTTCTAAACTACTATCCTACTACATCAAGAAATAATATGTGTGCAAACGAAACCTTAGAGGGTTATGCATAATTTTAAATACACTCCCATATTACATATAAAGCTTTCCTTAATTCTCTCTTTTTTCAAATTTGCAAAGCTGGGGATTGATCCCAGGACCTCACACATGCCAAACAATCACTTTCCATCTGAGCCGCATACTCAACCCTAAACATTTTCTTTAGAATAGTATTTACTAATCAAGCAAAAGATACTTCTAAGAATGAAATGACATTCTGATAAAAATTGGACTTATTAAAATATTTCTTAATAAAATATTACACCACCTGACAATTTTCAAAATGAACAACTATAAAAAATTTCCTACATAAAGCTAATTTCCAAGTTTTCAAGGGAGGAGTGTTCAGGCTCCTGTTTTTTTTTTTTTTTTCTTTTTTGTGGTGTGAGGGATTGAACCCTAGGTTCTTGTGTATGCTAGGCAAGCACTCTACCAACTGAACTATATTCCTAGCCCTCATGCTGTTGATACATTTGCTTAAGCCAGTCAAACCATAATAATCCATCCACAAGTGACTGAATTTTTTCCTCACCTAATTTGTATATTTTTTCTTCTAAATCCATTCACTTCAGGATACTTCAATGCCTCAATTCATGCAGACTTTTTTCCTATAAAGACTGTAATTTTTTAATTTTCCATTGGATCACAACTTCTTGTCACTAATTTGTGAATGGGAAGAAAAAGTCTGACGTCACAGTCTTCATGCTTCATCTTCAAGCTCCTCATATACAACAGTTTTATTTACACATACAAACATATAGGAGTAAATTTTCATAAGCAGGTAAACATTGGGTAATTGTGAACTTGCTTCCATAACATCTGCGTAATATAAGAAATAGTACCTTCCCACTATACTTCCAACTGGTTCTGTATGCAAAATAAAATTTATAGGTATGGAACCATCAGATGCTCTGAGTCTATAGCCTAGATCTCAAGGATGTGTGCCACAGCAGGAGGCATTATGAAGCTGACACACATTTGAGACCATGGGGCCCTAGAAATGACAGTCTCCATTTCATTGTTTTAGAAAAACAGACAGCATTACTTATTTTTAAAAAGTGAAGATTTCATGAAAGTCATTTTCAGATTAGAATATACATTGCCCAGTGCTCCGCCACCACTGGCTCCGGTTCACAGTGCAAAGTCAGCAGCCCAGGCCACTGCACCCCTCTTGCTCCCAGCTCTTCCATCTCAGTTCCTTTCAGTCAACTCCTGCCTACCCCATGCAGTGCAATGCTCATCAGTGGCCCAGTGCCATGGCCTGCTCCACAGCAGCCTCCTCATGCAATGCCACCTGGTTGTGCCTTCAAATATGATTAATTCAGAACTGTTTTTCTGAATGTTTACTACCACTCTCTGGGTGCAGTGGCCCATGCCTATAATCCCCATGGCTCAGGAGGCTGAGGGAGGAGGATGAAAGCCAAACTCAAAAACATCAAGGTACTAATAAACTCAGTGAGACCCTGTTTCTAAGTAAAATACAAAACAGGCTAGTGGTGTGGCTCAGTAGTTGAGTGTCTCTAAGTTCAATCCCTGGTACAAAAAAAAAAAAAAAAAAAAAAAAAAAAAGACTCATCTTGTGATTTTGATTCTAAACATTTTGTTTTTAAACATTTTATTCAACTGTTCTTTTTTTAAAAATATTTTTTAGTTCTTACAAAAAAATCAGAAATTTTTCTTGTGGCAGAAATAGTGCATAGAAGGGTAAAAAACCTTAAAGTTACTCTGGAGTGAGAAATAGCTAATACATATGTACATATAAAAGTACTTAAATTTAGTAGCATACCAAATGATAACAAATATAATGGAAGAAAGGTAAAGGAAGGAGGATGAGAAAGGTAAAGCTTGGGAGTAAAGAAGGAAGGGTTTTAAATAACATGGTGGTTGAAGTAGTTCTACGTGGAGAACAGTGTATGGGTGCATACCTGAAGGAGGTAAAGAAGACAGGGAAAAAGGAGGAAGCCCCTGAGGGCCAATTATATGGCAGTGGTTCCCCACAAAGCCTTGCAAAATTGGTCAAAGTTAAATCAATGTTTTGTAACATTCTGATGCCTTTTCCTCAGACTCTTATAGTTTGGCTTGATCTATGCAAACATCTAAAATTGCAATGACAAAAATTTTTTGCAATACTACTTAAATTCATTGTTAACTTTAACAGTTTAGAAAAAAATCATGGAAAGCAATTAGAAATGATAGTGATAAATAGTAAAAATGTAAACAAAATGTAGAAACATCACAAGGCTGGAACAAAGACAGCTTTATAAAGGCTGATACAAAAAAAGGAAAGAAAAAAAAAAGACAAACCTAAGTACAATTTTAAATTTATATCAGGTAAGAGGAGAGAGTTAAATTATAAAACACTCAAAAGTTTCTATCATAAACCTGTAAATATTCTGAAGGAGAAAAGGAAAAATGAGACCAACAGAGGCTAGGAAAACAGGCAGTCATAATAAAACAGTAAATTAAGGTAAAAAATACTAAAAGGATTTTTATAATCAAATTTAAAAATATAAAATTTTCAGTGAGAACTCACAACAATGATTAAATGGTCCATAATGTTAGGTACTGGACTTGGCATGGGGAAAACAACTCTCCTGTATAACAATCAAAGTATAAATGAGGAACACTGCTGATTAAAAATTAGGCAATACTTGCTAAAATTCTAATTACACACTTTCTTACATGCAGCAATTCTATTTTTTAGGATTTTGCCTTTGGGCAAGAATACCCTTTAACATACTTTTTTATGTTACCCAAAATAACTGGAAATAATTTAAATGTCTATTAATAATGAACAAAATAAGTTATGACATAGCTTTGATAGTATAATATGTAGGAGAAATTATTCAAGTGAATTTACCATGATATATGTTTATGTGTGTATGTGTATTATCCTTTTTTAAATGAAACTAATACATGAACATAGTTTACTACAGAAAAACTTTTATAATAACAAAAGTAGTCAACCAAATGACTGCATCCAACTCATAACCCACTTCCTAAATGCAATCTCTTATCACCCTTTCTGTATTAGATTATTCTGGTGGTTAGCTTCTCAATTGAAATAATATGTGCATGCAGTTATATCTTGACTGATCTACTTAAAACATTGTAAGTAACTTCCTATTATGAAAGATAAAGATAGTGTCCCTGACTAATGACAATATTTTATCACTCTACTTACTAAATTGACTGGATCCATGGCACTAAACATTTAAGTCTGAGAGATAGATAGTATCTCTCAATTACTACAATATATGAAATTAAATGCACCCTATGCTTTTGAATACCTTCTTCCCCCCACCTTTTGGTGAACTTTATCTCTTCTCTTACATATTCATATAAATACAAATCTATCATATTTAAATCTATAAATTCATTCTAAACATTTAAAATTCATAAGCAATAAATTAATTAAAAATGTGTAAATATGCTTCATTTATATTTCAAGCACTGTTCAAAGATGTTTCTATTTTTATATCCTTATTCATTCATTTATTTTTATGTGGTGCTGAGGATCAAACCTATTGTCTTACATTTACAAGGCAAGCATTCTACCACTAAACTATAGCCCCAGCCCAAAAGGTTTCTATTTCTTTCTCAACACTTCAATGACAAAATTCCATAACTACTCAAGAAAAAGAACACATTTCTAATGTCCAGGTGAAATATATCTTTCTGACACTATTGAAATTAATTTCCCATTTTGGTTTGATGCACATGTAGAACATATTTCTGAATTTCTGTGACCCACTCTTACTCCTTAGAAAATGTGAACTGTTTCTTTCCACAGAAACAAGCATTTTCTTTATCTGTGTCACTAATGTTATCTAGCTCCTTACTCGTTCTATACATTCCATTCCTCTTCCAGGGGGTATAAGTAAAACAAAACTTTGCACAGATATGTAGCTGAAATGGTGAATTGTGTGCTAATACCCTTTTCAGATCATCCTGGATATTATTCTTTGCTGTTACAACAAAATTTCACAAATGGCACTTTTAAATAGTTAGATGGAGTCATATATATCAATGAACTTGCACTGTTTCTTTAAGATCATGGATCACTGTTGTACCCTTTTTTTTTTTTTTTTTTTGTTACAGCAGACCATGATTCCACTCAGTTCTACCACTGATCTACCTTCTTAGCCTCTATCTACTTTTTTTTTGGTACTGAGGCTTGAACCCAGGGGTGCTTAACCACTGAACCATATCCCAAATCCCTCCTGCCTGACATTTTTTACCTTTATTTTATTTATTTTTTAATATGATGCTGAGGATTAAACCCAGTGCCTTACATGTGTTAGGCTTGTACTCTTACCACTGAGCAAAAACCCCAGGCCCCACTGTTGTACTTTTAATGGATCTTTTGCCTGTGCTAAATTTGTATCATCAGATGTTGGTCATTTAAAAAAAGTGTAGTTTGTTGAGTCAAGAACATCTTCCAAATTTTGACACATCTGTACACAATTATCAAAATAATCACATTGATAACCATCCTACTCAACTCACCAGAAAGTTTTTTCAGTACAAAAAAGTTGTCAAGGTGACAGCAATAGATATGAGTTTTTAAAATTCAAACTTTCACTTATAAGATCAAGTTTTCTCTTTGGTCACAAAATATGTCAGCCACTTTTTCTGAAGTACAGGCTCACTCTTTCTGTTTTAAGAAAATATGTTCTAAACACTTAAGTTACAGTAACCAGTCCATATGACAGCATTCAAAACTGACTGTTTTTAGTTGCACTTTGGTACACACAACTGTCTTATGTGTATAATCCATTTGTTAACATATACTATTTAAAAAATGTACTCAAGAAGCAACATACAATAACATTATTCTTAGGACTATGTGGAAATTATCAATTAAAGATTGTGAGGTTAATTTTAGTTTGTAGTTTTAGGGATCCACCCAGGGGTGCTCTACCACTGAGCCATAGCTCTGCCCCTTCTTTATTATTATTTTGAAACAGGGTCTTCCTAATTTTTATATCTGGTCTCAAACTATGATTATCCTGCATCTGCCTCTCAAGAAGCTGGGATTAAAAGCATGCACTTTGTGTTGTTTTGTTCTATAAACAGTAAAGAATTTGCTGACTAGAGTTTAGTACCACTGCCTTAATTTATAACAGTTTTACACACCACTGATTTCCACCATCAGTGGAAGACATCAATAGAATCAAAAAGGCAAATAATAATTAAGATCCACTGAAAGGGTCTCAAAGATCCTCTGGAGGTTCATCATGAGAACCAATGCCACAGAGCTAACCCATGCCATAAAAGACAAAAGGATATTTGAATTTGGGGCTGGGCTTATGGCTCAGTAGTAGTGCACTCACCCAGCATGCATGAGGCCCTAGATTTGATCCTCAGCACCACATAAAAATAAAATAAAGGTATTCTGTTCATCAACAACTAAATACATATATATTTTTCTAAAAAAAGATATTTGAATTTAAATGGAGAAATATACCAAAAACTGCTGCTTCTAGCCCAGGTTGCATCAAGCGGCTCGCCGCCGCCACTTCTTGCTCTTTCGGCCCGACCAGCAGGACAAAAGACACATATTCTTCAGAAGTTCATGAAGCAGCTTCCTGTTTTTTTCAGATAACACCCTCAATATATAAGCAGTCTCATGCATAAGCAATTGTAACCAGATATGTCCATCCAATCCTGTTAAAGATCAAGCAATCACTCGCTCAAACATACATGAAAAGTATATCTGTCCACATGCTAGGCGGCTGAACTGCTTATTATACAGCCAATTGTAAATGCTTCCTGCCTTTCTCCAGGCATAATCAGGATGACGTTTGCTCTCTGCCAGTCACCATCTTTAGATGTACGTGGCATAAACCTGGGCCCCGGGTTTCGCCCACCACAGAAATACCTACAATTTGACTTAAATCTAAATCTAATCATTTTTATATGTAAAATCTGGATCTATTCCATCTTTATGCAATACAGTCTGGGATACACACTCATCAATTAATTTGAAGTACTGTTGTCTAAAAGCAAAGAAAAGAGTAAATATACACTTATAATGTTACACCAAAACAATTTTTGTTAAGTTTAAATTTAAGTTCAATAATTTATTAATATAGTTTCAACAGGTGACAAACAAAATGACATCACTTTCCATCTACTGATTTCAAAAATATTTTAAAATACTTTTTAGAGAATATACAATGCTTTAAAGATAATTTTGAATAAAAAACTTCAATATGACACACAAAAATAGCTACCATTCATTCTTTTTTTCTTGTGTGTGTGTGTGTGTGTGTTGCTGATAATTAAACCCAGTGCCTTGTGCATGTGAAACAAACATTCTACTAAATTAGCTATATCCCCAGCTCCCATTCATTCATTTTATTAATGCAAACCAAGAAACAATATTTTCTAAAAAAGTTTAATGGAAAGTTCTTAAAACCATATTGCACATTGTTTTCAGAATGTTTACACAATCAAATTAAAAATTGATACTCTAGAAGCTGAGAATGTGGCTTAGTGGTAGAGCATTTACTCATCTGGCATTCCTGAGGCACTTGGTTAGATCTCCAGCATCACAAACACAAATAAAAAAAACTAATACTGTAAATGATATGTAATACAAACTAGTATTTCTCACTCAAAAGAAAACTAGAGGTCAGGGATCTAGCTGAGTGGCAGAGTGCTTGCCTTGCATGTGCAAGGCCCTGAGTTCGGTCCTTGACCCTAAATAAAACAACAACAACAAAAAAAAAAACATTTAATAGAAAAACAATGTACAAAAGTTAAATTTTAACTAAAATCCCCAAGCAGGATCCATGTTTTCTCTATGGTTAAAAGTAGTTCATCTACATTTGTATTAGCCTACAAACAATCGATAAGAATCTAGTCAACAAAGAAATACACATAAAAGGGACCCCCAGACCAACTGACTGAGCCCTATCTCTGGGAACCCAGACTGACTGATTGCACCTGGCCTCCACGATCCCACAACTACACCAAACACCCCAGCACCCCTGCCTGACCAACTGCAACCCAACTCCAGGACCTCCAGCTGACCACGTCTACCCCTGAGCTGCAACTCCACATTTGCCAACACATTTCGAAGCCAGAGTGGCCATCTTGGATAATCCTGGAAGCCATAGCTCCAATCTTCGGGTGGGGCAAAGCCCATCCTGAGACACCTGCTGGAGGCTTGAAGCTCATTGTCAGGGGCTATTTGGTCTAGGATTGCATAGTGTCTGGTTTGGGCACTGCTAATATTCATCTCCCCTTAAGGAAAGGGTTTCGGAAACCTATAGGGCCACTATAAGTTTATAGGGGGAAATCTGCAATACCCCAGATCTGCAGCGCTAGAGGGGAAGATACATGAACAACATGAAAAAACAAGGGAAGAAAATGATCCAAACAAATCTAGATTCTATACTAATAGAATACAATGAGAGTATGTTAGAAGAAATGTCAGAAAAGGACTTCAGATTATACATGATTAAGATGATTCACGAAGAAAAGGATGAGATAAGAGAGCAAATGCGGCAATGAATGATAATACTAATAAGCTGAAAGAGCACCTGCAGGAAGCAAAAGATCATTTCAAAAAAGAGATAGACATTCTCAAAAAAAAAAAAAAACAAACAAACGGAAATCCTTGAAATGAAGGAAACAATAAACCAAATAAAAAACTCAATGGAAAGCATCACCAACAGACTAGACCACTTGGAAGACAGAACCTCAGACAATGAAGACAAAATATTTAATCTTGAATATAAAGTCGCCCAAAAAGAGAAGATGGTAAGAAATCATGAACAGACTCTCCAAGAACTATGGGACATCATGAAAAGACCAAATTTAAAAATTATTGGGATTGAGGAAGGCACAGAGATACAAAACAAAAGGAATGAACAACCTATTCAATGAAATAATATCAGAAAATTTCCCAAAGCCAAAGAATGAAATGGAAAATCAAATACAAGAGGCTTACAAAACACCAAATGCACAGAATCGCAACAGATCCACACCAAGGCACATTATAATGAGAATGCCTAACATTCAAAAGAAAGATAGGATTTTGAAGGCCGCAAGAGAAAAGCATCAGATTACATATAGGGGAAGACTAATACAGATAACAGCCGACTTCTCAACCCAGACTCTAAAAGCTGGAAGGGCCTGGACCAACATATTTCAAGCTCTGAAAGAACTTGGTTGCCAACCAAGAATTCTATACCCAGCAAAACTAACCTTCAGATTTGAAGATGAAATAAAACCCTTCCTGGATAAACAAAAGTTAAAAGAATTTACAAATAGAAAGCCTGCACTACAGAATGTTCTCAACAAAATATTCCATGAGGAGGAAATGAAAAACAACAATGGAGGTCAGCAAAGGGAGGAACTACCTTAGAGAAAAACCACTCAAAGGAGAAACCAAGCTGACTTAAAAACCAAAAATAAGCCAAATGACTGGGAATACAAATCATTTCTCAATAATAACCCTGAATGTTAATGGCCTAAACTCCTCAACCAAAAGACATAGACTGGCAGAATGGATTATAAAGAAAGACCCAACAATATGCTGCCTGCAAGAGACTCATCTCATAGAAAAAGACATCCACAGACTAAAGGTGAAAGGATGGGAAAAAACCTACCACACACATGGACTCAGTAAAAAAGTAAGGGTTTCCATCCTTATATCAGATAAAGTGTACTTCAAGTCAAAGTTAGTCAGAAGGGATAAAGAAGGACATTTCATACTGCTTACGGGAACCATAAATCAGGAAGACATAATGATAGTAAATATTTATGCCCCAAACAATGGTGCATCCCTGTACATCAAACAAATCCTTCTCAATTTCAAGAATCACATAGACCACAACACAATAATTCTGGGTGACTTTAATGCACCGCTGTCACCACGAGATAGATCTTCTAAACAAAATCCAACGAAATAAACCATAGAACTTAATAACACAATCAATAACCTAGATTTAATAGACATATATAGAACATTCCATCCATCAACGAGTGGATACACTTTCTTCTCAGCAGCACATGGAACCTTCTTGAAAATAGACCATATGTTATGCCACAAAGCAGCCCTTAGGAAATGCCAAAAATAGAGATATTGCCTTGTGTTCTATCAAATCATAATGGACTGAGAGTAGAAATCAATGACAAAATAAAAAAAGGAAATTAATTGAAGACTTGGAGACTAAATAATATGCTATTGAATGAAACATTGATAACAAAAAACATCAGGGAGGAGATTAAAAAATTTTTAGAGGTCAATGAGAATGATGATACAACATATCAAAATCTCTGAGACACTATAAAAGTGGTACTAAGAGGAAAATTCATTGTATGGAGTGCATTCCAGAAAAGAATGAAGAGTCAACAATTAAATGACCTAACATTACAGCTCAAAGCCCGAGAAAAAGAACAGAATAACAGCAAAAGTAGTAGAAGACAGGAAATAATTAAAATCAGAGCTGAAATCAATGAAATTGAAACAAAAGAAACTATTCAAAAAATTGACATAACAAAATGTTGGTTCTTTCCTCAAGGATTTTTATAGTGTGATTTTTTTTTTCTCCAAACTCTCCATCACATGTGATGGACACTCTAGCCATGTGGGCTTACTTTACCTCTGAACTCTGACTTACAGTCCTTGATCTATTTATATTACACACAATAAGCTATTATTATGAATAAAATTTACTCTATGTGAATATTAACAGACTAGAAATCATTAATTTTCACATGGTCAAGTATTCACAGAATGGTTCCTGGTTACAACTAAAGTCAGAATCCTTTGTCATCAATGTTTACCTCAATTTTTCAAATTCTTTCAAAGACATTAAATACTGTCAGGCCCTAATATTTTAGACTTTAGAGCCTCTTTTATACCTAGGTATACACATTTCTCACACCTTTATATATCTAGCATATTTTGAAATTTTATGCATTATATTCCTTTTCTATTCAATGACATACTAATAATTTAATAAAATGCTTTTGTTTTAATACTGCAAGATATTTTGTTATATTTTTAAATCATAATGTCAGAAAACTTTTTCTCAATACCACAATGCTCAGTCATGAGTTTATTAATGATGTGACTCAAATTCCACACAAAAACTCTTTCAATAGGCAAAAATATCTGAGAATAATGTGTCTCCAGATCCCAGAAATGTACATCTACAAAATAATCTCTATGAGCAATATTAGTTCACATGAATACCTGGAGGGGGAAAATTACATTATATAAATCAATATTATGACAAAAATAAAAATTATTTTAGCCCAATTAATATATCAAGTGAATTTTACAATCAATAGATTTTTATTGGTGAAATAACACATTAGAATATAACATCCTCTGACCTTATAACATAGTCATTTGAATCAGCAAAAGATGCTGAAGAATAGAAATAAAATATACCTATGCTCTGGTTTCCTTAACTGTGTTCCACACCATGTTGTAAACATCAGATGCTTCAGTAAGTTGATTAAGGAATATATGGCCTTATTTATGCTTAACACCAAACAACTCTAATAATATAAAACAGAATTTACTCTGTAAGACTTTGAGAAACAATTGTCTCTCTTACCCTAATACAGGTAATGAAGACTAAGGGCAGGGGAATAACTCTGGAAATGGCAACTTGCCCTGACACTTTTTTGCTTCCCCTTTATAACCAACTCAAACCAATTTGCCTTTTCTAAGTGAAAATGTTGCTGGGGTAAAGGTAACAGGCAGAACTCAATATGGACACCATATTGAGTTCTAAGGGTACACTTACTGACAGAACTGGTGGCAGGTATTATCTACCATGGAGAGGAACTAGTAGAGGATATGAATCTGGTGGATCTCAGGAAGAGTGCAGACCTACAGATTGAACAAGGAGCCTACATGAGTATGAACCCAATATGCAGGGAAGGAGCAGTCAGTGGGTGGAAGCTACCAAATTCCTAGTGCTAGAAAGCAAAGCACTGGATGGGAGGGATGTGCCTCACATAAAAACTACAGATGGACACTATATAAGCTGGTCTAACAGAATCTATTTGTTGATTGTGATATCAATTTACACATGCGTGCATCTACAAAATTGCAAAGTACTAATAATTTGCATTTTTCTGAACAAAAAGGTTTGAGTTCACATTCTTTAAGGAGTTAAATATTTTATGGGGAGCAGTCAGTTTTTTTTTTTAATTTAGCAGTAATTTTATATATGTTTTGACCAGACCTCTGAAAAAAAAAGGATATTCGAGCTCAACTCTAATATCTTCAATGTGATGGAAGAACTCAAACAAAATCATCTTCCTTATGGTTATCAAATGTTTTAAGTTGGATATCCAGGCTATCATTCTTAATATGCTTTAAATTCTAGAGATATTAAATAACAATTATGATGAATGATTTATCATTATGCAAAAATCAATGAATAAACCATAAATAATAAACCAACTGTTCAACACATTTAAAGCATTTAAACATATAAAGGGATAAATAATACTGAAATCTTATCAACTAATTTAAAAAATAGGTTGTTACACTCAAGTCTTTTCCCACAGATAACTTATTCTTGAGGGCCATTTATCTAAATTTCTGGCATTCAAGTACTCTTCTAATTTAAATATAATAAGGAGACTGCAGGACACTTACTGGCAATATTTCTTTCAATCCACAATGCATAAATTCATTTCTGATCCAAAGCTTGATGTCTGAATCATCAGGAGATTTAACAAGGGCATTTATGAGCTGCATACAAGATACCTACAATAGACATAGAGTGAGACTCAGACTTGGTTTCTAACATTTGAGAAAAACAACAAAATGGAAAGATCATTGTTTTGTTACAGGTATGTCAAATACTTTCTCTCATGGAACAGCCTATTCATATGATAATTTATACATAAAATATTTCAGTCAATTATATATATTTAAAGAAAACAGAGTGTTGAAGCTCAGTAGTATAGCACTTGCCTAGCATGTGTGAGGAACTGGGTTCAATTCTCAGCACCACATATAAATAAATTAATTAAATAAAGGTCCAAAACAAATAAAATTTTTAAAAACAAATAGTTTCAGTAGTTTTTCTTTCTCACTTATTTGAAATTGTTGAGGAAAATAATGAAGTGATATTAATCATTGGTATCTCTCCATAAAAAAATTACTTATAACCAAAAGGTAAGATCTTGTCCAACACCATTCCATATACATCCAACAGAACATGAACACATTCTAGCTGAAAACTACAGAAATGTTATTAGTGGATGGATAGTATCTAAACTAGAACAAAGAAAAATAATTTTCCTTTCATCAAAAGAAACACAAATTCCCAAAGACCACAAGGTTAACAGGTTATTATTTTTCTATATCTACATTTTACTCAAAGACTAACAAGAAATACTACTGAATCAATATATTTAACCTCATGCTCTTCCCTAAACTCTTTTCCTCATACTTTAAGGCATGGTTTATATAAATTTAAATGCTGTTTTTGGATTAAAATACCAACAAACTTCTCAGTTCCTGCTGGTTGAAATCTATAGTGATTGTTGTATTTGATATCCAAGCACCAAAATCTGACCAACTGGTCTCTACTGCCAAACCTAAAGACTGTAGGTTTGGGAAATGCACAAGACACAAAAGGAAAAAGAAAACATACATTAAAAAACTTAAAACCATATACTTTCTGGTACATGCTTACTCAGCAATCACCAGTTCATGTCAATAAGTCATGTTTAAAATGTTTTCTTTCTGCTCCCTTCTCAGTCATTACTCAGCATCCAAAATGTTTTTCATCAGTAAACACTCCAAATTTTAAAGATCTCAAGGGGGGAGAGTGTGTGTGTGTGTGTGTGTGTGTGCGTGTGTGTTGTATGCATTTAGAAACACATTTCTCTCCATTCAGAGAAGCAAAATCAGTCTCAGTCACCCAAGTTTTAGAAAAATGTAAATTAGGTAGCACAGAGAAAGAAGCAAAAACAAGCAACATTAACTTTAGTAGAAAATATCACCTAAACTGAAAGAAGAAATAAGTAAAATTGAGAAGGATAATTCAAATTATTTCAAGGGAATATTAAAAAATATAATTTCTCAGAGAAAGAAAAGTGAAAAACTAAGCTGAAATAATGTATTCAGATCTATAAAATGTTTTCCCAGTTCTAATGTCTATTTACCATTAACATGGTCTGCAACCATTCTTTGATTTATATCACAAAAACAAATGTTTATGAATATATACACAGATGATCCAAAACATACTGATTTTCCTTACAGATTAAAAATCTTATAATCAAGGTAAAGATCAAGGAGTTACTTCTGGATACACAGACTTCTGATCTCACATACATTGAGATATATGGACTTGAGTTATCACATGATTTCACACCAATTAAGTATAGCAGCAGATATCAATTTAGAATCTATGCCATATCAATTCCCAGAGACACCAAAAAATGGTTCAGAATCTGCAAAAGGAAGTAGGGCAAAATGTACAACTGCAGATGCACAGCAATCATGGTAAAACACACTGTGCATTTTATGTCTGGCATACAATGGGAATCAGAGGTACTAAAGAATGAAAACTACTTTAAAAAGTACTAAATCAATGATTAATAGGAATGTGCCTGATGAAGGAATGGACAAAGTATTTCAAGCAGAGGAATAAATATTTTAAAAGATGAAGAATTTTGTTGAATTAAATAAAAGTAATTTGAATTTCAGGAATCCTTTGAGCAGGGAGAGCTGATGAAGGAATCAAGAGAGATGAGGCTGGGGCCTGGGAAGATAGCTCAGTTGGTAGAATGCTTGCCTTGTAAGCATAAGGCCCTGGGTTTGATCCCCAGCACCCCCCCCCCAAAAAAAAGAGAGGATGAGGCTGGACAGGAAGACAGTGAAATGATTAGACACGACTTTTGTGTACCAAACCACAAAATTCAGATTCAAGTGGAAATAGTGAACATCACAAGGTTATCAGAAAAAGCAGAAACAATAATAGACAATAGATTCAGATTAAGAAGTTGTTATAGGAGTAACTGTTGAACAATGTGAGGGGGGCTTCACTAACATTTGAAATGAAATAAGAAAACTTAAGTAGAAGAACAGAGGTTACAAGAAGCCTCCCACCTTTGTTGTTCAAACACACAGAAAATATAGCATAACAGATATAAAAAGTGCAAGAAAGCCAACAGGTTTTACAAAAAAATAGGGTAAACCCTGCTTTTGAAATTGAAACTGGGGTAGGGGAGTTAGCTCATTCAGTAGAGTGCTTGTTTTGCAAGAACAAGACCCTGGGTTCAATCCCCAGCACTGCAAAAAATAAATAAATAAATAAATAAATAAATAAATAAATAAATAAATAAATAATAAAATTGAAACAGAGATGTACATTAGGAATCAGTCATTCACTAAAAAAGAAGTGTGTCAACTAAGTATATTAATAGAAATATTAATAGAAATTCAAGAAATAGTAAGGGCTGGGAATATAGTTCAGTTCACAGAGTGCTTGCCTTTCAAGCACAAGGCCTTGGGTTCAGTCTCTAGCACCACAAAAAAATGTGAATAAGTTATTCATCATAAAGACACAATCACCATCTTCTAGAATATGGCCTCTATTAACTTGTACTATGCTACAGAAATAGTTTCAATGATATGACAAAAGTCACCTTCTTCTGGAGTTAGACACAGTTTACTGTCTAGTGCTTTATTCAGTACTATGACTTTAATCTTTGGTTTCTGACATTTACTGGACAAACAAGCTAAGACACAAAGTTCAAGGAACATAAACACATTATAAATGCTTACACCAACCCATAAGCCAATCCAGGTTGCTCCAGGGACACCAGATCGGATGCTTTCTACATGGTTAGGCTGAGAAATTTAAAAAGTAGTCTCAAGAACAGAAGAAGCAAGTTGTCAGTGGTTGTGGTGGCACACACCTGTAATCTCAGTGGTTCAGGAGGTTGAGGCAAGAGGATATGGAATTCAAAGCCAGCCTCAGCAAAAGTGAGGCACTAAGCAACTCAGTGAGACCCTGTCTCTTAATAAAATGCAAAATAGAATTGGAGATGTGACTCAGTGGTCAAGTGCCCCTGAGTTCAATCGCCAGTACTCCACCCCCCCAAAAAAAGCAACTTGTTTTAGAAAGTTTATTCTTGGCTTAACATGTTCATCCTGAATGTAGGCAGATGATTTTAGAAATTAAATGATGGCTACTGGGCCTTGCATATTTCTGCATGTATTTCAGAAGAGGCATTGATGGGTTTTGTTCCAGTTTTATGTATAGCAATCAACTTCAGATGATAGATACAGCATTCTTCCTCCACAGCAAAGGGCAGACAAGCTCCTGGTCCAATGTAATAGAGATTGTGTCACTCTTTGGCAAAGGTTCAGCATGCTTACTGCTCATTCTAAAACGTTCTGTAAGCTCAAACTTTCTCTTGTGGAGCACAACTCACCATCTCCCAGAAGAAAGCTCTGACTGTTTAATCATCACTTTCTAAACTGTGCTAATAAGCATGCCATTCTCTAAACTGTACTAAGCATTGTGTCAGAATAGCAGAAGACAGTTACCATACCTACCATGCATAGTATTTTCTGCATTTCCACATGTCTGCTGCATTTCAACCCTCATAACTCCAGGTCAGTCGTTCTAAGAAATGGGTGAGTGGCACAGGCCAAAGACCAAAATGTCTTCACAGACACTACAAAAAATAAAGACTAAAATCAATTACTTCCTTAACTGAGAACCATAAAGATTATCAGCCAGCTCAAAGGCTTTGCTGATAGCCTTGTCTCCTATACCATTTTCACTAATGATGGTTCCAATTGAGGGATTCCAACAACTAATAAACAACATTTTCTTTCCAACAATGCTATGTATGCCTTCAAGAGAGAATAACATTTATAAAAGACAGGTATTAACTTACCTCTCTCTTCAAAAACAACCATAACTGACATATTCAAATATTTTTTAAAATATATTTTTAGTAATTTATGGACCTTTAATTTATTTATATGTGGTGTTAAGGGTTTGGGATATGGCTCAGTTTGTAGAGTGCTTGCCTGTCAAGCACAAGCACCACAGAAAAATCTGGGTTGTAGCTCAGTTGTAGAGCACTTGTCAAGCATTTGCAAGTCCCTGTGTCTGATACCCAGTACCACAAACATATGTGGTGTTGAGAATTGAATACAGTGTCTCACACATGTCAGGTAAATGTTCTACCAGTGAGCCACAACCCCAGTATGACACTTTCATATATTTAGAAAAACACTACCTGTATGCCATTAAGTCCTCAAACAACTTTGGAAATGATTTCAAAGTCAAGTTACCTTAGTTGACTATGAGAAAGTTTGAGAAGAGAATGTGCTGATCCACTTTGATCATCCTCATGTAGTTATTGCTGCAGTGGGAGTTAGACAATTTAAGAAGCTGCTATTAAATTTGTTCTGGGATAATCAATGATACCTCATCAGCCCTAACATCACTCAGGGCAGCTTCAAGTCACTGGCCAGGGTTGCTATGGAGAAAAAAATTGTCCTGAACTTCCTCCTCACTTAACCAGGGAAAGACTGCGAGATCACTAACATACCAGTCTGTATATAAATTAATACACCAGCCAAATGGAAGATTGATTGAAAAATTGAAGGAGAAATTCAACTTGTGGGCTAAATTTGATTCTGATGGTGTACTGGTATATGGGATTTGTTCTGCTGATGGAATTTGGTACTTGAAAAGCATGCTTGAGATTGCTACCTCAAGTTGGCCTCATTTTGCTGCTTGGAGTCCTGCTAATTAGGAATTTCATTATACACTCTGTGAGGCAACCTAAACAGATGTCATCATAGCCTGCATTAGTCAGATCATAGTTAATTATTTTCCCTGTCTCTATATCAGGATTTATCTCTTTCAACAACCTACTGCAACTGGTCTTCCTAACTTCACACTATAAAATTCAAGCTCTAGAAATGGGGGGTACTGTAAAGCTAATTCAAGAGTATTTATTTTTGACCTAGGAGTTTATGACTACTGACAACACCCACTAAACATGTCAGTTTTTAAGTGGTGGGAAACCTGGAACCCTCCAAGTTCTTGTTACTTCCAGCCACAATTCCAATAGGACTGGATCAGGTAGACACTTTAGGTAGGAGAAAAAAGATATAGCATGCTGTTACTTAAGACTTTTAAACACAAACACAAAAGAAAAACCAAATGTCCATCCAAAAACCAAAATTCACATACTTATTACACAATTCAATCAACTCTATGAATAAGAGCAAGGGATTCAATAAACACTTTGGGATCCATATAATGCTTTTGATACCCTGCCAAAGTATGACTCTCACAAAAGAAGATGCAAGGCACACATAAAAAAGAGAAGAAAGAGAAAGTAAGAAGAGAAAATTAAAATGTGGCAAAATCGAGAGATTGACTACTCTACACTTACTCTAATTCTCTTCTAAGTAAGACCAGATGAACAAGAGAGGACAATCACATACATGAAAACTGGACCCTGTGATTGTTTTATTCTCCTAGGATGTCTGAGGAAGAAGGTATCTCTGTTCCTGAAGTCTCAAGTGGTAGCTGTAGTACTGTTTGGAGTCATGTTTTCATTAGAACACTGTGATGTGGTATGGCAATCTTCTGTTCAGTACACTTATGATTACATATTAACCACACATGTTCCAAGGGCATTGCAAAAATTCTGTAGGGCACTCAATACCATATTCTACTTAAATGACCTACAATTGTTTAGGTTGCTAGCAGTTGAAAAAAGCTATCTGATATATTCAAGAAAATAAACTGAAGAATACTAATGCTATGTCCAATATTCCACTTATACATTCTTTTCTGAAAATAAGACTTTCAGAGTCTGGGTATATAGATCAATTGGTTGAGTGCTTGCCTCCCATGCATAAAGTCCTGGGTTCAATCTGCAGCAACACCAAAAAAAAAAAAAAAAAAAAGGAAAGAAAAGAAGAAAAGAAGACTCTCTAAAGTCTGAGAATAACTTTCAGATATTTCAGGTATGTAATTTTTAATGCTATTACTATATCAAATACATGAAAATATGCTCATTTCTTTTTTTTTAAGCAACACAAAATTTTAATCCCTAGGCATTTAACATACCATGACCTGTAATAGTTAAAAATTAAAATAATAACCTAATGACATTGGAGAGGGTTGAAGGTACATTGTTAAGGGAACAGAATAGGTTCTATCAAAATTATAGGCAAATTATCTTTATTATGGTCACAGTTTAAAGAAAATTGAACATTTTTTCTTTAAAAAGTACCTTGGTGGACTGGGGTTATAATTCAATGGTTGAGCATTTGCCTAACATGTGTGAGGCACCATGTTCAATTCTAGGCACCATATATAAATAAAATAAAGGTCTTTTGACAACTAAAATATATTTTTACAAAAAGTACCTTGCAAACATTTTTCAATAAAAAATCCTCATTTTTCTTTATTTTACTATGTCCATTTTCTTCAACTTAAAAGCAAACAACTGATTTCCATTTTATTCAGTAATGAGTTTTATTTTTTTATTTGATGATATGCTATATCACCCAGATTAATACATTTTAATAAATGCAAACTAGGTAGATAGTAATAAAATGGGCACCTAGAATAATAGATTTATAGCAAAATGGACAATCAGCTAGTTCAAATATATACCAAATTTGTGGAAAATTCAGAAATCAGAGAAAGTATATTTATATTAGTGAATTATTGCTTCATAACTTTGAAGGAGATATAGCATAGTCCATAATCCACAGAAGAGAACCTAGTTCAAGTTTTTTTTAATTGGGTTATAAGCTAAATTAGCTTAGTAGAGAATGATACCTTTTATGCTTAAGCATTCCATCTGTTAGTTTTTCATACATTAGGCTTAATAATGAGAAGCCTCCATTAAAAGTAAAACCCTCAAAAGTGAACTGGAAAAATGAGAATTTAGAATTCTCTTCCTACTATCTACTCTTTATGAGCAACGTGAATTGTATCCCCAAATTAAGGGAATTTTAAATGACACCAACATGATTTATCACTTCTTGATGCAAATTAAGCTCTAAGAACTGCATCAAGAAATTTAGTTTAGTATTTAAAAATATCAAAAAATTATAATACTACTCAGTGTAACAGAAAATATAATTATTTACACAACTGAGCCAAATACTTTTGTAAAAACCAATTAGTTTCAAATACAATCAGGAATGTATATCTTGGTAAAAGTTTCTCAAGAATTAAATCAAATACATAATTTTTATATCTATCAAAGGGCAGTGTTGCCAGGTGCAATAGCACATCTCTCTATTCCCAGCAGTTTGGGAAGCTGAGGCAGGTTCATTGCAAATTCAAAGTCAGTCTCAGCAGTTTAACAGGGCCCTAAACAACCTAGCAAGACTCTATTTCAAAATTGAAAATTCAAACAAGAGACTGGAGGGCTGGGGCTGTAGCTCAGTGGTACGGCATTTACCTAGCATGTGTGAGGCACTGAGTTCAATCCTTACCACTACATAAAAATGAAACAAATAAAGTAAGACACACTGTCCATCCACAATTACAAAAATACTGACAAATAAAACAAGCTGGGTATGTGGCTCAGTGGTTAAGCACAACTGGGTTCAATCCATGGTACCAAAAAAAGAGGGTGGAGAAGCATTTTTGCAGCTATTCCCACTCTGCCACACCACAATACAATTATCACAAAATAAAGCAAATAAGAGGTAGTTCAAAAAGAAGTTATTCTGACAAATGTCATTAGCAGCATTATTAATAACAATAAAAAAAGAAATGACCTAAATGTCTCCCAATCAATAATTGATAAATTAAGGGTATATTCAATAATATAATATGGAATAATAATAATAATGGAATAATATGTGGCATAATAAAATGGAATAATATGTGACAGTAAAAAATGAAGTAGTGATACATACTCCAGCAAGAATCAACATTAAAAATATGTCAAATGAAAGAAGGCAGTCACAATGAACTGTATTTATTATGTTCACTGTCACATAATCATATTTATGTTAAAAGTCTGGAATATCCATAACTATACAGACAGAAGGTACATTAGTTTTGCCAGGGCCTAGAGAGAACAAAGAAATTTGTGGGGTTATGGCTAAGGGGTGGGATTTACTTTGGGGAGCATTGAAGGTACTATAAAATTGAATACAGTTAAGGTTACATATCTGAATAAACAAAATACACTTTTTTTTGTGGGATTGAACTCAGGGCCCCATGCTTGCAAGGCAAGCACTCTACCGACTGAGCTATCTCCCCAGCCCACCACAAAATACACATTTTAAATGGGTAAATAATTTGACACAAGAATTTTGTCTGAATAATTGTTGATAAAATATCCACCTCAAAACTATACAAAATTTTGAAGTAAAAAATTATTTAAAAAAAATTTCCACATGTTAATGTCATAGTGTAGTGGATAGTAAGCCTAGGAACAGATTTTGATAAAGGAACTGTTAAAAACATCAGATGAGAAAAGATCACTACACAAGGGTAAATCACAAAGACATAAGGAAGAGAAGAGAAAGGAAAAGAAAATGAGAGAAAGGAAGGGAAAGCCAATAGAGGAGGGAGAAAAGACAGAAGTAGAATGATAAGGTCTATTAATAAAATGATCCCAGCACATGAAGCAACTGCAGGTGTGAGCAGTGGAGAACCAAGGTGAGTCCCCACCTCCCCTGCCCTCAGACAAGTCCAGATGACTCAAGAGGGGCTTTTTTTTTTTCAGGCGCATGGCATCTGGACACATGCAGTAGAAAGCATACATTCAGATCTTCAGTCCTACCTACTGCAGAAAGACACAAATCACAGCAACAATGTCCCTCACCTGCCACTCACAGCACTGTCAACTGATGTGTCACAGTCAACTTATTAGCTTCACAGTTTCCAACATCATCTAATTTTACTTCAAATACCATCTTTTAATTTTAATTTAATGTTTTTAAATTTTAAGATTTGGTTTTTTGGGCTGGTATACAGCTCAGTTGATAGAGTGCTTGACTTGAATGCACAAGGCTCTGGGTTCAATTCCCAGCACCACAAAAAAAAAAAATGTTTTTTTTTTTTTGTTTTTTTTTTTTATTCCTATAACACCCAGAAAGAATAAAAGGGTCAGACTCCAGAGAACTTTAAAAAATAATAATAAATTATAGGTAGGGCATGGTGGCACTCTCCATGGTGACTTGGAAGGCTAAAGAAGGAATATTGCAAGTTCAAAGCCAGCCTCAGCAACTTAATGAGGTCCTAAGCAACTTAGTGATACCCTGTCTCAAAATAAATAAATAAACAAACAAACAGGGCTGGGGATGTGGCTCAGTGATTAAGCTACCCTAGGTTCAATGCCTGGTACCCAAAAAAAGAAAAGAAAGAAAAAAATACAATTTTATCTTTTATATATATATATATATATATATTTTTTTTTTTTTACATATAATTTAAAACAGATGCCCTTCATGTTAATTAGCACACTGGTTTCCAAAAGTTATTGCTAATTGGAATCACCTGAAGATTTTTCTAAAACTCCCAAAGGGCAGGTCACAAACAGTTCAAATAAATTGTAAAATCTGGGAAATGAGAATCCAGTATCAATAGACTTTTTAAATATGCTTAGGTTTGATCATAACAACAATCACACCATAAAATCCTCTTGTCTGTTTTGATTTTTTTGAAGGAAAAATTAAACAAATATTAGTGAATATAATGTAAACTTTGTGGAAGAACATATTTTAAGAATACTTTATAACCCTGAGTTTCATTATTTTTCTTTTTCTTTTCTGTGCTGCTGGAGATCAAGCCCAGGGCTAATGTGCTCTACCACAGAGGAAATTCCCAGCCCTATGACCTTGAATTTTACTATGATTAACTCTCAGCCTATCAATCATGAAAATTAAACAATGAGAAGTAACAATTAATAACTGCTTTAAAGTCATACTAATAATTAGGTCTAGTATAATAAACAATTATAAAACTATGGTTGTATGTTTTATTGAAAAAAAAGCAATTTTTCTCCCAGAAAATAACCTAAGGATGTAATCTCAGATGATTGTAAAGACATCTATAAAACAAATTAGAAATAGTACAAAGTGAAATTCTAGACATTTAGTAATAAAACTATAAAAACATATTAAGCAGCATATAGTTTCATAATACAGTATTTACATATAAACCAGTCACAAAATACTTTTACAAAACATGTATGATGTGTCACTTAAAAATGAATTTCATGTACATGGAACCTACTTGCAGTTGAACTGAATTATGCCAAAGGCCCTCCACAATAGAAGAAAATCAGTCAATATAAAGATCATATATCTTTCATCTTCTAAAACGTCTTGAGCTATTTGAATTCTATTAAGTTGCAAGTAGCAAATAACACAAATACCAAAATATAACTGATTCATCCTGCTAAAGAGTCAATATGCTGAGGCAACCAGTAACATTTTAGAAGTAGCTTATTGAGTACATACCATGGACCAAGCACTTTTCTAACTCTGACAATACCCTAAGATGTGTATTCATCAAGTATTTATATAACACTTTCTACTTATCAGGCACTATTTGATCAGCTTTATAAATATTAAATCTTTTTTATTCCTTAATTGAAACATTAAAATTGAACATATTTGTAGGGTACCATGTGATGTTTCAATACAGGTATAGATTGTGGAAAGCTGAAATCAGGGTAAGCATATCACTTTCCTCAAACTTAGGTCCTTTTGTTGTACAAACAAACATTCAAAACTCTTCTCCTCTCTTGAAATGCATAGTAGATTATCATTATGTAGAATCATTTTACTGTGAATTTTAATGTACATAATAAGCATATTAAGTAGGTACTACTGTTAATCTCTATTCTAGATGAGGAAACAGAAACAGGAAAAGGGTTAAGCAACTTGTTCAATGGCTTATACCTGTTAAATGAGGGGACAAAGAACCTAGAACCAGACAGTCTGTACAGTGAACACAAAATGCTCTCACCAATAAATTCCAGTGACTCTCAAATGAATGAAGTTGTGATAGCCTAAAATATACAGTAAGGTACTGTAAGTATTCAAATGTATAATATTAACTATGCAAGAACTATATTTCCTCCTCTTGTAAAGAATGTGAATCTAAACTACTACAGATACTCATTTTGTGGATGGAGGCAAGTAGTCCTAAATATTATTTGCATTATTTTAATACTCATTGTGAAATCAAAAACAATAAAAATAATATGGAAGATAAGGGATAAGGAAGAAAAAGGAACGGAAAATGGGAAGAGAAAAATTGAATGAAAGGGAGGAAAAAGGACAAAGGGAAAGAAAAGGGAAGAAGAGTAGGAAATAAAAAGAAAAGGAATTTAAGGGGATCTGGAGAGAGGAAAAGCGGTGAAAAGGGAGAGGAAGCCAGCAATTAGGAGAAGAGAAGGATGGAGGAGAAAGGGGGAAATGAAGAAGTTCAAAAAGTATCATATATATCAACATGTATACACATAAGACATAAATTCTTAGACTTACATAATGAAAAAATATGATCTTCATAAAGTGCAAAGAATAAAGTACCAAAGCCAGATGCCACACTTTTCATAATTGGAGACAACAGATAAGTTTGGCTAAGTCTCTTCTATACATATATACTACCGGTATACACTGGGATCAAAGAGCTGTGGCCAGACTGGGCTGGCTCAATCCCACTGACTACAGTAAAATCTCACTTTGGACTGAAAGCTATGGAGTTAGTGCTGGAATGAACCTCTGAAACCATGAGCCAAAATAGTTGTTTCCTCTTCTATATTGTTCTTGTCACATCCTTTGAAAATGCAAACCTGCCTAAAACACATGTGGTCCTGAAAAATTGACTATTTATTTAATAGTATAATAAATTTGAAATGTGTTATCTGTCTTTCCATGAGAAGGAGTAAGTCAGATTAACATGAACATAAATCTGATTTTAAAGACATTATAGCATACAAATAGAGAAAATACTTAATAAAAACTAGTATAGGGAGAACAAAATAATCAAGTCCTAAAATAACTTCCAAAGTATATAGGAGAAAAATCATATGTAAAAATAATGGATGGTTTCTGAGTTAATTTTTTAAGTGTAGAGATTTACCAAAAAGAGTTGTACCTAAGCATGATACACAGTGGACTAGATTTGAGTAAAATGCAAAAGACAGAACATCTATGGTAGGAAAGATACAAAAAATCTAGGAAGCAGAAGAAAGTTATCAAGAAAGGACTTCAAATTCTCTCATGCTCAGAATGTAGTATCTGTGACAACAAATGTCATTCTCAGCATAATTCTTCTCTAGGTTGACACAGACCTCCTCACTTCAGGCATAGGTCTACTACTCACTGGTAATCTTAAAAATATTTAAATTCAATATTTGACATGCCATATTTTGCTTACAAAGTACATTTTTTCTTAAAAGTAACAACTTTTTACTTCAATACTGATTTTATTTTTTATTTTCTTCATGTAATCTTATGATTACTAGTGTCAGTTGACCAATTTCTACAAAATGACTTTCACATTTGCACCTAATTATGTTGAATTTGCTGACCTACTGGGGAACACTCTGACTTTTACCAAAATTAAACTTTTGAAAATTGAATATTAGCTGCTTTCCCATTTATTTCCATACTATTTGAATTTGATTTTTACCTTTAGTTTTTACTTTGCAGTGGACAGGTCTTAAATTTTTAGTCATTACCTTTATTTCCAATTATTTTTCCTACATTTGTGAATGGTTTGTGTCTCCATTTGACATTGCTCATTGCTAGGGTAATTTATACAATTTTATGTTGACCTTGTAACCTATTCTCTTACCAAACTAGTTTTGTTAGTGTGTAAAAACTTCTTGGAAATATTATATAAAGTATACTATCATCTGCATAGGCTATTTCTCTTTTGATGTATAATATCCATGTTTAATATTCTCAGAATAATATGTAGTAGAAGTCAAAAAATCATACTATTTTTTCCTGTTACCCAAACTAAATTGTGAATCACTTAGGTTTTCAAAACAGAATAGGATAACTGAAGATAGCTACCAGGGGCCCTTTTGTGGATTGAAAAAGAATTTTCCTCTAGTTGTAATCTGCTATAGGTTTTAACATACATTGGCATAAGATTTGCCAAAGTTTTTCTCTGTCAAAATTATTTTTGGAAACTTTCTCTATTATGACATCTAGAGAGATTTTCCTGTTGAACATGGGGTACATTCTTTCCTTTTCAGGTAATTACCTTCAACTTGCTAGTAGTTTTGAATATCTTAGTCAATATCCAAAATGGAATATGGCTTTTAATTTTCTTTCTTGTGATATCTTATCTGGTAAACTTGCCTTATAGAAAGAATTAGAAGGTTTTATTTTTTTTTAAATGATCATAAATTATTATTAAAAGTTTGGATGAAATCATCGGTGTCAGTGAAGGAACTTTTTTTAATATGTGGTTGTTTAATTTTTGTTGTTTTGTTTGCTTTTAGATCTAGGTTCTTGCTGTGTTGCCCAGATTAACCTCAAATTCCTAGGTGTAAAATCATTCCCCTTCTTTAACCTCACCAGTATCTGAGACTACTGGCATGCACTCCCATGAACAGTTTTTCAGGTTCTTATAAGAATATTTGTAATTAAGTTAAATTTTGTTTTGTAGGTCTTTTGGTATATTTTCTTGCATCTAGGTTGATTAGTACATTCTATTCATTCTTTGATTTTCAAAACTCATGACTGTCTAGATTAAGATGGAATAATGTGTGCTGGGGAGATAGCTCAGTTGGTATAGTGCTTGCCATACAAGCACAGAGCCCTGGATTCGATCCCCAGCACCAAAAAAAAAAAAAAAAAAGATGGAATAATGTGGAGAAATGAATACTTTGCATTTTGTGAACTGACAACTATCTCAGGATGCCCTGTGTAGAATGGATAATATACACTATTTAGCACTCATATTTCTGTGAGATAAATGAGACAGAGAATCTAAAGTAAATTATAAATTTGAATAGCATTTTTCTGATAATGAGTACTTTTATATAACTTTATATATTTGTTTGATTTTTAGGCATTTTACCATACAGTATTAGTTTTATTTTCTTTTTTCTTTTTTGATGAGTTGCATGATTTTCATATATTTTAATATTAAACTTTTCTCAGATATGTGGTTATCAAATATTTTCTTCAATCCATGGTCCACTAATATTTTTTTCCCATGGCCATAAAACTGACTAAGAATTTATTATCAAATCATGCATCTCAATATTTTGTAAAAAGTAAATTTTATAAAAAGAAGACTAGAGAAAGAAAAGCCTAAGCAAAAGAGCAAAATTAGAAGATATTAAAAATGACCATACCACAGAAAGAATCATCAATGTCAATGTTGGTGCTTTCCAAAAGCAAATGGAATTGAAAAAGCTCTGGCAAATTTGACAAGTAAAAATTATTTCAATTATGTACTATCTAATTGCCAACATATGCATATATATATAATGATGTCTCACTTGATGGGACTACATTGCAGAAATTTGTTGTAAATGATTCTGCCATTTTCTGAATATCTGAGTGTAATAACAAGAATCTAAATGATAGACTATTATGTAACTAGAGTTTTTTTCTGTTTCCATTGTTGTGCATGAATTATATACCTGACCAGAACACTATGATACCACTCATGACTGAGGTTATAAATTTATAGCAACCAGTGTATACCTCATAATGAAATGAACAAATGGTAGAACTCAAGACAAAATGCTTAATAAGTCACTTGCTATTTAGACAGTAAAAAAATTATAAAGATTACAGTACAGGGAAAAAGAAAAACAGCATTCTGTCCAAAAAAAGATGCTAGGATATTGAGTTATTTTTGTAATAATAAAAATGCTATTGTACCCTTCATCATAGCATATAAAAATTTATTTTCACATATTAAATACTGAATATAAATATTACAAATAAATAATAGTGAAATAGTAAAGAAAATATAAAGCATTCACAAGTTGTAATAAGAAAGAATGAGTAAGGATGTATTGGTGGTACACACTTAAAATATCCAGTACTCTGGATGCTAAGGTAGGAGGATTACAATTCTAAGGCCAACCCAAGCAGCTGAGTAAAATCCCATCAGAAAATAAAATTTTAAAAAGAGCTGAGGACATAGATCGGTAACAGGACACACTGGTTTCAATCCCCAATGTTACCAAAGGGGGAAAAAAATGGTTATTGTTTTTCAAAGCTACACAAAATATTATTTTTAAATTTATGAATTGTACAATATTAAAATAAAAATTCTATTTCTCAAATAAGTCCATTGATGGGTGCAAGAAGTGACAGATCAAAAAAAAAACTAATTACCTCACATATAGTCAAACACTTATAAGAAGGTAAGAAAGAAACTGCAAAAGAAAAGCCGGCAAGAGACTTGAATAATCACTTTAAATAGGAGATAGATATCTAAGTATTCAGTAATCAATAAAAATGACATCTTTTAATTATCCATTTATATACAGTGCTGAGACTCAAAGTCAGTGCCTCACACATGCTGGGCAAACAGTGTACCACTGAGCCACAACAACAGCCCCCAAATTTAACATCTTTAGAAATTAGGTAATGTAAAATAATATTATACATACAAAAAACAAAATAGGATACCCAAAATGGCAGACTAGAGGGAGGCTACATTTCTTGTCATTTTGTAACTCAGGTTTCAAGCAGAGAAAAATCTGTTTCTGTGTGAGGCAGTCTTTGCTGCTTATCAATCACCTGCTGTTTATCTCATTTGTCCACGTAAATCACCTACAGTCTGCCAGCATATCAACAAATTTTTGAGTGCAGATCTCCCACTCACTGCTGCCTCTGCCATTTGCCCATTAGCCTGCCACTTGCGTGCACATCACCTGCCTTTCATCTACCCATCACTCACCACATGAGGTCCACCTGCTGATGGTCTGCTGGTAGCCTGCAGACTGACTTCAGACCACCAGCGAAACACCAGCTGCTGGCTATTACCTAGAAGTCCACTGTCACAGGTTTGGTTACATGTGCATGACTGCTGCATTTTAGGACAACATTCAGGACCTGTAGGATCCCTGGCATAACCGACTGCACCCCCACCTCCAGGACCCCTAGCACAACCTACCACATCCAACATGGAATCGGTACTCACACCCCACATTGCAGGTCCCCATTTTGGCACATTTGGAAGCCAGTACATTCATCTTGGATCATCCTGAAAGTGGAAGCTGCTATCATTAGGTGGGGCCAATTCCATCCTGAGATGCCTACTGGTAACAGGAAGCTCATTGTCAGGTACCTCTCAGGCATCAGGCTACTAAATACAGAGAGGTTTGAATAGTATATGACTGTTATAGTGTAGATATTTTTCTCCTTTCTGAAATTTTGTTTTTATTTCTTTATTTTTCTCACTCTATTTTCCTTTTGTTTATCTGTTTCCTCAGAGTCTCTTTCTCTGCTTTCTCAGAGAGAAAGTTGGTTTTTTAACAACCAACTTCTTTTGATTCTGGTTTCATTTTTCCTATGATTTACTACTTCTAAATACTCTTTTATTATCCTTCTAACAGTTACATCCTACACTCCTACCCATCCTCTTTGTCTACCGTTATAAACTGTACACCTCATTGCAAATCTATTTGTTTTACTGTAGATAATATTTGAACTCATCCTATTTACTAATGCAATATTGTTAACATCTTCATAGGGGCTATTTGGTTTAGGGCTGCATATTATCTGTACTGGGTACTGCTAATATTGATATCCACCTTAAATAAGAGGTTTTGGAAAACTGCAGGGTTACTATGAGCCTGTAGGGGGAAAACTGAAATACCCCAGATCTGCACTGCAAGAGGGGAAGATATATGAACGACATGAAAAAACAAGGGAAGTGTTCCAAACAAACCAAGATTGCATATCAATAGAATCCAGTGACAGCACAGTAAAAGAAATATCAGAAAAGAAGTTTAGAATATACTTAATTAAAATGATTCATGAAGCAAAGGATGAGATAAGACAGCAAATGCAGGCAATGAATAATCACTCCAATGAACAATTGAAAGAGCAACTGCAAGAAGCAAAAGATCATCTCCACAAAGAGATAGAGATTCTGTGGAAAAAACAAACAGAAATCCTTGAAATGAAGGAAAAAATAAATCAAATAAAAAACTCAATGGAAAGCATTATCAACAGACTAGATCACTTGGAAGACAGAACCTCACACAATGGGGACAAAATATTTAATCTTTAAAATAAAGTTGAGCAAACAAAAATGGTAAGAAATCATGAACAGAACCTCCAATAACTATGAGAGATGAAAAGACCAAATTTAATAATTTTCAGGATTGAGGAAAGCACAAAGATACAGACCAAAGGATTGAACAACATATTCAATGAAATAATATGAGCAAATTTAACAAACCTGAAGAATGAAATGGAAAAGTCAACTACAAGAGACTTACAGAACACAAAATGCACAAAATTACAACAGAAACTTTATACAACTGGTTTCTGTAAGCTCAAACGGGCTCGGTGGCCTCAGCGGCGGGACCAAATGTAAGCTCGGTGGGTCTCTGCAGGCACAGTTAGCAGCCAAATAAAATGGGATAGAAAAGTAGCCGAAGCAAGTTTTATTGGAATTTGACTCTCAGGTAAAATTCCCAAACCCCCCGGGTATAGGGACTCAGAGAAAATCGCACGTGGCCCTGGCTACCCAGGGTTTTTATAGACTCAGGTGGGAGGGGGTCTTGTTGAGTGACAGGTGGGTGTGAAGGTTCAGTGGAACTTTCCATCAACCTTGCCGAACTTTCTGGTCACCTTTGGCGGGCTGGTCTTTCTTTCAGCTGCTCAGCTTTGCCCCCTACAGTCGCCTACTTTCTGACCTAACATCCCGACCTTTTTGGTGATATAGGGCGCCGGAGTCTGTCTAGCTACTCCCTGCATGTTAGGGGGCATAGTGGGGAGAAAAAGGTTCGAATTCTAGGTTGGTGGGGAGTCTACTATAAGATTGTAGAAGCATCTGGTTGTAGGTCACCCTGGCAACCTCACTTATGCGGTTCAGTGCAAACCTGAGGAGACAGGGAGCAATCATTAGCAAAAATCCTATCACAAATAGGGGACTAAGGATAGGGGTTAGCCAGATGACAACAGGGGACTTCAGCCATCGTGCCAGGGGTCATTTGATTGAAGTTGTTTCAGCCTTTCACTCAGATGTCTAAGAGTTTCAACATTCTTTTTGACCAGTTCAGTTTCATTGATGTAATAGCAGCATTCTTCCCTTAATAATAGACATGTTCACCCTTTGTCTGCTGTCAGAAGATCTAGCACTCCCCGGTTCTGTAAAGAGACTTAGGCAATAGATGTTATTTTTCTTTGTAAGGATGCCAGGGTGGCAGCAGATGCCTCTACTGCTTTTTGGAGTTTCTCTTCTAGCTTTTGGGTGGCACTGCCTGCATATCCTAGTCCTCCTGCTCCTAACCCAGAGGCCACAAGTGAGGAGGCTAGGGAGAGTCCAACTACCACAGGTAGAAAAATGGCCCATTTTACCCTAGGGATGGGATTCTGAGAAAGCCAGATTAACTCAGCTTCACTATATAGTATTAGTTGAGGAACTAAAATAGAGGGCACACAGAAGGCAAAGGGCATATTGGCATCCAATTCTTTTGTCAGAGTGCCATTATACCAGAAAAAGAATCCTGGAGGAGCAAATATTAGAGAAGAGACTTGTATGGTTCAGTTACAAGGCGCTAAGTTAGAGGAAGCATAACAGTAAGCAAAGTTTTGTGAGGAATTTTGATAGAGGGGAACTCCCTCCAAAGGTGAAGAGGGGGTTCCTTGAGGACTTGAGCAAATGTTTAGGAGGGTACTCATAGGAACAGCTGTCAGGGGAGTCCAGTCCAAACCTGCACAGAGAAAGCAATCTGAAATGTTATTTACTCTAGAGAGATTGAGAAGTTGGAGGCCTTGACATATCAAAGTAAGCCATGAGAAAGGGTTAGCATGAGGCTGTGTAGCTGCATTGAGTTGCATTGGATTTCCTTTTCCTGTTCCTGAATGGTTAGGTGAACCTGAGGAATTACCTGAGTATAAACTTTCCAGATCCTGAGTGAAGCTACTGGACGGCTGGCTGTTGGCACTGTGTAAATTTTACCGTGAACCCCTGAGGTCCATCTTGGGGTCCAGGGGTCTTTGATGTTGATCCTTATTGCATTCCCCCAGTGGGGTTCTGGGAAATGTCTCCTGCAGGCATTGTAGGGGCACCCTCCAGAAATGGTGAGCTCCATCTTGCAGTATGGCTGGTATTGGTCAAATAGGAAGCAAACCATACAGGCATAACAAGAGGAGACAGATATAGTTTTAAATCCTTGAGATGGAGGGTGTTTTCCCAGTCACATCCTGTGGGAGAACAGTCCTTTTCCGCTACGATCATGGAAAAGGAGGCTCCACATAACTGACACATATCCTGGGCATAGAAACACCACCTGTAGGCTGGGACAGAGGCTTGAGAGAAATTAATGAGTAGTATCAGTAACAGGAGGCTGGTGAGTGATTTTAAGTTTGGTGGGTCCCAGTACAGTGGAAGTCCAGGACTGAGTATCCTGGAGGGATGTTCTTTTAAGGTGGGAGACATGGTACCAAGGGGAGTGGCCCAGAAGTTTGGCTGCTGTTGGGGTGGTGAGTATAACTGTATGAGGTCCAGTCCAGTGAGGTTGTAGTGATTGAGGATGTAATTCTCGAATCAAAACTTTGTCACCCGGTTGGAGAGGAGCGATACCTGATTTGGTTTGCAGACCAGCTGAGGGTGAGGCTGTAGACAGCACTGGAAGGTAGTGGTCTGCGTTTTCCCTCAGGAGCTTGTGCAAAAGCATGAGGTAGGGTAGATAAGATGCTAAAGGTGGAGGGCTGATTGGGAAGTTCTGGTTAATTAAGAAAGGGTGGCCATAGAGTCGCTCAAAGGGGCTGAGGCCTGAGGGTGCTCTAGGGGTTGCCCAGATTCAGGTGAGGGTCAATGGAAGGAGATTGAGCCAAGAAAGTCTAAGTTCAACAGCAAGTTTAGTGAGATGGTCCTTGAGAATACCGTTAGCCCTCAACCTTACCCGAGGATTGGGGTCGGTGGGGAATGTGGAGTCTCCAGGTGATGCTGAGGATTTGGAGACTAGTTGGACAACCTGAGAGGTGAAGGCTGAGCCGTTGTCTGACTGGATGGATGCAGGAAGTCTGAATCTGGGAATAATCTGCTCAATGAGGATGGAGGTAATGGTGTCTGCAGTTTCCTTGGGGGTGGGGAAGGCTTCTATCCAGCCTGAAGAAGTATCAACCTCTTCAGGAAGAGTAAGTAAATAATGGAGCTTTTTGTGTCTGGGCATGTGGGTAAAGTCGATTTGCCAATCTTTGCCTGGCTGATGACCTCTCAACTGATGTGTTGGGAGTTTGGGTTTGATGCCCCCTTGTGAGGATATTGTGAAGCAGACTGGGCAAGTGGAGTGGATCTGCTCCAAAATGGTTCTCATTCCTGGAAGGTAAAAGAGGGGTTGGAGAAACTGCAGGAGAGGTTTGGGGCCAATATGAAGAGAGTTATGAATGTCCACTAATAAGCTGTAAGCTTGCTGCTTGGGAAGGGCAATCTGGTTTCCCAGGAAAATCCAGCCATCATCCCTGAGATGACTGCCCCAAGTCATTAGGTCCTCCTGTTCCTGTGGAGAATATTTAGATTTAATTGTAGTGGATAGGAATAAAATGGGGGCTGTTATGGATTTTGCTGCTAGTACCCGTACTACAGTGTCTGCCTTGTTATTACCCATGGTTACAGGGTCTGAAGATCTTTGGTGCCCTCTGAAGTGTATGATGACAACTCATCTGGGCAGATGAAGTGCTTCCAAGAGTTTAGAAATTAGGGAGGCGTTGACCACTGGTGACACCTCTGTGGTGAGAAATCTGCATTCCTTCCAAATAGCCGAATGTGAGTGTGCAATCAAGAAGGCGTATTTGTAGTCTGTGTAGATGTTGACCTGTTTACCTTTGGATAAAATTAGAGCTCTAATCAGAGCAAAGAGTTCTGCCTTTTGGGAAGTGGTCCCTTCTGGAAGGCAATTGGTTTCCAGGACTGAGGTGGTGGTGACAACTGCATAGGTGGCTTTAAGGAGTCCATCTGTACCCAGCACAGAACTGCCATCTACAAAAATGGTTAGGTCAGGTGAGGGAAGTGGGTGATTGAAGAGGTCTTCACGAGGTAAACGTAGGGCTTCTAGCACCTGTGGACAAGAACGACTGATGGTTGAGGGAGGAGGGGACAGTGGGAGAAGGATAGCAGGGTTGAGAGAAGAAGAACAGAGAGTAATGGTGGGATTTTCTATAAAAAGGAGATGAAATTCTTGAATCCATGAAGGGCTCAGGAGTGGAAGGGATTTATGGCTTAAGAGGTCCTGCAACCGATGAGTTAAAAACACGGTTATTGGGTAGAATAAAGTGAGTTTTAGAGCTTCCTTCGTTAACTCGGCTGCTGCTGCGAGTTCTTGGAGACATGGTAGCCACCCACGAACCGTGGAATCAAGCTGCTTGGAGAGGTGTGCCACCGGTCTGTAAGAAGGTCCAGTTGGTTGCACAAGGAGGTCAGTGGTAACACTCTGTTTTTCATCTGTGAAAAGGTGAAAAGGACGGTTAGGGTCAGGGAGAGAGAGAGCAGGGGAGGATATGAGAGCATCCCAGAGCTTGTAAAAGAGTTATCTATCATCTTGGGAGAGGTAAGGGTCCCATGTGGAGTATCCTTTGCTGCCTGATATAGGGGTATAGCAAGGAGTGCAAAATTAGGGACCCAGTGTCTGAAAAAAACCTGCCAAACCCAGGAAGGAGAGAATGTAATCTGCCATTTCTGGCAGCTGTATGTAACACAGGGCTTGGATTCTGTCTGTTGTGAGACTTTTAGAGGTAGGAGTGAGGAGTATGCCCAAATATATGACTGAAGGGGTGGTGAGCTGGGCTTTGACTGGAGAGACTTGATAGCCTTGAGACCCCAGAAACTTAAGGAGCTGAGCAGTGTGAGTCTGGGCGGGCTTGAGGGATGGGCTGCATAGGAGGAGGTCATCCACATACTGCAGAAGTGTGCTATTTCCCAAGTCACAAGTTACCAAATCCTGAGCTAAGGCTTACCCAAAAAGGTGAGGACTGTTCCGAAAGCCTTGGGGTAGAACTGCCCATGTCAGCTGTTGAGACCTAAAGGATGTAGACTCCTCCCATGTGAAGGTAAAGAGGTAATAGGAGTCCAGGTGGAGGGGAACTGTAAAGAATGTGTCTTTGAGATCCAGGACTGTGAAGTGGGTGGTAGAAGGGAGGATGTGGGAAAGAAGGGTGTAAGTGTTAGGAACCACAGGGTGAATGGGAATAACTGCCTCATTAATTAGATGGAGGTCCTGGACCAAGCGATAGGTTCCTGAGGGTTTAGTACTGACAGTATGGGGGTGTTACAAGGGGAGTCAGTAGGGATAAGGAGTCCCTGAGTCAGCAATTGATCTATAATGGGTTTAAGTCCTTCCCTGTGAGTATGGGAAATTGGAAACTGGGGATGTGAAGGAAACTTAGCTAAAGGTTTCAGTTGGACAAGGACTGGCTTGTGGTGGGAGGCTATGACTGGCTTGGAAGTGTCCCAGAATTGGGGGTCAACCATGTCTGGGGAAAATGGTAGGGTAGGTGGTGTGGTATTGCTAGAAAATGTATGAAACAGAGGTAAAAGAAGGTGAGCACTAGCAGTGTGCCTGGGAAGAAGCTGTAGGGTAGATCCTAGGAGTTGGAGAACATCTCTTCCTAGGAGGGGGACTGGACAGGAGGGAATAACTAGGAATGAGTGTGTAAAAGGATGTCCCTCTAGGGCACAGGCTAATTTAGCTGTTCTGCTTGGAAAGGAGGGTTTTCCATCAATTCCCATAACCAAAACCTGGGAAGGAATTAAAGGCCCAGAGTGGGCAAGCAAGACAGAATAGGTAGCCCCAGTGTTCACAAGGAAATTTATGGATTTACCTGCTACCTGGAATGTAACCCTGGGCTCGGCTAAGGTTATAGGGGTCGGGCTCCTTCAGTCTTCTGTGAATTCCAAAAGCTCATGGGAAGGGACTGCCTGGCTGGCCACACCTCTGTGTAGAGACACTGGGGAGGGACCAGCCATAGGGCAGTCACTCTTCCAGTGTCCTGCTCATTTGCAGGTGGGACATGGCTTACTGGAGGTCCATGGGTTTGAACATTGACAAACCCAGTGACCTTCATATCCACACTTGAGGAGGCCCCTGGCGGAGGGAGTTGCTGGCTCACTTTTGAAGCTCTCGCTGGAGTCACAGGCCACAGGGCAGCTACCAGGGCTTGGGACTGGATTGTCACCTTTTTCTGTAAATGAGCTTGCCTGGCCAAATTGGCAGTTTCCTCTTGGGCATTATAGACTTTAAAGGCCATCTTTATCAGATCTTGGATAGGGGTTTGAGGACCCTCCTCAGCTTGCTTGTGCTTTTTTCTTATATCAGGGGCTGATTGAGAAATGAAGTGGGTTGCTAGCCCTGTGGCCCCAGAGGGAGATTCAGGGTCCAGTTTAGTATATCTAGTAAGGGTCTCTGTGAGGTGATTAAGAAACAGAGCTGGATTCTCATCTGAATTCTGGGTAATTTTCCTCAGTTTGTCAAAATTTACCACCTTATTGGAGGCTGCTTGCATGCCTGCTATGAGATATTGGAACATTCAAGCACAAAAATGGCGGCCCTGCTGGACTTCCTGATAGTTCCAGTTTGGTTCAATTATTGGAACCGCTGCTGCTCCTGTGGGTAGAGTTATGTCCTTTAATGGGCTTGGTCAGCGTGGTCCTGTGCTGCCTGTTGGATACGGGTTCGCTCATCTGGTGTGAGAGTAGAAGAAAGGATAACATGAACATCAAGCCAAGTGAGGCTGTAAATTTGGGAAAGATATTTAAATTCCTTAATATAAGTAGAGGAATCTGCAGAGAAAGATCCTAAACATTTCTCAACTTGGGAGAAGTCTTGGAGCGAAAATGGGATGTGAATACGTACAATTCCTTCTGTACCAGCTACTTCCTGGAGGGGGCAAAGAAGCTTTGGGTCAGATGGGGTGAGGTTCTGATGGGGTGGAGTGTGTGCGCTGACAGGGGAGGAGGAGGGAATGGAGTGGGAGGAGGAACATTCTGAAGGAGGAAGAGGAGGGGAAATGGGAGGGCTTTGAGGAATAAGAGGAGGTGTGCCCGTGGGAGGAAGGGGCGGGCTTTCTACTGGAGGAGGAGTGGAGGAGGGGGAAGGGGTTTGGCCAGAGTATTGAAGAGGAGGGCGAGTGGGTGGAGCTGAAAGCATTTCAGGGGGATCTGAAAATGTAGAGGCAGAATCAGGAGAACAATGAGGGGAAGACTTAGGACCCTCCCTGGCGAGAAGGATTTGGGTGGTAGAACAGGAAGAAAGAAGGTTGGGGCGAGTGCACAAGTTCCCAAAAGCTTGCAAATAAGTAAGATCTTGCCATTTTTCTGCCTTGGGGCAATAGTCGCTCAAGTCAGTAAGAATTTGCAAGTTAAGAGTGCCCTCTGGTGGCCATTTTGAGCCATTATCTAGAATATATTGAGGCCAATCCATGGTTGAATAAAAAACTAGCCGCTTACGGCTTAAATCTTTGGAAAATACCAGTTTAGTAAAATTAAGATGGATACACCCCAAAGGAGTTTTGGGGTCTAGTGAGCTCCCGGTATTTCCCATTAGCCATCCAATTTTACCCAGAGAGAAGTACAGAAGCAGAAGAGGCATCCCAGTTCTGGCTTCTGTACACGGAGAAGATGGCGGGTGGGTGGGCCAAGCGTTGAGACGTCTCTCAACTCTTGGGGACCCAAGACGGACACGGAGCCTAGCTGGAAGCCCAGACGGACGGAGAGGGTCTGTGGCGCGCCAACAGAACAGAACCCCCGGCGGAACAGAAGGGAAATTGGAGCGGCAAATGGGAAAAAAAAAAAAAAAAAAAAAAAACCAGGGAAATTACCACGTTTTGAAGCGAGGTGGAGGGGAACAGAGTAGGGCTGAGTGGGAATCTCCTGGTTTTTCTCAACCCCAAGAGACGGGGGAGCCTGAAAAACCCCCTCCTGGGTTTCGGCACCAAATGGAAGCTAGGTCGGGCTCGGCGGGCTCAATGGCGGGACCAAATGTAAGCTCTAAGCTCGGCGGGTCTAGGCAGGCACAGTTAGCAGCCAAATAAAATGGGACAGAAAAGTGGCCAAAGCAAGCTTTATTGAAATTTGGCTCTCAGGTGAAATTCCCAGACCCCTGGGGTATAGGGACCCAGAGAAAATCGAACGTGGCCCTGGCTACCCAGGGTTTTTATAGACTAGGATGGGAGGGGGTCTTGAGTTACAGGTGGGTGTGAAGGGTCAGTGGAAATTCCCATCCACCTTGCTGCGAACTTTCTGGTTACCTTTGGCGGGTTGGTCTTTCTTCCAGCTGCTCAGCTTTGCCCCCTACAGTCACCTACTAACAGTTTCAATTCAGCTAAAAAATAATTTTACTACATGTAGCACTACATTATATGTACATTATATGTAATGTTAGTATTTCTGCTTTGAATTCTTGATATTGCAATGAAATTCCTACTTTATTAAATGTATTTGATATGCTAGCTATTGTGCATGATTTAAACTTTTTTTGCTTTCTCCCTTTTCTGGTTGTGCACTCTCTTTTAAAACAACCCTCTAGAAACAGTTTCTGAGAATCACTGAGCTGTTTGTAAGGGAAATGTACTTAGGGAGTATGCAAAAATAATCATTTTAATAGAAGAAATATATATTTAAGGCTGGGGTTGTGGCTCAGTGGTAGAGCACTTGCCTAGCAAGTGTGAGGCACTGGATTTGATTCTCAGTACCATATATAAATAAATGAATAAAAATAAAAGTCTGTCAACATCTAAAAAATATTTTCAAAAGAGAAATAGATATTTAAAATTTAATACTAACTATGGGAAAAGGGTCCATTGTGTAAAACATAGTTTATCTTTGGATTCAATGTTTATCTTTGGTTTTACAAAGTAGATTATATTTTCAGTATTTTCTACATAATATGTTAAAATGTAGAGCAATTGCAATACATCAATAGAATGAGTAATTTTTCTGAAAAAAAAATAGTATTGATGAACATTGAATAAATGCATTCATGAAGGAAAGATGAAGTTTAAGCTGTTATTATTCATTTGTGGAAACTGTTTTGCTATCCAACATACATGATACATACTACACCCCCATCAGAAACAGACTGAAATTACAGCACCTGTACATATGAGGATATAGCCATATTTCTCCAGAGTTGAAACCCAGAAGCATGGTTAAAGAGGATGTACATTTAGGAAGAAATAAATAATAAACTGTGGGAAATAATGTTTTATAGAAGAAAGACACGTTATTTTTGTTATAGAACATCCAGTTTGACAAATGCTATAAAACACCATGTATGTTTCATATCAATGTTACATGAATGTCACATTTCATGTGTAAGCATATTTAAAAAGGAGGTGTGCAAAATTTAAGAAAATAAAAATATAGAAGAGCATATAAAAGAATTAGTTACACTATGTATAGATAAAACTCATAAAGATGACCATTTTTCCCAAGTTAATATATAATACTCCATCAAAATTGAAACCATGTTTGCTTTTAATTAAAGAAGGAATGAAAGCAAAAAATTCTAAAATTCTCCTGAGGGCTAAATACACATGACATTAGCTAAGAGAAAAAGTAACAGCTATCATTCATTACCTAACACTAATATATATTATCAAATTACATTATCACAGTAATTTAAAGACCAAGAAATCACAATACAGAAAATTCCATATGTATGTAAATATTTTTATTGTTAAGTGCAATGAATGGACCTATATAAATCCAACTACATCAAAAAAAATATTTAATGTGATTGAATGTCACAACCCAATCTAAAGGCAGATGTTATAAGAAGAGGCAAAGATCACTGGTAGGACTGTGTGTAGCATGTGTGTAACACTGGAATTACACCCCAACAGTCCTCCAAAAGCAGATATTAAGAGAGATGATTTTCAAAATATAGCAGAATATGAGCCTTGTGACTTTCCATCCATTCATGTGTAAAGATAGAAAGAGCCCGCACCTGTGTAAACAAAAGCCTCTTCCCTAATTGCCCTCAAACCCCTCATAAAAGCTGTAAAGAATCTTCACCTCTTATCCATAAAGGCCAGGCAGCTGACCTTGCCGGTGCAAAGGCAAACTTAAAAGATAATGATAACACTCCTCTCGGAGACTCAGAACTTAAAATAACATCACATATAATTTTATGTCAGCCAATTAAAAAGAACACTAAAACTTTTCGCCTCTCATTATAAATAGGCCTGTTGAACAAAGGCTTGGGGCCTCTTAGCATCACCGGGTTACCGTGTGCGCAGAGGACCAGGCTCGAGCTTGCCAATAAATGACTCTTTGTTGCTTGCATTGATCAAGGTCTCTGGTGGTCTTTGTGGGGTCTCGAGCCGCTGGGCATAACATATGGGGGCTCGCCCGAGACACCCCAAGCTCACCTAGACACCTGATCATAGAGTCATAAGTGACATCATTGGCCGGTGAGTAAGGCATTGCCGTATTTCTGTCTGGATTGCCTGCAGGTTCTGGTTCTTGGCTGGCAAAGTCCTGGCGGACGTGCTATAGGACCCCAGCAGGGTCTCGGGAGACATCCCCTTGACCCATCTGGGCCGCCTATGTGCTGCATCTGGGCGACTTTGTCGCATCTGGGCGGCCTTTGTGCTGCATCTGGGAAACCTTTGTGTTGTGTCTGGACTTTTGTTTTTGTCAACAAAATACCAACTAGCCAATTGTGATCTAGCGCGCAATATATATATGTCTGTCTGTGCATTTGTGTATTGTCCTGTATGGTCTTCACTCTTGCCTCCTATTAAAATTCTTCGGTGTGTTAGTCCACTACTGTTCTGTTTCTTATTCTTAAACTTCTCATCTCCAATCTGGAGGAAGATGGGTCTATAAATCTCCTGATGGAGAGGAGAAATACTAACCAATGGTCAAATTCACTTCATCCTTTTGGAATTATACAGGAAACAGGATTTCAACTGGATAGACAACCAGCTGAGGCTCTCTGCTGTAACGACATCTCCAACCCACGCCGGTGTCATCTGATCCAATTTCTTTTTTATCTAACCTTTACATTTCTCCTCCTCTCCATAGTGGGATATCTAGTTGCTGTAGAAATGGGCCAAACTCAGAGTACCCCTTTGGCCATAGTAGTCAGCCACTTTGGGGAGGCTCAAGCCAGAGCACGCAATTTGTCAGCTGAGATCAATAAAAAAAAATTTGTAACCTTTGCAGGTCGGAATGGCCCACCTTCCAAGTGGGATGGCCCCCAGAGGGAACCTTCAACCTTCCAACCATCCGAAAAGTCAAAGAGAAAGTCTTCCAATCAGGGAAAATTGGCTACCCAGATCAAATTCCATATATTCTGACCTGGGAAAGCTTAGTAGACAGTGACCCTCCAACCTGGCTTTCTCCCTTCCTACCGCCACCGCCCTCCCCCACAACTGAAATGCTTGCCCTAAAGAAGTTAGGCTCCTCAGAAAAGCCCACAGCCCCTCACCCCATTCTCCCAGGGGAAGATTCAGACCACCTTTTCTCTAACCCCCCTCCATATGTGCAAGCCCCTATTCCTCCTCAGGACCCAGGACAGGAGGCTGCAGAAGAAAGAGAAGCTGCTGCAGCCGGAAATGAAGAAGAAAGAACTGGCTCCGGAGGGCCAGCAAGGAGAACAGGAGGCCTAGTTCAGCGGGCAGCCTACCCCTCCAAACCAGAAGCTCCAGATTCTATGATCGCTCTGCCGCTCCGAGAAACTGGGCCGCCAGACAACGCTGGCAATACCCGGCTTCAATATTGGCCCTTCTCTACGAGCGATTTATATAATTGGAAGAATCAAAATGCTAAGTTTTCTGACAATCCTAAAGACTTAATTTCCCTTTTAGATAGTGTCATGTTTACTCATCAGCCTACTTGGGATGACTCTCAGCAGCTACTCCGGATCCTGTTTACGACCGAGGAGCATGAAAGAATCCAGATGGAAGCCAGAAAGTTGGTCCCAGGGGACGACGGACAGCCCACTGTAAACTCTGACATAATTAATGCTTCTTTCCCCTTGTCCAGGCCGCCAAAAGATGAATGGGACTACAATACGGCTGAAGGTAGGGAGAGACTCCGGGTTTATCGCCAGACTCTAATGGGGGGTCTCCGGGCTGCAGCTCGTAAGCCCACCAATTTGGCCAAGGTATACTCAGTAATGCAAGAAAGGCAGGAATCACCCTCAGCTTATTTAGAAAGATTAATGGAAGCATTTAGACAGTACACTCCTATGGATCCAGAGTTACCCAAGAATCAGGCAGCAGTAGTGATGAGTTTTGTTAACCAGGCAGCACCGGATATAAGACGTAAGTTACAGAGAATAGAGGATTTAGAAGGGAGAAGTATTCAAGACTTAATGAGAATAGCCCAGCGGGTATTCAACAACAGAGACGCACCAGAAGAAAAACAGCTTAGGGCTACTAGGGAAATGACTAAAGCATTAGCAGTAGCAGTGCAGGGCGGGAGGACAGAGAAAGAAACAGACTCCCGAGCAATCGGCCACCACCTGGGGACTCCAGGGCACATGAGCTGGGTCAGAATCAGTGTGCCTACTGTAAGGAGGAAGGTCATTGGGCTAGAGAGTGCCCTAAAAAAAGAAACCACAGATCTAGAGATGGTAGAGGAACGACTAGGAGATCATCGGTCCTGGTCACCCGAGATGAAATGCACGATTAGGGGCGACGGGGTTCGGAACCCCTCCCCGAACCCAGGGTAACTCTGAAAGTGGAGGGGACTCCAGTACAGTTTTTGGTGGATACAGGAGCTCAATATTCAGCTTTGACTGACCCTCAAGGAAAGATTTCAACAAGCGCCTCGTGGGTACAAGGGGCTACGGGGATTAAAAAGTGCCCCTGGACGACCAAAAGAACAGTAGACTTGGGAACGGGAAAAGTGTCCCACTCATTCTTAGTCATACCCGACAACCCCTATCCCTTGCTGGGAAGAGATTTATTAACCAAAATCGGGGCCCAAATTCATTTTCATCCCGAAGGCGCCCAGGTAACAGATGGACAAGGAAAGTTGTTACCTATGCTAACTCTTACTTTGGAGGATGAGTATCGGCTACACCAGCAGCCGCAATCCCCTGATAAAAACATTAAAGACTGGGTACAGCGGTTCCCAGACGCTTGGGCAGAGACTGGAGGAATTGGGCTAGCTAAACATCGGCCTGCCCTCTATATAGAGACAAAACCAGGAGCTAACCCCATTAGGGTTAAACAATACCCCATGACCAGGGAGTCTCAAACAGGAATAAACCCCCACGTCAGGGCACTGCTGAACCAAGGGATACTACGACCTTGCCGGTCCGCAAGGAACACCCCCCTGCTTCCAATACGGAAGCCCAACTCAAACGAGTACCACCCAGTACAGGACCTAAGAGAGGTAAACAAAAGGGTGGCGGACATACACCCTACTGTGCCTAATCCGTATACACTTCTGAGTGCGCTTCCTCCTTACAAACAATGGTATAAGGTGCTGGATTTAAAAGATGCCTTTTTCAGCTTGTCTCTAGCTCCAAAAAGCCCAGAGCTATTTGCCTTTGAATGGATGGACATTGATATGGGTATCAATGGACAACTCACCTGGACAAGATTGCCGCAGGGATTCAAAAATTCTCCCACCTTGTTTGATGAAGCTCTACATGAGGACTTGGGTGAGTTTAGGAAAAATCATCCCAACCTAACTTTGTTACAATATGTAGATGATCTCCTTGTAGCCGCTGAAAACTGGGATGAATGCATCCGAGGAACAGAAAATTTACTCCAGACACTGGGCAACCTGGGATATCGGGTATCAGCAAAGAAGGCCCAAATCCGCAGACCTGAGGTAAAGTACTTGGGCTATCTCTTAAAGGGAGGAAAACGACGGTTAACTCAAGCCCAAAAAGAAACTGTTCTAAGAATCCCAAAGCCTCAGTCCCCACGTCAAGTAAGGGAATTCCTTGGGTCAGCTGGCTTCTGTCGACTATGGATTCCAGGGTTTGCAAAATTAGCCAAACCACTGTCCGAGGCCACAAAAGACAAGCAGCCCTTTAATTGGACAATACAGGCAGATAAAGCATTTCAACAAATCAAGGATGCCCTCTTGTCAGCCCCGGCCCTGGGACTCCCCGATGTTATTAAACCGTTCTTTCTCTATATAGATGAAAGTAAAGGGATAGCAAAAGGAGTCTTGACTCAATACCTAGGTCCCTGGAGGAGACCAGTAGCATACCTGTCAAAAAAACTGGACCCGGTGGCTGCAGGCTGGCCCCCATGCCTACATATGATTGCTGCCACAGCCCTAATGGTAAAAGATGCTGATAAATTGACTATGGGACAAGAATGACATGTGATTACTCCACATGCTATTGAGGGAATCCTGAGACAACCTCCAGATCGATGGGTCAGAGCTATTGCTTAACCCTCCCAGGATTATTTTTCAGGCACCCTCAGCTCTCAATCCTGCTACACTGCTGCCTGACCCTGACCTGGACACACCCGTACATGACTGCTCAGAAGTCCTAACCCAGGTTCATGGGCTTAGAGAAGACCTGCAAGATCATCCGCTGCTTGATGCAGATGCAGTGTGGTTAACGGATGGGAGCAGCTTTTCACATCAGGGTCAAAGGTATGCGGGTGCAGCAGTAGTAACTGAGACAGAGGTGATCTGGGCTGAGCCCCTACCAATAGGCACCTCTGCCCAGAAGGCAGAATTAATAGCTATGACTAAGGCTCTGATGATGGGAGAAGGCAAAAAATTGACCGTATACACGGACAGCCGTTATGCCTTTGCAACTGCCCATATTCATGGGGCTATTTACAGAGAAAGGGGAATGCTAACAGCGGAAGGGAAATCTATTAAAAACAAGGAAGAAATTGTGTCCCTGATAGACGCCCTTTGGTTACCCAAGAAATTGGCTATCGTACACTGCCCTGGGCATCAAAAACCAACTGATTCAGTATCTAGGGGCAATTGTTTAGCAGATAAGATGGCACGAGAGATAGCCCTTCAGAGAGACTTGATTATGGTTGCTCAACTCCCAGACTCTGGCCCACGAACCCTTCCAAAAGACCCAACCTGCACAGAAGAGGACTTATCATGGGTTCGCCAGCAGCCAAAAGCCCAATGCTTAGACGGATGGTGGAAAGACTCTGAAAGCCGGATAATACTTCCAGAACTGTTGGGACAGAAAGTGTTGTGCAGTCTCCACCAGACCACCCACCTGGGGACAAGAAAATTACAGGACTTGATGCAGCAAGCAGGAATTAGAATTAAAGGTGTGCAGAATAAGATAGAACAGATTGTCAAAAGTTGCAGGGTTTGTAAGTTAACAAATGCGGGATATAGTAAGTGGGAATCAGGAAATAGATTAAGGGGAGATAGGCCGGGGGCACATTGGGAAGTTGATTTCACTGAAGTAAAACCTGGAAAATATGGGTATAAATATCTATTAGTCTTTGTAGATACTTTTTCAGGATGGGTAGAAGCCTTTCCCACCAAGCGAGAAACAGCACAAATAGTGGCTAAAAAGATTTTAGAAGACCTCCTGCCAAGGTATGGATTTCCTGCAATGATAGGGTCGGACAATGGGCCAGCATTTACTTCCCAGGTAAGTCAGGGGCTGGCTACAGTACTTGGGGCAAATTGGAAACTACATTGTGCTTATCAACCCCAAAGCTCAGGACAGGTAGAGAGAATGAACAGAACTTTAAAAGAGACCTTAACTAAATTAACCATGGAGACTGCCTGTAACTGGGTAGTTCTCCTTCCCTATGCCCTATATCAGGTGCGTAATTCTCCCTACAAGATGGGACTCACCCCTTATGAAATCATGTTTGGGACCCCACCTCCAATACTCCCTGATCTGACTGAGCGGCTCCTAAAAGAAGAAAATGTAGATGACTTTGAACTTTTATTTTCCCTCAGCCCTGCAGAGGGCCCACAGAGAAGTTTGGCCAAAGCTCAGAGGCCTGTACGAGTCAGGCCCGCCTCCTGTTCCTCACAACTTCCACCTGGGGGACTGGGTCCTAGTGAAGCGACACCGACAGAGTAACCTGGAACCTTGGTGGAAGGGCCCCTACATGGTCATTCTGACTACACCCACCGCTCTCAAAGTCGACAGCGTCACCTCCTGGATTCATCACACCCACATCAAGCCGACTGAACCCCTTGCTGACATTGTGCTTCCTGCCCTAGACGACTCAACGTGGAGAGTGGACAGGTCCAAAAATAACCCACTAAAGATCAAGCTTTGCCGCCACTGACTGTGATTATGTTCTTACTTTTGCTTTGTTATTTTGCCCTGGCCACAACCGCGGCTGTGGCTCCAGTTTTTGGAGCCACCAACCTCAGCCCACATCAGCCTTATGAAATCACCTGGGAAGTAACCAACCCGGCGGCAAGAGTTCCAAGCCTGACTGTGACTGAATACCACCCTTTATGGACATGATGACCTGAACTGCAAGTAGACCTTTGCACTTTAGCAAATGGGGCTTTTTCTGTGGGAACAGGCACTATTAGCATTAATGAAGAATTACACCTAAATAAATGGGCCCTTTCAGATACAGTAAGTGGGAGAACAAGGAAAGTTAACTGTGTTTATACTCGTGGGAGGGAGGAACTCCAGCATCTCCCCTTCTATGTGTGTCCTGGTTATTCTCACCAGAAAGAATGTGGAGGGGAAGAATCTTATTTCTGTGCTAAATGGGATGTGAAACCACAGGGCAGGCTTATTGGATAAAAGCCTCTCGTGATTTAATTGAAGTCAAGCGAGGTGAAAAAGCCTCATGTAGCAGTAATTGTAACCCCCTCTTAATCACCTTCACTGATAAGGGGAGGTGGGACAAACAATGGACAAGAACCCGGTCATGGGGGTTATGCCTCTATGCTGAGGGACCTGATTTAGGAGTTGTGTTCACTGTTCAGATGATTATAAAGCCGTTCACCAAGTCATTAGGGCATAACCAAATTTTACGCCCCCCAGCCCAAAGAATTCCGGTCATCCCCACTACCCGAGGTCCAAAAATTATTAAATCAGTTACCTCACAACCAACCACCCACTCCTTAAGTGCCCCCTACTTAAGGATCACACAACCCCACAAACAGTTGATTGTAAATCCAATTCAAACAGAAGTTCATCCCCTTCTGAGTCTTTTGTCTTGGTCCTTCATGGTGCTCAATGCCACCCACCCTAATTTGACCCGGTCCTGCTGGCTCTGCTATGATACTGTTCCCCCATATTATGAGGGAGTAGCAGTACAAGCGCATGTTACTATCTCCACCAGGGTCCAGGACTGCCGTTTGCGATCCAAACAGTCCCTAACCCTAGAGCAAGTGTCCAGGCAAGGGCTCTGTTTAGGAAAAGTGCCCCATGCCAGCTGATCCCTCTGTCACTCGACTTGGGAAATCCAACGTCAGGCAGAAAACTCTTTTATAATACCCCACAATGATACCTGGTGGGCTTGCTCCTCTGGACTCACCCCCTGTGTCCACTGGAGTGTGTTAAAACGGTCAAAGGATTACTGTGTTCTAGTCAGATTGGTTCCGCGGCTAATTTACCATGGGTACAAGAGTTTTATGACTATGATTGAACAAGGATGGGGCACGAAACAGAGACCCATTCGACAAAAATGGGAGCCTATTACTTCTCTAACTCTCAGTCTGCTGCTCAGAGCTAGCCTGGGAGGATTAGGAACTGGAGTAGCATCCTTAGTCACTCAGAGCCAATACTATTCGAATCTAAGAGCAGCAATAGATGCGGACATAGAGCATTTAGAAGATTCAATCTCTCATTTAGAGCAATCTTTAACTTCCCTAGCCGAAGTGGTCTTACAGAATAGAAGAGGTTTAGACTTAATATTTTTACAACAAGGAGGCTTATGTGTTGCCCTAGGGGAAGAATGTTGTTTTTATATAGATCACTCTGGGACAATCAAGGATAATATGGCAAAAGTCAGAGAAGGACTCACAAACAGAAAGAAAGAACGAGAAGCTTGTCAGAACTGGTTTGAATCTTGGTTCAATTTTTCCCCTTGGTTAACTACTCTAGTGTCTGCTATAGTGGGACCCCTAATATTGTTGCTACTAGCTGTAACTATAGGACCTTGTATAATCAATAGGTTAATTGCTTTTGTTAAACATAGAATAAATACATACGGTACAACTAATGGTGCTGAGGGCCCAATATCAGCCCGGGAAGCAGTAAGGGTTAAAAGTAGAGAGACCCAAGATTGGCTCTCTAAATGTTCTTGGAAAGGGGGAAATGTAAAGATAGAAAGAGCCCGCACCTGTGTAAACAAAAGCCTCTTCCCTAATTGCCCTCAAACCCCTCATAAAAGCTGCAAAGAATCTTCACCTCTTATCCATAAAGGCCAGGCAGCTGACCTTGCCGGTGCAAAGGCAAACTTAAAAGATAATGATAACACTCTTCTCGGAGACTCAGAACTTAAAATAACATCACATATAATTTTATGTCAGCCAATTAAAAAGAACACTGTAAAACTTTTCGCCTTTCATTATAAATAGGCCTGTTGAACAAAGGCTTGGGGCCTTTTAGCATCACCGGGTTACCGTGTGCGCAGAGGACCAGGTTCTAGCTTGCCAATAAATGACTCTTTGTTGCTTGCATTGATCGTGGTCTCTGGTGGTCTTTGTGGGGTCTCGAGCCGCTGGGCATAACACATGAATGCATCAAATAAACATCTACTACTCTTTTGAGTTCCTCTTAAAAATGAATTCAGAGTCATATATATTGGACAGCAAAAAGAAAAAAAATCTACCATCAGATGAGAAGGAAAAGTTGGGGTACACTTGGACATTAGCCTTCCTCGAGCAATGTACCATATAATTGGGACAGAATACCTAAGGTGTCACCCTGAATAGAGGAAAACTGATTGTGATCATAAATATAACACATTTAACTCTAAATTGCCTGTAGTTTATTAATTTATCTGGCGCTTACAGAGGAAGGGTCTAGAAATACACAAGCATCAAGACCAGAAAAAGGGATGTTTTTCTAGAGTCATTCAAGATCCATGGGCTTTATTCATGTGATCAGGGCAAAAGAGGAGTTAAATATGAAGGGTCTGAGTTTATCCCAAAAAGGAATTTGTCAGTATACTCTGCACACTGTTGTTGCTAACAGTTGATCTTCTATCTAGTCAGCACCAGAGTTAGTAGGAGAAATAGTCCACAACTGGCAACCCAAGTGGGAGTTCAGCACTTCCTGAGCCCTTTACCCTAACTCCATTCAGTAATAACTCCAAGCCTAACCACTTCTTCCTATAAGAAATTTTTCCCAACTTCAACTTTTTCCATTCAAGGGACTACATCCTAAACCACCAAGCTTTGGGAGCAATGCCAAATGTGCATTGTGTATCTCCCAAGCTCACAAAGGAGTGGCTTTGCATCAGTGTGCAAGCATTTTCATGGGCTAAAATCCCCTCCAGGATTGAAGAAAAAGAGTTAAAAGCACAGATCTCTGTTTATTTCTAAAAAGGTTTACATGACCTTTTTCCAGTGAGTATAAGGCAGCCTGAAATCTAACAAACTTGCATCAGGAATTCAGTGCATCATTTAACAATAAGACCTTCTGCAACCTGAGCACAGATGTTAGAATGGCTATCAATTGAAGAAAAGTAGTACTCCAATTATATGGATATGAAAGAAAGAAACACATTATCACTGTGTTAGAATATAAATTTGGTACAGCCATTAAGAAAAAAAAAAAAGCATTAAAAGTTCTTAAGAACTAACAATACTAACTCTGGTTGCATTTCCAAAATAGGTAAAATCAGTATGTTAAATGGTTGCATTCTCATCTTAACTGTAGCAGCATTCATAATAGCCAAAATAAGAAAACAACTGAAGTGCCTTTTGGATGAAGGATACAACAGAAGACTTTTCCCAGCTTTAAGGCACTCAGATACTTCTTTGAGAAATTATACTTCCTAAATTTATACTACTCTCTAACAAGGTGAGTCCCAAGTACTGATATTCACTAGACTCTCAGAAACATATTAGATGTGCAAGCTGTGGAATTCTCATATCAGACAGTTGTAAAACACAGGACCAAAAAAAAAAAAAATACAAGTGAGGGGAATGAGAACCCTCTGTCATAAATTCCACAAGAGGGACTCTCAGCACAAAGACATTCTGGCAAGTTGTCCTGATTTGGAGAGACAAAGTGAGAACAGAAACACATATATTTTGGTAAAAGTTGAGTGATTTTTCTCTATTTTTTATCATGTGAAATGTTCATAAACAAACAAAAAATAATTTTCTTTTGATTTTTTCCTATGGTACTGGGGATTTGACAGAGGGTCATGTTAAATCTGAGTTCATACTCAGCCCTTGTTTTAAAATTTTGAGACAGGACTTTCTAACTTGCCTATAGTCTACCTAAATTCCAATGTTGATCTTGAAATTGCAATCTTCCTGCCTTAGCCACCTGAGTCTCTGGAATTATAGGCATGTGCCATTGCACCCAGGCAGAAAATAAATTCATAAGAAGTTCCATCCAGTTATTGGTTAAATAATTTTAAAGCCCTGTGCTTATTTCAAATGTAATATGGCAAAAGCATTTGACAATATTGGGGAGAGGGGAATTTGTCTTGGGAATATGGACAGGGAACTGGAATTTTAGGAGTTTGTTGGCATATATACATAAAGGATTATGCTAGGAGTTAGGGTTCTGGATTTGACATTTTGTTTCCCATTTATTAAGACTATTAAGGAGGATACAGGCAGTGTGGCACACACCTATAATCCCAGCAACTCAGAAAACTGAGGCACAAGTTTAAGGCCAGACTCAGTAACTGTCTCAAAATAAAAAATAAATAAAAAGTATGACGGATGTAGTCACAGTGGTAAAGGATTTCTGGGTTCAATCCATTGTGCCAACATCCCCCTAAAAAAGAAAGAAAAGCAAGCTCAGAAGAAAGAACTGAGACCCCTATAGACCATAGTCCCCTCATGCAAAAAAACAATACATAGAGTTGTGATTCTGATGATTATCCCACTCCTCAATCCACCACACAGTCTGGGAAGGTGCTGGAATGTTGCCACATATGCGTTTATGAAGAACTTCAGGTAGGGGCTGCAGATACACTGCAGGGATAGGACAGGACTCCCACTGTCTACTGCTGATATACACCCCATTTGACTGGCCAGTGGGGAATTCAGAGCCGACCTGCCTCAGAGGAACACCCAGGCCTGCAGATACTATAGATTACCATATAGATGCTAGTCCAAAATTGCAGATCCCAACATAGTCACTACAGTCAATTTCAAGCAGCCTCACCCCCAGTCTCAGGATGCCACTGCACACTAACCATTTATTGGATTTTTGCAGGTCTCAGTGTTCTCCCCATAGATCTTCCTACACCTGCACAGCAGAGCAAATCAGGTTCCCTGAACATGAAAGAGGGAGCCTAGACATGGATACCAACACTGGCAGGCTCCAGAGACAAAAGTCATACCAGATGGCTAAGCCTGCTTCTCTTCACTGACTGTGTGCTGTATTGGACAATGCTTACCTAAAATCTTCTGAATAGATAGGGTTTATATCTTCACATGCTCAGACTGAGTCTAGTGAGTCTTCTGAGTGATAGGAGGTGACATCAAATTTATAAATGAATGAAGTCACAATGGCAGGTTCTTGAATGCAGCTTTTTATTTTCCCTGTTGAGGTGCTAAGAATTGAAATTCAGATCCTCAGACTGCAGCTAATTTAAAGCTAAGTTTCCTTGGAAAAGTGGATTCCAGCCAAATTAGGAGGACTGTGCATTTTACCTTGCATAAGACCTTTTTAATTTGTGGATTATATATGTCTGTACATGATTTATGTATGGAAATATTTGACTACACTGTAAAATTTTATTTAACTTCCCTGCTTTCTTGTGATAAAACAGATTGAACATTGAACTGGGAAGGAACCCCCTATGGCAGAAATATCCAATGATAATAATATGTGAGGTGCAAGGGTAATTAAATTTTTCTAGTATTCACATAAAAAATAAATAGAAATTGATTTTAGTAACTTAACAATATATCCAATATGGGCAAATTAACATTATGTGACTAAAATATATTACTAATGAAATACATGTTTTGTTAGAAAAGCACTCTCAAAACTATATCAAACCTCCAGAATATCTCAGTTCACAGGACCAAATTCCAACTTTGAGAGCTATGCTTCCCCTTAACCTCAGGGAGATTAAGGTCCTGACCACTGTTTTTATGCTACAAGTGAGGGATAAAATTTCTTACCAATATTTCTGCCTAAGCCCAAAAAACAGGAGAAACACTGCCCTGAGTGAGAGCAGGGAGCTTTAATCAGAAAATTTCCAAAAGTAGACTTTTTTTCCACAAAATGTTGGCCACAGTCCATTCAATTTAGTTATCAGCAAGCAAAAGAAGATGAAGTTCCGGAAGTTGGGTGTCTATGTTATCAAATCCACAGCTTTAAATCTATAATTTAAATGCACTAAAGATAAACTTTTAATTTTGCAATTTGGTCTTAGGCCTAATGGCTAGTCTATAACATTTTTTCCCTCCTAAGATCAATACCCCTCAACCAATAAGCAAATGGGTTTGGAATCAAGATGAATTATGTTTCCAGGTATGGTGGGACACACCTGAACTCCAAGCACCTCAAAAGGATGAGGTAGGAGGGTTGTGAGTTCAAAGCCAGCCTCAGTAACTGAGCAAGACCCTGTCTCTAAATAAAATATAAAAAATCACTGGGGATGTGGCTCAGTGAATTAGAGTCCCTGGGTTCAATTTCCATTACCAAAAAAAAAAAAAAAAAAAGGGTTAAATTTGAAAGCCCAAATGAACTTCACTACACCACATGACATATTTTTCTTATTATTTTAGGACTTAGTGACACTTAGCCAAGAAAGCAGGATTTCTACTTGTGTGCCTGTTAAGTGTGTTTATACATACTACTATATAATATATATTTTTTTATTTTTTATGATTTATGTATTTGTGTAGAGTATCTTTTACTTACGATCTGATATCTGTTATGGAATAAACCATGGCCAGGATTTGATAGGATAAAGTCTACTTCTGGAAACTTTCTGGTTAAAGCTGTCTGCTGTCATTCAGTGCAGTGTCTTTCCTATTTTTTTTTTGGACCTGAGAAGAAATATTGGTAAGGAATTATAACCCTCTCCTGAAAGAAAAGCAGGCAAGAGACTTGCCGGCAGCTATGTCTGTATATATGTAACAAAAACCTTTTCACATAGATAACTGGTTATGAGATTTCTTATCTGGGACCTATGGAAATCCTGGTTCAGTTTATAACAAGGACATACATGATCGAAGTAATCTCAATGCTCCTTTATGAATCAGCAATTGATACAGGATTCTATGTCATTTTCTAAACATAGCTGAACATGGGTTATATAGGCATGGACCAGAGAACTATTTTATTGGGGACATAGAATAAAAGGAGGACAAGGAGAAATATGTTAGTTGCACCACCTTAAACCACTACAGAATTAGAATCTGGAATTCAGATAAGAAAGACTCAACCTTTAAATTCAGGCATGTGCATGACATGGGTGCCTACAGTGAAAATGTCATTACAAGATTTGAAAGAAAATTCATTGAGTGGCAGACAATGGATCAACAATTAGTATCTGCATGGTGTCTTCCAGGTGTTTTGTCCAGCTGTGGGCCACAGCACATACATATATTGGTAGCCTCCATAAAGCACATTATCCATCTTTATCCTTGAAAATTATTCCCATTGTACAGATGAGAAAACACAGGTTTCTGGACATTAAATGGTAACTCAGCAGCACACAGAGATCTACCCAGAGACAGAACTGTATGAAATCCCTTCAAAGCTTCTCAAAGGCTAGTTAGTTCTTCATATGAGGATGTTAATCTGGAGAAATATTATTTTCTTTTTATTTTGAAGAGAGTGCCTAGAGAAGACATCACAGAAGCAACACAGATTTTTTTTTCTTCTTTCATATTAGTGAGCTCTTCAGAAAGAGATCTACCAACCCAGATTCTTTATGAGGATAAATGTTTGAAAACTACCAGGTACAAAAAAAGCACACAACAGGCCCAGAGCCTGAGTATGACTCAGGAAAAAAATGAATCTAAAAGGCATATAATAAATTGAAAAAAAAATATGTAGCTATTTCTAAATATGAATGTTCTCTTGTTGCTATCTCCACAGCATGTCATTCAATAAATAATAAATCATGTGTGAATATTTCTGGAATTTGCCAAATCTTATCCCATGTGATTTTGTATTAAACTCCAAAATCCAGACAGTAGAATGCATGATCCACTGTCAAAAACATTAAAAAAAAAAGTTAAAGAAAGAGAAGTGGATGTTTTTGTGAATGTGTCATTCAATAATTTACTTACCAAATTATTTTGAGGAAATATATTCATTATCCTACAGCCATGAGGAAGAGAGATTTCCCTTTTTCATTTTTACTATTAGAATTTTCAAAGATAAGCCCTAGAATACCATTTAAAATTATCTCCAAATATAAGACCAACAAGAAACCTATAATCTATACTCAAGAAAAGGAAAGAGCAAATCAATGTTTTTTAAAAATTAAAAATAGCACCATTATTCCCTGAAATCAAACTCTGTCATTTATCTTTGAAACCAGAAACCACAAAAGAAAGGCAGGTCAGAGCCTTGAACAACCATTCATATAGGAGATATGTAAGTATTCAATAAGCATAAAAAAATCAACATCTTTAGAAATTAGAGAAATATAAAATAAAATCTCATCATAGACAAAACTAAATAGTATTGTTGAAGATATAATACTCAAAAACTCAAGACAAGTTTAAGTTATTATCTACTTGTGGAAACTTTTTTGCTATTGAAGTTACATGATACTACCCACCACAGAAACATTGAAATTACAGCACATGTGAACATGATAACCAGTAAGAACACAAGAGAACTCATCCAAACACTTGAAACACAGGCAGATGGTTCAAAAGTATGTACATCTGGGAAGAGAGAAATAATAATTTCCTAGTGGGGGAAATGGTCACTAGGGATCAGTCACATTTTTGGCCATGGTATATTCATTTTAAAAATGATATAAAATACCATATTTAAGTTTAATATAGGTGCAATATGCATATGATATATTCACATGTGTAAGTGTTTAGAAATTAGGTAGAACTTATGAGAAAATAAAATTCATCAGAAGCACAAAAAAGATAATTACAATCCCATGTGTAGATGATAAATCTCATCAATATAAAGATGACAATTTTCCCAAATTAATCTACAATATATTAATCAAAATCACCATATACATATATGACTATTTTACAGTGAATTCTACCTTTATGTGTATCTATATAGCAGTAATGTTTTAAAAACAATAAATAGAAGGAAGACAGGAAGGTAGATGGAGCAAGAAAAGGGAAAACAGGGCAGTGAAGAAAATTATATTCCATGCCTTCATGATAATGTCAAATGAACCCAAATATTAGGTATAACTATAATGCAATAATAAAAAAATCAAAATGAATTACTTTTAATGAAAGAAAAAAACCAAAGCATACAGTTCTAAAATTCACTGCAAAGTTAAATATATATAAATTTAGCCAAAAAAAGTTTTCAATTATAACAAGAGAAGTCTCATCATTACCTGACATTCACAAATATTATGAAATTATACTATTATGATAATCATCATAATCATCAAGGAATAACAATATAAACAAAATGCATACATAAACCCATATGTATGTAAAAATTACATACTTAATTGTAATAGAAAATCTAGGTAATTCAAACCACAAGGCCAATCTTAGCAACTTAGCTAAACCCTTTTTCAAAATAAAAATTAAAAGTACCAGGAATATAGATCAGAGGTGAAGTATTCCACCGTTCAACCTTCAGTAACCAAACAAAACAAAATAGGAAATTAAATAAAAAATTAAATGAAAACTAGCTTGTTCAGGAAGAAGCAAGGTTCCTATAGACCAGACCAAAGCTCCTGAAGCCAGAATTGGGGACAGGCAGTTAGTGTAGAAATAGGGGATCATCAGGTCAGATCGAGGAAATGGAGGCCATAAAAGCCAACTGCGTCTGGAAGTTGGAAATTGTTGTGGGACAATGGAATATCAAGGACCTGCAGAACCCATTGATAACCAAATTTACCTGCCCTTGTCAAAGACTACAGGCAGGAAGATGCTGATTAATGCCCCCTGAGCCCTTACCTGCCTGAATCACTTTGGCCCTCCGCCTGCCCCATCTGCTTTTCACTTTTTACATCTCACCTGCAAAACCAGGCCTAATCCCATAGGCAGGAAGGAAAGAGATAAGGGGAAGAGAATGGGAGAATAAAACCCATAAAAAGGACAAGATTCGCTCATCCAATGGATTCCGCCTTTGGGTCCCCTTCTTCCAGCTGGGAGAAGTCTGCTTTTACTTTACTTTAATAAAGCTACTTTTCCACTCTACATTTGCCTCAGCGTGCTTCTCCGGCGTTATACTTCAACACCTGAGGAAGCAGGACTCATCATCAGTGAAGAGCAGTATCACTCCTGTCTGGGAAGATGCTGGGCCACAGGCACAAACCTGCCAGACAGGATTTGAGTCAGGGGCTGAGGGTTCCCTGCAGGGATAAGGAAGGCTGTGAGGGGTCTCTGCCACTGATATGGTCCCCATCTGGATGGTCAATGGTACACCCAGAAGAGGGCTCAGAACTAGACTTGAGAGACTGCCTGGAGTCATGTCCACCAGCTCCTGTTCCTGCTATAGCCAGTACCTGGTTCCAAGAGTCTCTCTCCCACAGCCTCCCTCCCCAGACTCACGATGCCACTGCACACTCACCATTTTCTGGTGCTCAAAAACCAGGCCTGCTCCCAGGGGATCTTCAGCACCCCACAGCAGAGCAACTGGGGACTGCAGAAAGTGAGAGTGAATCCTAGTGCTGAATGGCAGGAATGGCAGTTGCAGGATAAAAAAATCCCACCAGATTGTGGAAGCCTGCCCCCTCGTTGCTGGCTGAACACAAGATTGGATAGTTCTCACTTAGTGCTCCTGATTGGACACGATTTCAGACCATGCCCCCAATCTTAGCACAGGAAACATTCTTTTTGAGTGATAGGGAGTAATGTCCAATCTAGACATGAATAAGGTCAGAATGATAGCTTCTTGGTTGCATTTTTTTTTTTTTCTTTTGAGATCTGGTAATTACACGCTAAAACCTCCAAACAGCAGGACATTTGCTTAACCTTGCATATAAGGTAATTTCAGTTTATGAATTATTTTTGTCTGTATATTATTCATGAATGAAAATAATGTGATGACAATTACTATAAAATTTAATTTAACTTTTCCGCTCTCTGGTCCTGTTAGAAGACAGATTGAATATTGAAGTGGGAACCAACCCATATAGCAACAATGTCCACTAAAAACAACACGTAAGGCACAAGGGTAATTTAAATATTTCTAGTATTCACATTAATAACATAAAAAGAAACAGTTGAAATTCAGCATATACAGAATAGTAACTTTACCTGACTAATACACAGCACAGCACCAACTTATATGAATATTCACCATGAAGCCCTTAGCCAATTGAGTCCTCTGAAAACATCCAATTGCAAATATGAGAAAACATAGGCTTCAAGATATCAAATGGCTTCTCAGCAACATGTGTGAAAACTGAGAAGTGCCCAGGACAGAATTGTATGAAATTCCTCCTAATCTCAAAGTCTGTTTTGCTCCTTATATAGGGACACTTAGAGAAATATACTTCCTTCTCCATTTTAAAAAGAGAGAGCCTAAGGAAGATATCCCAGGAGGTACTTTAACTTGAAAGACAATTTTTAATCCTTTACTGTTGAGGAAAGTCTTCAGTAACAGAGCTATGACAACCCAGGTTCCTCAGGACAAATGCTTGGAGACTGCAGGGTGCAAGAAAGCCCAACACAGTGCTCAAAATCTGAGTATGACTCGGGGAAGAAAAAAATTGAAATGACAGATAATCAACTAAAAGATAGCTACAATATCTCACTTGGGAAATTGTGGAAAAATAATGGAACAGTGCAATTTTATTTTCCACATGGAAAAGAGATTAAACAAGAAAAACAACTTTTTAAATACCAACACCCACAGAATACTGGACACAGAGAAACAGATACAACCAGAGATTTCTTGTGGCAATGTAACTTCAGCAACCTTTCTGTGATGTAAAGTAATCTGAATGTAGCTATTAAAATGTTACATGTGCATATCCCTCAACTCAATATTTTCTTTCCTTGGAGTCTATCTTCAGCAGGAGACAAGTTTATGTTACCAGTTGAATTGTGTCCTCTCCCCAAATCTCATATATTGATATTCCAAATACCTAGCACCTTAGACTGACTCTATTTAAATATATGGTTCTTAAATATATGATTAATGTTAATAAAGTTAATTGGTGTAGAGTCTAATCTAATTAACTCTTTTTCCTTATAAAAAGCAGCAATAAGGACACAGAGAAGCACAGAAAAATGACATGCAAATATAGAGACAGAAGATGGCAATCTGCATGTCAAAGAGTGGGCCTCAAAGGAAGTTATTCCAGCAAGTATCTTGATATACAGAATATGGAATTAGCACAAATAAATTTTTGTTTAACCCCATCTATGGCATTGTTATGACAGCCCAGTGATACTGATACAGTTCACTTGGACACATATATACTCTTCCTGAAGTATGACTGACTGAAGGTACAATTGACTCCCATAATATTCCAACAGCATTGAAAGACTGAACTGCTGCTATAAATGGCACTTCTTACTGAAAAATTATGAAGACATGTGAAGACACACTCCTCATGTGCTGGGGCTATAGAAATTTGTTTTCTGGTATGGCACTGTCATGAAATCATGTACACTACTTTTATCTTATCTGTTCGTGTAACCCTCACTCTTCTTTGTGTCAATAATTTCCTGGTGATAAAGTTGTGTAAGGCCCCCAAAAAGGAAACCCCAACTCTGTCCCATGGATCGATGGCAACCCCAATCAACCGCAGGAGGCATCACTTGATGCAAACTGCAAGAGGTGTTTACTCCAGTGCACTGTGACCCAACTCGTGACTCATGCAGGAGTCCAGGAGTCGAGTCCTGAGCAAAAAATCTTGTAGGTTTATAAAGGCAGAGACCTCACATCAGGAGGGGTCGCACATGAAAGGGAAAAGGGGATCAAAGCTGCTGGGAAATTTTAAAGGGGGTGTGGGTTTGCTGATAACATACAACAATGTTTCACAATGTTTTACAACAGGGTATAGATACTGGTGTCTTAACTGCCTGAATACTATCTTGCTCCAATTACTCTTTTACTCTCTGTTTGGGGCTGTTTCCTGGAACAGCTTTAAAGGTTTTGTTCCCATCACTGGGAGGGAGAACTTAGGGAGTTGAGATAAAACAGCTTAAAGAAATGTCCATTCTTTCATTTCCCCATTTTCTTTTCTGGTAAGTTCTAATCATGGAACTTCTGTCTCTATATACTCTTCTCCAAAGCTATTTCCTCGGTGGAGGGACTGGTATTGTTGCCTGAGCATTAGTACCTGTACAGCACTTACTCTCTCCCTGATGAAGGTGACTCCGTGAAGGAGATGTTCAGAGGGTTACACCACCCTTGGTTGTTACATTTGGCTGCCGTAAGATTTTGCTGTACGGTTATTAAATCCCAGGAGGAGGTGGGGCGCCAATAAGTGTTTCCAGTAGTTTCATACCCCCATGCGGAGCAATAATAATGGTCTATACCTCCACACGTCCTTGCCATATTCCGTCACCTCCCATCCTGGGGGCAGACATAGAAAGGGGTCTGTTTTAGATTGTCACAGGAGCATGGGTACATCCTGGGTTGTACCCTTCAATGAGGCAGTATTCTGTTCCCCTGAAAGGCCTGGGTGCTGTTGGCCAATGTCTACGGGCCTCCTCAGAAGTCAGGGTAGGGATATCCCAATTATCTAAACCAGCTAATAAGGCACAGATGTCTGGGGTTAGGGACGGCCACCAAGCCCAAAGGGGTTTCCCCTGGTGGTACTCCATATTATATCTCCAGTCTGGGAGAGGACCTGCCATGTTAGTCATTGGGGGGCATGAGGGTTGGGACTAATTATCAGCGGGAGGTGCGTCAACAGGAGCAGGAACATGGTGGATGCGGAGCTTGAGGGGGTTATCCAATTTTTCCACTTTCCACATTGGGTCTGGTGGTGGTGCAGGCTTGACATGCAAAGCGTGAATCCAGGTGGCGATGCCATCGATTTTTCAGGCAGGCAAGGGAACAGGAGGCACCAATTAGCAGCCCCTTGTTTGCAGTCCTTGATAAACAGTCCTTGATAAATGCAGGTAAATTTGGAAATCAATGGCCTCCGAAGATCCTTGACATTCCATTCTTCCAGGGGCAGTCTGCAACTTCCAGAGGCAGATGACTTTATGGCCTCCATTTCCTCGATTTGACCCGATCCCCTATTTCTACATTAACTACCTGTTCCCAATTCTGGCTTCATTCCCCCCTTTAGTTTAGGAACTCCTAACTGCTGTAAAGAAAAGGGGGCGTCGGTCATTCTGGCTGCTTCGAAGCTGAAAGGGGGCAGTGAGGGTCAAGCAGTTGGGAGTTTCTTTAAAAAAAAAATGGGGCAATTGAGGGGTCCAAGGAAAAAGCCTGGTTGGGGAAGAGCAGGTTGTAGTCATCTGGGGGTGGGTGCTTATATGATAGAAGAACAAAAAGACATGAGTACTGAAATGAGATTAGTACAAAGTAAATGTTGCAGCATCTGAAACATGCCACTGAGTATCATGAAAATGGCAGAAGTTAATCTCTCACCAGGATGTGGAAGAACTGAGAAATTTTACCATAACTAGGCCTAGCAAAGGCTGGAGAGGACAAGGCCTTTATTTGGGGACTTTGACATTGTTCAGGTTAACTCTTAATGTCATAGATGTCCCCAGAAAATATAGTTAAGCTACTTAATGTCATCTGATTTTGTAAAATATCCCTTTATTGGTATAACCGGTGTTTAGTAGAGATCTCTATACTTCTGTTACTTAGGAATAGATAATCATACTAGCAAACATAGATTTAGTATACCTGTGTAGCTTAGGAAGGTCTGCAGGCCTTAAACTGACTAAAAACTTCTGACTCTGGCAGTTTCTCTTGATAGTTAAGAGGCTACATCTTAAGTTACATTTAACTATTATTTCCTTTAAAGGCCCAAGAATGGCTATACTTTGGTTTTAACTGTTTTGCTGGGTGTCTAAGATCAAGCTGGTCAAATTGACCTGAATCCTGTCTTGTTAAAGAGTCAGCTGAGTTCCCACAGGGGTCACTCATAGAGAATTTAAGAGTGGCTTCCTAGTTCCACCAGTGACTTTGGTTAGGCAGGGTCTCTTGAAGAGGTGACTTCCTTTGGAAGCATCAAGTGATGTTTTCCTTTTTCCATGACCCTCCTCTGCAGCGGATGCACTGAGTGATTTTTCATCCTCTAATCTCAACAATCTTCTTGATCAGGAGGTTGTGTGACCCAGAGTTGCAATGCTCCTTAGAAAAGTGCTCTTATTCCCTGGGTTCAGACTGACTTTGAGGGCAAGACCCAAATATGGATTTTTCTTGACCTTTGTATTTAACTCCAAACTCTAAGTTTGATCTTGATCATCCAGCAAGCTAGTCTCACCAGTAATAAAGTAAGAGTACCGGGCTTTAACTTTAATGTCCATAACTTTACATTTATTTACCCTTTTTTCTAACTGGAGTCTGCATTAGTACTGGAAGATACCACTATCTATTCTATAAGTGATGGCTTATTATCACAAGTTACCTAGGTTGTATGTTCTTGAAGCAGCTAAGTCTGCAAAACATTAACAGGTAACAGTTTTACAAAATGAAATTAGCAAGAGTAAAAATATATTCATCTTGTATAATAGCTACCTTGAATTTTGATTGAGAACCACATTCTATCCCCTATTTGAGATCACTCTATTTTTACAACAAGAACCAATTTTTTGACTGTAACTTTAAATAAGCTGAAGTCTGACTTATTTTGGAGTCACTCTAACATGCAGTAAGGTGGGAGGCAGAGCCTGATCTCAGGTAAGTTGTGGCTCTTTACAGATCTTAAGTGTTCTAATTCTGATATTGATCTTTGCTTCTTCCTTAAATATCATTAAGTCGTTTACATATACTGTTTTCTGAGTCTATATACACTTTATAATTAACACAATTTAACATGGTATCTAAGACATGTATCAAAGAAAGGCTGAGAGAGCTTTTAACTTTCCTTTTGTGTGATTAAGTGGCAAAATGTTTTCATGTTTCTCTCATGTTTCACAATATTAACCTTTAAACAAGTCAGGCTCTAACTTTATAAATACATTTATATTTGAAATTCTTTATTCCAGTGTAAAAAGTAACAAATTTTACACATACCCTATTGATAGCAGGTCCTATAATAGAACATTAAATGATAGAAATAAATCCCTATAATAGTATACACCCCAATTTTTAAGACTAATTGTTCTAAAGAATAAAATTTAATAGACACAAAGTTAAGAGTAAAATAGTGTTTCAAATCCTTGTCATTTTACCTTGTCATTCTACCATATAAATTAAACTTTGGTTTATATCAGAGCATTAGTATTTCACCTTAGGAAAAACCTTAAATATTTTTAGCTGTCTCACATACATATAACCAACTTAGTTACACACAAACTTGTTGAAACTTACCCTTTACTTACACAGACTTCCTTAGCACTTACTTAGACCCTCATGTATTTCATCACACAAGCACTTTCTTACCCAGAAACATTTCCTTTTTCCTTTTACTAAATATATTTCCATACCCAGAACCTTTTATTTTCTCTTTCCTATTTGTTGACCCTTTTTGTTCACATTCTGAAACAACTCTTATGAAATTTCTGAATTTAGATAAATTACACTATTTTAATAAGATTAAATATTCTATTGCTTATAGTATTCTAATTGAAACACAGTTGAAACTTTTGGAACCCTTTGTATATAAAATTGCACTTGTTAGGACATAACTCTTAGCAACCTTGTTTTTAGTTTAGTGATGACACAAAGCAAATTTAAGCCCTTTTATTTACCAACCTATGAAAACACCAATAATGTTTAAATATGATACCCCATGGAATTTAAGGAGTTAAAAGTATTTGATGTTATTTAACAATTAGCATTTTAACTTTGTAAATTAATCCGATGTCTCTACAAACACATTTGAGTAATCCCATACATGTTAACTCTAATTCACTTATTCTGTAAAAACCAAGGTATCAGACAAGTCTCCTGAACAATATTTGCTATCTCTTTACTGTTGAAGAAAAGTCCTAGAAACAATTGATATTAGACACTTTATTAACATCAATATTTTATTAGCTTGACCACCTAGAGACTTGTGAGTTATTTTCAAAGACATTTTGCTTTTATTAGTTTACCCAATTTGAACCTTTTTAAATCACATGAATTAAAAGTATCTGTATCCATGTTTAAATTTTAATTTTAGGAGCACTCAGTTTTCATACAGACAAAACATGACATCAGACAGCATGACATACAAATAACACAAAATCAAAGGCCTTGTAACTTTATAGGTGAATCTCCATTGCAATGTAACAGATGTTCAAAAACTCTAGTTGAATAAAAAATAGAACTGATCAGAAAATCATGAGCTCAAAAAAACATAATTAAAAAAAAAAACAAGAGTCCTGGAAAAATGATACAGCCGTTAATTACTTTAGTAAAGTACCATAAAATTTACTTTGCTGGAGTTTTAAAGACTCTTTTTACCTTTTCTTTCCCTGGGTTTGAGACCAGTCTCCTACTGAGCCTTTAGGCTTCTTTTATTTATATTTCAGTATTAGCCTTGACTGAGATCTGGAAGGATCTAACAGGTTTTAACAGAAACTTTGTGTCTAAGGCATTTTAGTCATCTCATCAGGACAGAATGGATGTTAAAGAAAATTATGAGACCTTATTTTCCATTACTTTTGAGAATGAAGCTACTTTGCTAAGTTACCCTTCAGGGCTGTCAGGAGGGGGAGTCCGGAGAAGGAAACTTTGGGGTCCACCCGAGAGTAACCCGGGCCGAGAACCCCGCAGTTGTTCCAACCCTTCCTCCACCTGGTCACCACAAACACACATCAGAATCAGATGGGCGCAATCTCAACTCAATCAGCACCCTTACCGATAGAGACTACAAGGCGTCCCTGGCTCTCCTCTACCCTTGGGGCATCCCTCAGGGCTGCAACCTCTGGCCTTCCAGGCACGTTACCGACCACTGTTCAGTCACTCTCAGGAGTCACCGAACGGCTGGCAAACTGAAACCGAAAGCACGCTCACAGAACCAGACCAACTAACAAAACACAAGACAAAGACAGACAACTTCGGGGTACCCCTTCTTACCTCCAAGGTCGACTCCACGGATGAGAGGGGGCCATATTATCCCAGATGAGCCCCCAAATGTAATGCCCCCAAAAAGGAAACCCCAACTTTGTCCCATGGATCAAGGGCAACCCCAATCAACTGCAGGAGGCGTCACTTGATGCAAACCGCAAGAGGTGTTTATTCCAGCGTGCCGGGACCCAACTCGTGAGTCACGCAGGAGTCCAGGAGTCTAGTCCTGTGCAGAAAATTTTGTAGGTTTATAAAGGCAGAGACCACACATCGGGAGGGGTCGCACATGAAAGGGAAAAGGGAATCAAAGCTGCCGGGAAATTTCAAAGGGGGTCTGGATTTGCTGATAACATACAACATGTTTCACAATGTTTTACAACAGGGTGTAGATTCTGGTGTCTTAACTGCCTGAATACTATCTTGCTCCAATTACTCTTTTACTCTCTGTTTGGGGCTGTTTCCTGGAACAGCTTTAAGGGCTTTGTTCCAGTCACTGGGAGGGAGAACTTAGGGAGTTGAGATAAAACAGACAGCTTAAAAAATGTCCATTCTTTCAGTTGTTATTTTTTAAGTCTTGTAAAAGAATTGAAGTTCAGTATGGATCACTGGTACATGGGTACCTGGGACAAGTAGCAAAAACAAAAACAGTAGCTTGAGAAAAGAAATATTCATGCCCAGTAAATATTAAAGAAGATGTGAGAATATTTGCTCTCTTATTTCTACAATCTGGAGATCTATACCTACTAATTAGCTAGGAGAAGTAATACAGTCCAGATTTCTTTGAGAAATGGAATCTAGGTCATTCAAGTGGTAAATTTCTGGAAAAGGGTTTAGGGGATTTCCCATATATGGGTATTTGTCCTAGACCTCTCTTGGCCATCTCCAATTTCTGCCTGTGGAAATCCTTTTCCAGAAAGCTCCTTTAACCTTAGATCAGAGGTATTATTGTTGGTTGTGTAGTACACTTGCTCATTTTCCAAGGAGACAGAATTAGCAAGCATCTCAAGGATGATCTTCATGGAACTCTGAAAAGAGATTGTCTTACATGTAGGACAATAATCAATGTTTACCATTCTGACTCTACAGGGGACAATCCCATTGAAAATTTTTGTACCCAGATTGGGTATTATAAATATATGCATACGCCTCCATGAAGTGGTGACATTGGGTTACAGAATAAGGTCTATGGATAAATATTTGAGCAGAAAAACTAGCATCCAATACTAAAATATCCACCCTACCAGCCATGTCCAGTGCCACAATTTTAACATGGAATAACCTACTCCTAAAATTGCAGGTCCCCTCAAATCCTGCCCACCCTGCAATCACAGAAGGGGAAGGTCAAATGACTCCTCACATGTGATCATAGAAGAGGACTTGCCTGGACTGGATTTCTCTGGGCTGCCCTATTTTACCTGTGGGTGGCTCTGGATAAGTGGCCATAATGGTCTGGTGTAAAGACTGAGTCAAAATCTGATTTTGTGTTCCTAGAACATTGGAAGTTATGGAGAAATCAAGAAAACATCCAACTCTTTTGCCCAATTGCCTTCACCATATGAACTGAATAAGAGACTGTCTCTAGAATATGTGTGCCTGATTAGAGTTCTAAGTTCTTTTGGGATCTAATGCTAAGAAATTGAGGTCTCTTTTTTTAATTTTAATTACCTGGGACTCTTGATATAATACGATCTTTCCAAAGTGACTTTTGGGGCACTAACGTGGCATCTGCTCATCTATGCAAACTTATACAAACAGATGACCTTTCAACCCATTGGGAAGTTGTCAATGCATCACTGACCACTTTGGTGGAGGCTCTCAGCAGACTGGGCAGATGCCCTCTAGAAGACTCAGTTGCGGATTACAAATATTAGAACTTGATTTTTCTCCAACAGAGTTTAATCTATATCTTGAACCTGCATTCTGGTTGAAGGCAGAAAACAGTGATCAGCAAAGAAGAGATAGAGAGCACAAACTCTTCTAAAACCGAGCTCACTAGTGGGCCATTTTTTCAAAGAAATACCTGTGGTGGCCACATGATGGCAGGCTTACACAAGCCAAGGCTAACCTCATGTCTTTCAGGTTTCCTACCAGTCACCTGGATCCCAGGCAGTGGGTGCTCCCCTGCATTCCTACAAAAACCAGAAGCCATGACCAGATGTACATCCATCTTTCAGCTGTAAACTTCATTTTACAAGGGGAAAAGAAAAAAAAAAAAAACAGCATCACGAACTCTTCATCCTTACTTTCTTGTCTTGATGCATACAGAGATAATCTGTTTCAAACGGAAGGTTCATTTGCTCCCCAAATTTCAGTGGTGCAAAAAAGTCACATAATAAAGAGAAACATTATTTTTAAGAGGGGCTCAGGGATCTCTCTCTTTTAGAAAAAAATATTTGGCTTTCATTGTGAGTCTGGGAAAGCTGATTCTAGATTTTCCTCATTTTGTAAATAACTCCATAGTCTTGCCAATAAATAAATACAGCCTCTCACTAATTCACTAAAAGGTACATTACTTCTCTTTGCCCTAGTTCGATGTGAGAGGTTTTGAGACTCCCTGTTCCCTGGGATGTCTTCACCTGTGGATGAATGTACCTGGGGGTGGGGTCCTTCCTGCTCCTCTGTACAGCTCCCTGAACCTCTACCTTTCAGTTTCTAATACTGTTGGCAGCTTCCACCAGCAGAGAGATTCAGAAAATAATGGAATGTGCTTAAAGACATTTAATCAACAAGCTATGATGCCTCACTTTTGTCCCATGTTTCTTTTTTACTTTTACTTCTCAGTAACAGCATCAAATGTATTTGGAGGACCACTTTTGCTCCATTTATAAAATGGGAACAATGTTTCTCTTGAAGGATCGACTGGGAAGCTTAAGGAACACCCAGCATTCCAGGGATATCCAGTCTTGCCCATAATGATGAGAAAAATAAAAGTGAGATGAGAAGAGGGATGGGAGCAGGGGACAGGACAGAAAATGCAATGAGTTGAGGCCAGGAGTCTTACCTTCCTCTATCATGTGCAGACTAACTGGATCCAGGTCCGGTCAACAGGTCTTGATGAGAGGAGTGGGTATTTTCCTTTCTAAGGCCATTTTGCCATTTCCATAGAGGCCATTTTCATAGCTAAATCAAGCTTAGACTGGTAACAAATGTGCCCAAGATCCTCCTAGTCATGGCATGCCATGTACCTGTGGTACTCACAACCTCAGTTTAGTACACTCTTGGCTTATCAAATTTTAATTAAGTCAGCCATTCCTTCTTGACACATTGGGCCAGGTACTGTGCTGAAGAGTGACAGACAATCTCTGGCATGGCAGATATGTTGCAAACTCTCATAGGATTTTCTGCCAGTGCAAGTAGCAGCTTGAAGAAGACACAAAAACATTCAGGGTTCCAGGGATTTCTTCTCCTTCTAGTATTAATAAGAAGGATGCCAACATTTGGGCTTTAACCGTGCTGATGAAGGAACTCCCTTGTGGGTTCCTGCTAGGGGGCAGGCAGCAGGAATAGAGACAAAGAGAATTGTCACAGTGGTTGATGGCATGGACTGGCAACCTCAAGTTCCCTTACAATGCTTCAGGAACACTGAGATAGAAAGTGTTCATATGTGAATAGTCACCCTGCATTGTAAATTTTCTGAGGTGAGGGTCAAGGCTCGATGCCCATGCAACATTGACACACTCAGTCCTATATGAATGTCAACTTCAAGACTGAATATTTAGGCTAAAAAATAACCTAATGATGACTTGGATTCTGAAAAATTCTGTGTGATATTTCTTGACATGGAACCTCCCATGAGGCAGGATAGGCTAGGATGAGTTCCTGGTCAGAAGTCCAAGTGACAACTGTGTATGGTATGCAGAGCCTTGTAGGGTGTCCCAGGTGGCTCTGAGACTCTGAGTTGGGACAAGGACTGTAATGGTATCATATCCTTCTATATTTCTACAAACTGCTTCAGAAGTTCACTAGCACCACTAGAGTTTTATATACTTCAAGACCTAGAAGTACAGCATCAGATAGCACTGTAGTAATCTCATTATAAATGCAATTTATCTTTTATACTTGAGCATTATCTTAATGACAATTAATGGTTTTTAAATATTTTACGTGTATCTATTTTATTTGTTTATTTTTATGCAGTGCTGAGGATCAAACACAGTGTTTCAAATGTGCCAGGCAAGGGTTCCACCACTTTACTACAGTCCCAGCCCCATTCATGTTTTTAAAACATCATTCTTAAGACTGAATAAGAGCTTGTAGAGCAACTACACCCTGGTTGACCCAGACAGATTGCCCCTTTTAAATATTTAGTTTCCTCCTATTTTTTAGTTATTATAAAAATAATCTGTAAAATACAAAGTTCCTACCCAAAACAGTAAAACCAAAGAATGAGGGTAGAGGAAGTATTTTTGGTTGAGGGAGGGTTTCTTTTCTCTCCCATCATTTCCCAAGAAGAGCAGCCTTCTTTGGAATTCTGTTCCCTTTGCACAAGCTCTGCCCTTGAATTGTTTAGACCTATGTCACCTTTGCCTCTTTGTGTTTTGCACACCTTCTCATCTCTCCTTTTGGTATAGTTGTGCTGAATCTGAGTAGTTGGGAAGCAGTGTCTTCTCCTGATCATACCCCACCAGCACTGTGAGAGGAGATAAAGGTGGCCAGACTGAAGCTCAGTTGTAGAAAAGTGCAGAGTGCAAGGAAGATTTCAGGAATGCCTGGAAAACAAGTATGCATGTAGCAGAGGTTTTGGTGTGTTTTGGTGTGACCAAGTAGCTGTAATTCTCCTGTAGTCTGAAGACTATGCCTCGGATGTAGATGATTTTGAATCACACACATATTGCCAGTATTTGACTTAGTAATTCTATTTTTTTTTTTTTCTGCAGTGCTGGGGATCGAACCCAGGGGCTTGTGCTTGCAAGACAAGCACTCTACCAATGGAGCTATCTCCCCAGCCCTGACTTAGTAATTTTGTGAGATTTTGAAGTTAATTTTTATTTGAGGCAAGTGGTACTCATTTTGATTGACAATTGTTATAAACATTTGGAGTTTTAAATACAGTTTTGTAAGTATAACAGACAAATTGACTTAGGAAAATAAGTAAACAAAAAATACTAGAAGTGGCAAAATTGCAAAGGTGACATGAAAATAAATATATGGGGAAAACTTGAAAAGACATGAGCAGAAAGGAAAACTCACAAACCCAGCAACAAACTGACCAATGCAGGGCCTCTGTGAGGTGCTGTCAGGGACTCCTCATTCTTCCTGCTTTCCCTTTCTTGCTCTGGTCTATGATAATTTCTTCCTGTGGAAGACTAGCAGTGAGCTGGAAGGCCAAGATTGATTCAAAACATCCCTTTGGAGACTAGATTTAACTTCATATTCTGACTCTATCACTTTCAAGGCCAGTGGATTTGCAGAGGGCCCTCATCTCCATCTATAAATTGGGGATGTCCTGGTACCTGAACTCTTGGACAGTGACATGAACTGACATGAACAGTTATTTCCCAGCTCTGTGGTGTAGACTGCTGTTCCTCTGCAGATCAGAAGGAAGTCTGCTCAAAGGGTGTATCTCTTTTCTCTTCTCCAGAATCAGCTCCTGATTTTCCTGAAATCCTCGTCTGCATGGGGCAGGTGATCAGGCCTAAGAAGTCAGCATGGAAGTCCCCTGAACAAAGAGGCACTGAGTCTGCCAAGTTGGTTTGAGGCAGATTGTTTCAGAGGCCCAAAAATGACTGGTTGGAACTGAACATGAAAAACTTACTGCCATCTTATGGCTACAGGGGAGAAAAAAAAATAATGGGAACTAAGAAATGAAATGACAGTGGACCATGGAAACCAGCTGTGCTGCAATCAGAACTTCACCAGGGATTTTACTTGTAACAGAAAAGCACTCCCTTTGCTGATGTTAGTTTGAGTTGGTTTTCTGTCACTGGAAACCTGGATTATTGATTGATATATTGACTTTCCTTTTTTTTTTTTTTTTTTTTTTTTTTGTGATGCTGGGGATGGAACCCCAGGCCTTGTACTTGTGGGGCAACCACTCTACCAACTAAGCTATATCCCCAGCCCTCAATTCCCTTTCTTTCATAGTAATGGAGGGACTAGAGAATGGTAACAAGGAACAACAGAAGATTAAATCTCAAAAAAAATCAAATGACTCAATTAATAAATGGGCAAATAAACTAAACAAATACTTCAAAAACAAAAGAAATACGAGTAGACAGCAAATATACCCCTGAAAATGTTCAACATCATTACTAATTAGGAAAAGGTCTATCAAAACTACACTGAAATTTCACTTCCCACAATCAGAATGACAATCATCAAGAATACAAATAATTATAAATTCTGGATATGATGTGGAGAAAAATGAACAATTTTTGTTAGTGGAACTGTGAATTAGTACAACCACTATGGAAATAAGTATGGAGGCTCCTCAAAAGACTAGGCATGGAATCACCATATGACCAAGCCATACCACTTCTCTTCATTTATCTTCAAGAATTAAAAGCATTATACTACAGTGGTACATATATACCCATGTATATAGCTGCACAATTCACAATAGCCAAACTACAGAAACATTCTAGGCATCCATCAATGGATGAAAAGCTAAAGAAAATGTGGTATATATACAAAACAGAATTTAATTCAGACATAAAGAAAAAGTAAAATTATGTCATTTGCAGGAAAAATGGATAAAACTAAAGTCCATTGTATTAAGTGAAAGCAGTCAAAATCAAGGGATTAAAGGTCATATGTCATTCATATGTTATATGAGAGGATAAATCTAGAGAGGATAAAGTAAAACAAAGCTGGAGACGAATCTCCTAAAAATCCATGGAAAGATCAGTAGAAGAAAGGGACCAATGGGTGGCTGTTGGGGAAAGAGGAAGCAAGTGCTGAGGAGTGATATTGGCCAAATTATATGTTTATTTTGTGTGCATGTGCAAATATGTAACAACAAATCTCAGCATTTTAAACAACTATAATGCACTAATAAAAATGTGGAGAATAAAAGATTAAGTCCAGCTGAACATGGTGGCACGTGCTGTAATCCCTGTGTATTAGGAGGCTGAGGCAGGAGAATTGTGAGTTCAAAGCAATGTTCTCAGCAACTCAGTGAGATCCTGCCTCTAATTAAAATACAAAAAAATAAATAGGCTGGAGATGTGGCTTAGTGGTTGAGTGCACCTAAGTTCAATTCCTGCTACCCTCCCCCCCAAAAAAATAAGTCCATAAAGTCCTTGAAAATGACCTAATTCTCCCCATCTCTTAGACCTTGACTTTGAAAGTCCTAGAGAGTTATTTCTGCGTTCATTGGCCTCTTCCTATGAAAAGAAAGTTAAAAGTTACATTTTGCTACTAGACTGGAGTGAATTAAATATAATCCAGGACAGATTGTACTATTCATTTTTCTTTGTATTTAAAAATAAAATTTAAAAATTCTACTTTAGGTTGGCACTGTGTTTTTTTTTCTAATGGATAAGTCAACTCTGAAAGTTCTTGTTTTTTTTCTGTATCATATATACATATTTGTCAGTAGTCATACATTAACCAAAATGCTAGCACAGACAAGTCATTTTTTACTAGATCTACAATACATTTTAAGAACCATATCAACTGAGGCACATTTCTTTAATTAATAGAACTGGTATAGCCATGTTGTGGATTCCAGTTACTAGGGTGTCAGAGCAAGGTTCACTTCTGATTGAATAAAAGTAATTGCAGTTTGACTAGGCTAAACAGGATGGGACAGAAGCTTAGAGCACTGCTCACTTTTGATTGGATAAATGCACAGTGGTCTTATTGGATTAACCATTTACCAGAGCCTCATGCACTGGAGACTGCTGACTGAAAATTATCCTCTCATTTCATTCCTGCTTGTACTACATGGAGGCTTCTCATTTGTGTTGGTAAATCTCTAGGATAAAATTCCTCACATGCAAATATTTATGTAAAAGTGGTGGAAATGGAAATCTGTCTATCTTGTGGAGACATCTAAAACTTGGACTGTGGATGATGACAATTCTGGCCTCATTGGCCATTTGAATGCTGCAGCAAGGACCAAGTGTCTTTGCTGCTCAGGAACCAGGTCCAACTTTTTCTCCCAGTGGACCCACCCTCTAGAGCATGAGGAAGAGAAAGACAGTCCTGATGTTCAGTTCCCTCTTACACTTTCTCCCTTTTACTTTTCCTGAAAGAGTTAGAGACTGAGGCTCCAGAAATCTTGAGAGTGTAACTGGAGCAAAACCAGTGCAGAACATGAGAACTTTTCAAATGTCTAGTGATAAACTGAGGCAGAGCAAAGACCCTTTCCCTTCAAATCCATATTATTGTATTCAAATAAGAAATATCTCAAACATGTTACTCAGACTAACAAGCATGAGTTTATTGAAGAAATAGGACAAGAAAAAGGGGACACTCTCAAGGGAGAGAGTGAGTCCTCCCAGAGAGGAGAGTGCCTCCTCTGCACCCTACTTTTATTAGTGTCCCAGAGACATTTCCAGATAGTCCCACCCAGGTCCCCCTCTTAACTTTTGACTGACAGCTGGATGATTTCAGACTGTCAAGTCCCCAATGCCATAACAACTCTAAGTCACTTTGACCTATGCTGACCAGTTCTCATTGAATTCTTTACTATAAATTCTTAGATTTTATAATTAGGAGGACTTGTCTTTATCTCCCTGAGTTTCAAGATCTGGTCTGTGAAAAGGGTCACAAAATTTTTCCTCTTTAGGGTAACTTGGGTTCTTCTTATTGATATTATTCCAGGCCTTTTTTTTTTTTTTTCTCCTGCTGATAGCATGTATTTTGCCGACAAATGGGACATAGACTCTCCACTGAGACCAGGCAGGGATGTGGCTAATTTGCTTCTTGGAACAGAAAGCATGTGGAGGTCCACACAGTGAACCCACTTTATAGAATTATACCCTTAACCTCATGTTCACATCACACACATCCCTCTGTCCCCTATCATTTATAAAGATGCAATCCAGTTGGAGTCATATTATGGTTGAGCATGGGCTGTCTTTATATGAACCCCACGTTTACAGGCCAACATCAGTTTAACCAGAGAACTTGATAGTAATGCAGATTCTCAAGTCAAACCCTAAATCTACAGTTTCAGACTGTAAACATTTTAATATTCAATTCTTTTCTGGGAGTGGAAGCAATAAACAATATGTTGTTTAAGATGCTCTGAAAGCCGAGTCTCTGCATTTTGATCATGATTGGTAACACGTCTGGGACCACGTTTTTTTCTTCTATGGAAGATTTGGGTCATGGAGAGCAGATCCCCACCATTGTTCCCTGCAACCACTAGATGGCGGTGATACACTTTTCTACCAGCTTAGAGGGGTTCTTCGCAGCTAGTCTCCTGGTTTCTCTGGGTCACATCAGAAATGCTAAAGTGTCAGTTTGCTAAGGCCGATTTTACTGTGGTGTGAAGGAGGTGATATGTAGCCACGACATTAACCAGAGGGAGCAATTGCCACGGCACTGTAGAAGAAAAATTTTTTAGAATTGTACAAGTCCTCATTCTCTTGCAGAGCAAGATGACCTTTTTTTCACAGCCTGGAGTCCTGGGGGCTGTCAGAGGTCTGGTCACTGGCCTTAATACCCTTAAGACAAGGGCTCATAACATAGCAACAGGGTATTTTCTTCTCATTGAAAGTCTAATCTGATTGTAAAGATACCATAAAAGAAAAAGGCCTTTCTTTTTTGAACTTTGAATTGTTCAGTGGGAAGGTAAATGAGGAAGCAGGAGGAGAACTAGTATTTAAAACTTGGATTTAAGTCAGACTCTATTCCTGACTATAGAGGGCTTTTGTCTGCTTCTGAGCCTCTTCTGTGTCCCAAGTTTGCAGCCATGACAGAAAAGTGTGCAACAGGAATAATGTTTGCACAGTTTCTGTTTCTCAAGTGTAGAAGCTATCCTCCCGTTGCACTTCTGGCAGCCCAATCTGTTCTCCAACATTAAGATAATGAGTGCCTAAAATAGAAAATGGAAAGAACAGAACTGGGTGCACCCCTCATTACCTAGGTGCAGGACATGGATGTAATGGCCCTGGCCCTTTCAAGAAACTTTGCAGGTTTAACTTGGGTTTGTTTTAATCTGGTATGGTAATACTCAGAAGCAGATTCAATAGGCACAGACCTCTTCAGTTGCCTAAAATAGTTGTGCAGGGCCATGTGGAAGGCAGCAGGATTGGTCAGGAGACAGAGGGTATGGAAGGTAGGGGAGAACATGCGAATGAGACATTATTGTATTTGTGCAGAAAGAAAAGTTGAAGCAGCATAAGAAGTTTTAGGATTAGATTGTTTCACTAATTTCAGTAGGCTCTAGGGGCAATGGTCCTTTCTGATTCTCTGGTACCTGGACCTGGTGTGATTAGGGCACACAGATTTTATAATTAGGAGGAATTGTCTTTATCTCCCTGAGTTTCCAGATCTGGTCACAAAAGTTTTCCTCTTTAGGGTAACTTGGATTCTTCTTATTGATATTATTCCAGGCCTTTTTTTCCCCCTGTTGATAGCATGTATTTTGCTGACAAATGGAACATAGACTGTCCACTGAGACCAGGCAGAGATGTGGCTAATTTGCTTCTTGGAACAGAAAGCATGTGGAGGTCCACACAGTGAACCCACTTTATAGAATTATACCCTTAACCTCATGTTCACATCACATACATCCTTCTGTCCCCCTAGGAGGGTAGGAGTCCAAAAGGGAGGGTATTGGTGGTATGGGAACTTGATTTGTTAGTTTGGGTAAAGTGAACATACTGGGGAGATAGCTGACTATTCTAGGAATTGCTATTCCCCAGACAGCATGCTGTGGGTACTGTGGTACATGCCAGTAATCGAAGTGACTCAAGGGATTAAAGCAGGAGGATTGCAAATTTAAAGACAGCCTGGGAAATTTAATGAGATTCTGTCTTGAAATATAATTTGAAATGAGCTAGAGATCTGCTTCAGTTGTAGATAAGTTAGAGAATGCTCCTGGGTTCAATTCCAATACTCACCCCCACACACACACACACACACACACACACACACACACACACACACACACACAGCATAGAAGAGCATGTCCTTAAGGTTCAACGAAGCCCCAATGTCAAAGAAACAGACTACCAACAGTAAATTCATGGTTAATGTAACCAAAATCCATTTCAAGAAATGACGAAAAGTATAATCCTGCAGATGTTCCTAGTAAGTCTGCCCTCTGGTCCATCCAGGTCAGGACCTGTGTTTATCATCTTCTACGTTACACACTTCATGGACACTAAGCAGACTTCTGAGTGACTGCACAGCAGAACTCCTTGTTTTAATAGAGAATCTTCAGGTAAGACAAAAATTTTGGCCAGCAGAGCAGACAGTGCAGTTGCCCCTCAACAGAATGTCATTTGGTCCTCAAACACTAATGAGCAGACATCTGCCTGGAGCAGGCTCAGCAAGCTTGGAAAAAGAGAAGACTTCTCAGATAGAGAAGAGGGCAGTGGGCTGTCCTTGCATGAAATTGTGACTCACTGGAGCTTATATTCTGATAGCAACATGGAAAGGGAAGTGAAGCACTGCACAGACCACTCTGAAATGCATGGTATCAGAAGTCAACAGGCTTTCCTTGCAGTTGACTTAAGACCTTCCCAGACCACCAGTTCCAGCATGGGGCAGTGGATTTTAATGTCCTGGATGTTAGTTTTTGTGTGTGTGTTTGTGTGTGCATGCATGCCCTGTGCATGCAGCTCAAGTTCTTAATGACTCATTGTGCATGCTTGGGATATGGAAGGAGGAAATGCTACTTTCTCAATTGGGAATTTCTACCTAGGAGGATTCTTGCCTGACATTCAAGGAGAGGTATCTGGTTCAACATCAACAATGGGGCTATGACTGGAAAATTTTTGGAAGGATGAAAAAACTTTCTGATAGACTGTAGCACAAGAATTAGGACCAAATTAGTAATTCCCCTTCCTCCAAGTTTGAAGTTTCTCCTGAGAATAGGCTGTGTGTCTCCCTCTCTCTCTTTTGTTTCTTTTCTCCCTTCTATAACTACTAGGAGACAATCTCTGTGTTTGAAGCACTGGGGACAAAATATGAACCAGAAAAGGCCAAGTGCCTTCCTGTATAGCATTTATGATCTAGGCCATGATTCTTAAACCTCAGCAGGATTTAGATGCTTCTTTGTGATGAAGGACTTCCCTGTGCATGATGATGTGCTTAGTAGTAACCCTGGTCTTTACTTACTAGATTTCCTAGTACTGGAACCTGAAAATTGGACAATGAAAATTTCTTTAGCCAGGACCAGTGTCCTCTGGGTTTGAAAATTGCCCTGGCAAATAACTGCTGACCAGTGTGGCAAACAACTAAGTCCACATCTGCAGTAGTTTTCACAGATATGTCTGTGCCTACATGGGGTCTTCTCAGGGGTCTGCTACTGCTCACAAAGTTCAAAGTAATGGGACTTACAGTGGGAGTTAGTATATGCCCATTGTGAGACAAGAATTGATGAAAGTCTATCAAATAAAATCCCACTCAAGAGAGATTCTATCTTAATATCATTGTGGGGTTATCATAGAGACATTTTTATGACATCAAAAATGAGTAAAAGTAAGTTGGAGGTGTTTGTGAGTAAATAAAAGATTAAATGGCCTTCCCCATTACTCCCTTTCAGTCATTCCTTCTGAAATAACTGCTGGATAGGAGAGTGTTTGGTAGCAGGCCTGCAGCCTGAAGTTTTTCTACTTTTCAAATAAAACTCCAACTCCCTGTTGGTTTCTGTAGACCCTTAAAGAGGAAGCAAAGACTTCAAATGGCTTTCTTTGTGCCTGATACAGAGGTCATATGTTGGCATTTACTCAATGTTTGACCTTATTCGACACTTGATGAAGATATATGTGTCTGTTTTCTGTGACATTCAACAGAAGGATTCCATCAAACTTTAGAATCCAGTACAAAAGTTACTGTCAACAACCTCTGAAATCATGAGTCTCATATAAACTTATCCTCCTCAATTGTTTCTTTCCAGATCTTTTGAATTTAGTGCTAAAAAGGCTGACTAAAGCCCCTTCAAAAAAGCGGTCCTCAGTCCATTTTATGTAGGTTTCAGAGAACAGTATTATGCACTGATTCTGAAACCTTTGTTCACTAACCTCCCTAAATATATTTAGTTCGGAAATGAGGTTCTATCCTGAGTTCCCAGTATGGCAGGTAGAGTCAAAGGGTGTCGGTGTTGAAAATAACTCACAGTCATGCCTGGCAGTGTAAAATGCCTGTAGAAAATCTATTTCTTTGTGTATTTTAAACTCAATTCTAAGTTTTAGAAAGAAGCATTTTTCACTCCTGTGAAAGAATTCACATTTATTTTTAGTGGTTCCACTCTATTCTGACACAGACAATATTGCTCAATTATACCTATTCATCAGGGTTCACAGGGGACTGGTCCCAACATCCCTTGTGGATACCAAAGATCAAGTCCCTTATATAAAAGAGAAGACTATTTACATATTACCTAGGTAAATCATTTCATATACCTTCAATCATATGTAGATGATTTATAATACCTATTATGATGTAAATCTTAAATTAGTGCTTGTTATTCTGTATTGTTTAGGGAATAGTGATAGGAAAATTAAGTCTACATATATTCAGCATGCATAATTTTTTCACTAAATAGTTTCTCTCTGTGGTTGGTTGAAGTTGTGGATTCAGGACCCATGGATATAGATAATGAACTATAATGTGATTGTACTTGAACATAAAAAGAGCAGTAAGGAATTCTGAGATACTTACATTTTGCTAAGTGCAAAGCAAAACTCTCTTCTACCATGACCTCCCTTCTACTTGGAGCCATTAAAATGTGGGGATTGGGTCTGGGCATATAGCTGAGTTGGTAGAGTGCTTGCGCTGCAAGCACAACACCCTGTGTTTAATTCCCTGCACCGTGGAGGGGGGGAAACTTGGGGATTGACTCTCTTGTCTTCCAATTATTCTCATGGTCACATGTTGCTCAAGGATGTTTTGCATAGAGCTTTCTGGATGTCTCTGTCTTGTGGTGTGCACTGCCCTTTAGTGTTAGTTGCCAAATGTTTCCCTTTCCTCTCATTCTGGTCACACAGTGCATTATACTTCTGAGCCTGTTATGCCAAGTAATAAGGTCAGGCCAGTGATTGTGCAAAGAGCATCTGACCTACACATTAAAAATTTCACTGCCAATATTAACCCCTTTCCTGAAGACTCTGGGAAGACCTCAAGAGGAAGGGGTGAGCCTTTCTTGTTTCACAGGGCATCTGACATTTTTGTATCTGCAGCTGCCTTTGCCTTCACAGCAGTGATTTCTGACTGCAGTTCCCTATGTGCCAGCACCTCACACACTATTCCTTATCAACACTCCTACATCACAATCTTGTAACTCTGATCCTAACCCCACAATTGTGCACCAAATCTGGCCTGGGGTAGCCCACCAAACTCACCACTTATGACTGAACATACTGCTTCTGCTACAAGGCTGCTCCTTGGAACCATAAGCCCTCCACAAGTGATCTTCAGTTTGATAAGAGGGAACACGTTGTTATTGTGAATTAAGTCAGTTAACTTTGGGTTGTTTGGTAATGCAGGAAAATCTAACTGAAACACCACCATTTTAATTCATTGATTTCCAGAACTATTTGTAATGTCTTACTATTTTTTTAGATTTCCATAAAATTGGGCCCATTTCTGTATGTTCAAATATGACTTGACGTAGCTCCAAAGATTTTTAAAGTGGAAAGTATTGACATCTTTCTGGCAAATAATGCTATTTAATATAGGGAATGTACCACCCTTTATTTAACTTGTTTTTTCTGTGTTTCAATAATTTCCTCACATACTTTTCATTATTTTTGGTTGCTTTTTAACATAAGCCTTTTTACTTTATAAGATTTATAACTAATTTTTTCTTTTTTTATGCACTTTTCCTCCAACTGCACTTACTTCATTGGTTTTTTCCTACATTTTGTTGCGATTTTTTTTCATTCTTTCATATTTGATGTGTTTTAAAGAATCATTGTTTTACTGTTTATATTCTAAGATGTCATCATTTTAACAAATTCTGCATTTTTAGTTTGTATTCTTATTTTGACTCAATAGTCATTTAATCATTAAAAACATTTCCAATTGGAAGGAACGTTTTGGTTTTTAAATGAATTTCAAATTTTACTACACAGTGGATACAGCATATTTCTATGCATGCTGTCTTATGGAAATTATTGAAGTGTCGTTCGTGCATTACTATGTGGCCAATTTTTATAAGTGTTCTATGTGTGCATGAAGAGATTGTCTCCATTATTTGAGTATCAATTTTGGTGTAATGGCCAATAGAAATTGAGGACTTCCATATAATTTTTTTTAACTTAGAGTGGTGTAGTAACATGCTACTAACATGTTATTATTACTTCTTACATTTCATGTAACTTCTGCTTCTGGAAGTTTGCTGCTGAATTATTTGGCACACAGATACCCAAATATTATTTCTTTATTGGCAATTATAAATTTTATATTTATGCTACTTTATCTCACATTTAATGTATTTGTTCACATCAAATAACAGAGCAGTTATAATACAGGTTACCTACAGTAATATCTTGTTCATGAAATAAGTATTTATACAAAGCATTATTGCACTTTTTAAACAGGTAAAATGTTACTGGGTACAGTTAAAAATGATCACATTAAGAATTTAGCAAGGCCTAGAAGACATCTCTTCCTTAAATGAAAATGTGAAAGTATCTGATTTTGTTCCTAACCTTTAAATATTTAGGCTAATTTCTCATACACTTATCTAAGGGTTGTCTTTCTATCAGGTAAGTGGAGATTCTCATGAAGACCACATTTTTAATTTTGGGTTCTGAAATGCTTTCCTCAAAATAAAAATTCTATCTATCCTACCTTGTATGTGTGTGTGTGTTTGTGTGTGTGTGTGTGTGTGTGTGTGTGTGTGTGTGTGTGTGTAATAAGTTGTACTTAAATATTTTCAGCAACCATATCAGGTCTGCTTAAATTTTTGCCTCTTGTCAAAAAGTGAGTAACAATACAGTAAGCTTTGTGCTTTTTGTTTTGTTTTGTTTTTCCTTGTTTCCTGTGTGTTTGTGTTTGTCAATTTTTTTTCTCTTTTTAAGTTGGTTATCATGTGTGTAAAATTAAAGAGCAGAAAGCTAAAAGCAGAGTCAGGTGGGAGGCAGTACAACAATTATTATGCCCCATTCCAAGGTTGAGGGTGGATAAGGATCACCCCTTAGATCCAGCTGAATGGAGCCCCAGGCACACATGCAAACTTAAATTAGTTGTACTCTTTCATGAAAGATGAGCCCTGTGGCCAGGTGTGGTGGCACATGCTTGTAATCCCAGAAGCTCAGGAGCCTGAGGCAGGAGGATAGTGAGTTAAAGGCCAGCCACAGTAAAAGTAAGGTTCTAAACAATTCAGTGAGATCCCGTGTGTAAATAAAATACAAAATAGGACTGGGGATATGACTCAGTCATTGTCCATTGTATAATAAGCCTCAGTGACAGAGGAGCAAGGGCTTTGCTGAACCTTAGGGACATGCTCTCCTATGGTTTGTGTGTGTGTGTGTGTGTGTGTGTGTGGGTGAGTATTTGAATTGAACCCAGAAGTATTCTCCAACTGATCTACAACTAAAGCAGATCTCTAGCAAGGGCTACATTTGAAGCACAAAGTGGATCACAATTACAGAAACATATCTAAAAAATGATTGATTCTTATTAAGCTATTCATATAGTGTATTACAGAAACAGTTTTGTCTACACAGATTTTTTTGTATCTAAGAATGAACTGAATCCTATTGCTTAGTTACCAATAATGTATTTAATATTTTGATTTAATTTAATTAATACAATTTGATCTAGCTATTTTTTATTGAGAGTTTATTGCATTAGGAATAAGTTTGGCTTTTATTTCACAAAATATTTTAAGAACATTTCAATTTATTATGCAAATTTTATAGCAGTTTGTGTAATAAATGTATTTCAGTTTGATTTATGTTTCAAATAAGTTTATCAATAAATAAATCTGCAAGACTACTTTTCAATATGGTAAAATTTTTCCCCAAGTCTTGTCTCTCTATAATCATTTTTTGTTGTTATTTTTATAACTCAGACAAGTATTGTGCATCTATATTCAGGAGAGTATTGTACATTTATGTAGGTTTTATTTGTTGTTTTTTTTTTTATTGTAGATGGACACAATACCTTTATTTTCTTTATGTATTTTTGTATAGTACTGAGGCTTGAATCCAGTGTGCTCCACATGCCAGGCAAGCTTTCTACCACTAAGCCACAACCTCAGCCCTGTAGTTTTTTTTTTTTTTTTTTTCTTTTTTTGTGGTGCTGGGGATTTGAACCCAGTGGCCTGGTGTTTGTGAGGCAAGCACTCTAACAACTGAGCTATATCCCCAGCCCTAGTTTTTTAAATATATTTTACCTCTTATATATATTTCCACATGCTGCCCTTTAGTTTTTAAATATAAAGTTACATAAATCTTCTCTCTTTTCTAAATGCCAAGTTGAATATATGAACCAGGGTTTTGTGTATATTTTCTGAATTTTGATTTTCAACTAATTATGTATGTAAGAAAATCCAAAATATATCAGTTAATTAGAGTCTATTCTTCTAACACATCATTAAAAAAAGTTTAACATGTACACAATGCACTTTGTTTTGTTTTTATATATGGACTCATTTCTTTTAAAAAAAAAAGAAACAAAGAGAACAACATTTTTATTTCCGACAAATGAATGTCACCTGGCCCTTGCATTTGGGAGAAAAGCTTTCTCCTCTCTACCATTGGCATCTTCACCAGGGGTTTTCTAGAGAGACTAGTACTCAGAGGAATTTTCAGTTATTGTTGGTGTTGCCCATGATTTACTCAGAGAGCTCTGTTTATATGACAACAAAATAGTGTGTTTGACTGTGATAGGTAAAAGGCATACTAAATAAGATTATTTATGCTACATTATTAAATTTATTACTTATTAAAATTATTTATATTAATTGTGGTGCACTTGTCTATCATGTATGAAAACCTGGGTTCAATCTCCAGCATTGCCCCAAAATGAGTGTTTTTGTCTTACCTTTATAAAAAACACATCTTTCTATAATAATGACTTTATTATTTTGTGTAATTTGAGAGGGAAATTGAGTGCTAACTTTTATAAAATATGATTGTTAAAATAAGGTTAGAGGGCTGGAATTGTCGCTCAGTGAGGAAGCACCTGCCTCACATGTACATGGCACTGGGTTCAATCCTCAGCATCACAACATATAAATAAATAAATAATAAAGTTATTGTGTCCATCTGCAATTTTTTTTTTTTTGGTCCTGAGGATCCAACCCAGGGCCTCGTGCTTGCAAGGCAAGCTCTCTACCAACTGAGCTATCTTCCCAGTCCTCCATCTGCAATTTTAAAAATTAAAAGAAAAAAAAAGGTTAGAAACCTGAAAGAGTTAAATCTGTATATGGTAAAGAGGCTGGTCTCATAGGCCTTGTTCTGAAGCAGAGTAATGATATGGGAAAACAGGGTTTTTATTTTCTTTGTTTGGGGGTGCTAAGTACTAAACTCAGAGCCTTGTACATGAGAAGCAAGCACTCTACCAACTGAGCTATATCCCCAGTCCTAAAGTCTGAGGTTTTTAATCATTGTTTTAAAATTTTATTAAGTGTCTTTGAACACTTAAAGCATTTGGGGGAAAAATGTTTTTATTTTAAAGCAGGAAGAACATCACCTACAATGCACAAAGTAGTTATAATGAAGTATTTTTTTACTTTTTAACTTTTTTGCTAACATAGATTTCTCAATTACCTAGTTCAGATCTGCTATATATTTGATGCAGAAATCAGTCCCTAATAAAACCACTCTGGTCAGGAAGGTCCATTGTTTTCCCATTGGTAAGGATGGGTTACAACTGGCACTACTGCAACTGGAATAGAATCCTAACTCTCAGTGTTAACTCACTGAAAACAATTAAAAGGAAATCCCCAAAAGAAATTGCATTCTGGGCATGGTGGAACACAACTGTAATCCCTAATATAGGAGAGGCTAAATCAGGAAGATCTGAATTCAGAATCTGAGGTACTAGAAAGCCTCATTGGATATGTAAAATGAAAAGAAATCAGAACAGTAAGGCCTGAGAAAAGAGATTGAAATAGAAAGTCATATATTGATAGCTTTCCCAATGCATTCTTTCCCAATGACAGAACAATCCCTAGAAAGGAAGCCAAAGCTGAAAGAATGAACATTTTTTTAAGCTGTCTGTTTTATCTCAACTCCCTAAGGTCTCCCTCCCAGTGATGGGAACAAAGCCCTTAAAGCTGTCCCAGGAAGCAGCCCCAAACAGAGAATAAAAGGGTAAATTGAGCCAGATAGCCAGATAGTGCTCAAAGAGTATGATTACCAGAAACTATTGACCAGAATCTATGCTCTGTTGTAAAACATTGTGAAACATGTTGTATGTTATCAGCAAACCCAGACCCCCTTTGAAATTTCCCGGCGGCTTTGTCCCCCTTTTCCCTTTCATGTGTGACCCCTCCCGATGTGTGCTTTCTGCCTTTATAAACCTACAAGATTTTCTGTCAGGGACTCGACTGCTCAAGTTGGGTCCCAGCATGCTGGAATAAACACCTCTTGCAGTTTGCATCAAGTGATGTCTCCTGCGGTTGATTGGGGTTGCCGTGGATCCATGGGACAGAGTTGGGGTTTCCTTTTTGGGGGCCTTACATTTGGGGGCTCGTCAGGGATAAGATGGCCCCCCCTCAACCACGGAGTCGACCTTGGAGGTAAGAAGGGGTACCCCAAAGTTGTCTTTGTCTTGTGTTTTGTTAGTTGGTCTGGTTCTGTGAACACACTTTCGGTTTCAGTGGCAACCATTCGGTGACTCGTGAGTGGCGGAACAGTGGTTGGTAGACTTGCCTGGAGGGCCACAGGTTGCAGCCCTGGGGGACGCCCTAAGGGTGGAGGGAAGCCAGGGATGCCTGGTAGTCTCCGTCAGTAAGGGCGCTGATCGAGTTCAATTGGTGGATCAGAGATTGGTGCCCATCTGTATCTGGTTCTGTTGTGTGTTTGTGGCAGAGGTGGAGGAAGGGTTGGAACATCTGCGGGGTTCTCGGCCCGGGGTACTCTCGGGTGAACCCCAAAGGTTCTTTCTCTGGACTCCCCCTCCCAACAACCCAGAAGGGTAACTTAGCAAAGTAGCTTCAGTCTCAAAAGTAATGAAAAATAAGTTCTCATAATTTTAACATCCAACCTGTCCTGATGAGATGGCTCAAATGCCGTAGACACAAAGTTTCTGTTAAAACCTGTTAGATTCTTCCAGATCTCAGTCAAGGCTTACATTGAAATATAAATAAAAGAAGCCTAAAGGCTCAGTAGGAGACCTGTCTCAAATACAGGGAAAGAAAAGGTAAAAAGAGTCTTTAAAACTCCAGCAAAGTAAATTTTATGGTACTTTACTAAAGTAATTAACGGCCGTGTCATTTTTCCAGGACTCTTGTTTTTTTTTAATTATATCTTTTTTGATCTCATGATTTTTTGATCAGTTCTATTTTTATTCAACTAGAGTTTTTGAACATTTGTTACATTGCAATGGAGATTCACCTATAAAGTTACAAGGTCTTGATTTTGTGTTATTTGTATGTTGTGATGTCTGACGTCATGTTTTGTCTGTATCAAAACTGAGGGCTCCTAAATTTAAGATTTAAAAATGGATCCAGATACTTTTAATTCATGTGATTTAAAAAGGTTCAAATTGGGTAAACTAATAAAAGCAAAATGTCTTTGAAAATAACTCACAAGTCTCTAAGTGGTCAAGCTAATAAAATATTGATGGTAATAAAGTATCTAATATCAATTATTTCTAGGACTTTTCTTCAAAAGTAAAGAGACAGCAAATACTGTACAGGACACTTGTCTGATATCTTGGTTTTTACAGAATAAATGAATTAAAGTTAACATGTATGAGATTACTCTAATGTGTTTGTAGAGACATCTGATTAATTTACAAAGTTAGAATGCTAATTGTTAAATAACATTGAGTACTTTTAACTCCTTAAATTCCAAGTGGTATCATACTTAAACATTATTGGTGTTTTCATAGGTTGGTAAATAAAAGGGTTTAAACTTGCTTTGTATCATCACTAAACTAAAAACAAGGTTACTAAGAGTTATGTCCTAACAAGTGCAATTTTATATACAAAGGGTCCCAAAAGTTTCAACTGTGTTTCAATTAGAGTACTATAAACAACAGAATATTTAATCTTATTAAAATAGAGTAATTTATCTAAATTCAGAAATTTCATAAGAATTGTTTCAGAATGTGAACAAAAAGGGTGAACAAATAGGAAAGAGAAAATAAAAGATTCTGGGTATGGAAATATATTTAATAAAAGGAAAAAGGAAATGTTTCTGGGTAAGAAAGTGCTTGTGTGATGAAATACATGAGGGTCTAAGTAAGTGCTAGGAAAGTCTGTGTAAGTAAAGGGCAAGTTTCAACAAGTTTGTATGTAACTAAGTTGGTTATATGTATGTGAGACAGCTAAAAATATTTAAGGTTTTTCCTAAGGTGAAATACTAAAGTTCTGATATAACCAATGTTTAATCTATATGGTAGAATGACATGGTAAAATGACAAGGATTTGAAACACTAATTTACTCTTAACTTTGTGTCTATTAAGTTTTATTCTTTAGAAAAATTAGTCTTAAAAATTGGGGTATATACAATTATGGTTAAACAAGTGTTATAGAGTATCGTACTATGTTATAAAGTCTACATTTTTCTTTAAAAACTAAATTTGGTAAGATAAAAGTGTCAAGGTAATAGTGAAATGGTCACTAGTTGTATATTACATGTGTTCATATTTTTCAGGACCACAAGTTTTTAAAGCAAGGAATTTATTAAGCTCTGCTCTTCTCCAGATTAAACTTGTCTGTAATGGTAATCTTAAACTTATAAAGAGTAAATTTTAATTGGGGATTTATTTCTATCATTTAATATTCTATTATAGGACCTGCTATCAAGAGGGTATGTGTAAAATTTGTTACTTTTTACACTGGAATAAAGAATTTCAAATGTAAATGTATTTCTAAACATTAGAGTCTGATTTGTTTAAAGGTTAATATTGTGAAACATGAGAGAAACATGAAAACTTTTTGCCACTTAATCACACAAAAGGAAAGTTAAAAGCTGTCTCAGCCTTTCTTTGATTCATGTTTTAGATAATATGTTAAATTGTGTTAATTATAAAGTGTATATAGACTCAAGAAACAGTATATGTAAACTACTTAATGATATTTAAGGAAGAAGCAAAGATCAACATCAGAATTAGAACACTTAAGATCTGTAAAGAGCCACAACTTACCTGAGATAAGGCTCTGCCTCCCACCTTACTGCATGTTAGAGTGACTCCAGAATAAGTCAGACTTCAGCTTATTTAAAGTTATAGTCAAAAAATTGGTTCTTGTTGTAAAAGTACTGTGATCTCAAATAGGGGATAGAATGTAGTTCTCAATCAAAATTCAAGGTAGCTATTATACAAGCTGAATATATTTTAACTCTTGCTAATTTCATTTTGTAAAACTGTTACCTGTTAATGTTTTGCAGACTTAGCTGCTTCAAGAACATACAACCTAGGTACCTTGCGATAATAAGCCATCACCTATAGAATAGATAGTGGTAACTTCCAGTACTAATGCAGACTCCAGTTAGATAAAAGTGTAAATAACTGTAAAGTTATGGACATTAAAGTTAAAGCCCAGTACTCTTACTTTATGACTGGTGAGATTGGCTTGCTGGATAATTAAGATCAAACTTAGAGATTGTAATTAAATACAGAGGTCAAGAAAAGTCCATATTTGGGTCTTGCCCGCAACGTTAGCCTGAACCCAGGGAATAAGAGAACTTCTCTAAGGAGCGTTGCAACTCTGGGTCACACAACCTCCTGATCAAGGAGATTGTTGAGGCTAGAGGATGAAAAATCACCCAGTGCATCTGCTGCAGAGGAGGGTCATGGAAAAAGGGAAACATCCCTTGATGCTTCTAAAGGAAGTCACCTCATCAAGAGACCTGCCTAATCAAAGTCACTGGTGGAGCTAAGGAGCTGCTCTTAAGTTCTGTACGAGTGACCCCTGTGGGAACTCAGCTGACTCTTTAACAAGACAGGAACCAGGTCAATTTGACCAGCTTGATCTTAGATACCCAGCAAAACAGTTAAAACCAAAGTATAGCCATTTTTGGGCATTTAAAAGAATTAATAGTTAAATGTAACTTAAGATGTACACTTGTATTAGCCCACTAGAATAAAGACTGGAAGCTACAAATGAGAGAAAGATTTTTCAGCAAATGTGCCTGATAACTATCAAGAGAAACTGCCAGAGTCAGAAGTTTTTAGTCAGTTTAAGGCCTGCAGACCTTCCTAAGCTACACAGGTGTACTAAATCTATGTTTGCTAGTATGATTATCTATTCCTAAGTAACAGAAGTATAGAGATCTCTACTAAACACAGGTTATACCAATAAAGGGATATTTTACAAAATCAGATGACATTAAGTAGCTTAACTATATTTTCTGGGGACATCTATGACATTAAGGGTTAAATGTTGTGTTTACATTCCTGATAACCTGGACAATGTTAAAGTCCCCAAATAAAAGCCTTGTCCTCTCCAGCCTTTGCTAGGCCTAGTTATGGGAACAATTTCTCAGTTCTTCCACCTCCTGGTGAGAGATTAACTTCTGTCATTTTCATGATACTCAGTGGCATGTTTCAGATGCTGCAACATTTACTTTGTACTAATCTCATTTCAGTACTCATGTTTTTTTGTTCTTCTATCATAGAAGCACCCACCCCCAGATGACTTTACAACCTGCTCTTCCCAACCAGGCTTCTTCCTGGGACCTCTCCATTGACCTGATTTTTTATAAAGAAGGAACTCCAAACTGCTTGCCCCTTGCTGCCCCCATTCAGCTTTGAAGCAGCCAGAATGACCAATGCCCCTTTTCATTTCTTTAACAAGCAATTATGGGTTCCTAAAGCTAAAGGGGAGAATGAAGCCAGAATTGGGAATAGGTAGCTAGTGTAGAAATAGGGGATCGGGTCAAATCGAGGAAATGGAGGCCATAAAGTCATCTGCCTCTGCAAGTTGGAGACTGCACCTGGAAGAATGGAATGTCAAGGATCTCCGGAGGCCATTGATTACCAAATTTACCTGCCTTTATCAAGGACTGTTTATCAAGGACTGCAAACAAGGGGCTGCTAATTGGTGCCCCCCGGGCTCTTGCCTGCCTGAAATCGTCTAGTCACTTTCATCAGGGAAAGAGTAAGTGCTGTACAGGTACTAATGGTCAGGCAACAATACCAGTCCCTCCGCCAAGGAAATAGCTTTGGAGAAGAGTATATAGAGACAGAAGTTCCATGATTAGAACTTACCAGAAAAGAAAATGGGGAAATGAAAGAATGGACATTTTTTTAAGCTGTCTGTTTTATCTCAACTCTCTAAGGTCTCCCTCCCGTGATGGGAACAAAGCCCTTAAAGCTGTTCCAGGAATCAGCCCCAAACAGGGAGTAAAAGGGTAAATTGAGCCACATAGCCAGATAGTGCTCAAACAGTAGGATTACCAGAAACTATTGACCAGAATCTACACCCTGTTGTAAAACATTGTGAAACATGTTGTTTGTTATCAGCAAACCCAGACACCCTTTGAAATTTCCCAACAGCTTTGTCCCCCTTTTCCCTTTCATGTGCGACCCCTCCCGATGTGTGGTCTCTGCCTTTATAAACCTACAAGATTTTCTGCCAGGGACTCTACTCCTCAAGTTGGATCCCAGTGCACTGGAATAAACACCTCTTGCAGTTTGCATCAAGAGATGCCTCCTGCGGTTGATTGGGGTTGCCGTCGATCCATGGGACAGAGTTGGGGTTTCCTTTTTCAGGCCTTACAAAGCATTGATCTTCCTCCAAATAAATCCTTTCCCAGTGACAGTACAATGGAACCCTGAAGGAAATGAGATAAACACTGAAGGCTGACCCCAAATTCTCCAATCTTCTCCAAGTAAAACAATTGCCCAGTAAAAACAAATTTTCAAATTCTCATAAACCTGTTTCCTGAGTGCCCAAACTGACAGTTGACCCCAGCACACTCTCCCATTCCACCCAGTAAAACAGACACCAAATTTCTGAGTGCCCAAGCTGACATGCTCATTAAGTCACCTCTTAGTTTAAACTATATATCCCCAGTCCCCTCCCTTATTCAGTGGCTCATTTTCCACCACAAAAGTGGATCCATCAGAGGTATGAAACTCTGCTCTTGAATAAACAGCTGAGATGATCCATGAAGTTTCCATCTGGCCCAGTCTTTTTGTGCTAAAATTTAGTTTTCTGACCCAGAATTGAGTAAGGTGAAATTAACCCTCCCCCCCATTACTCCTCCCCTTCTCCTGGAGTTAAGTGGCTCCAACTGCTCATACCTGGTGTGGACAGAAAGCAGCCTAAGCAAGCTTTATTGAAATTTGGCTCTCAGACAAAATTCCCAGCCCCCCAGGGTACGGGTCAGGGTGGAGAGCTGGAGAAAATTGCTCGTAGCCCTCCCCCCCTGCCCAGGGTCTTTATAAACCAGAATAGGTGGGTGATCCTTCTGAGTGATAGGTGGATATGAGGTTTATCTGTCCGTGTTCGATTGGTAGCTCTTTGGTGTGCTGCCCACTGACTCAGTTTTTTTTTTCTCTCCCACATAGCCACTGAAGTCCTGACCTTACACCTGGGGAGTGGCCTTTGAAATGACCAGCACCCCTAAGGATTTCTGAGGTCAAAGGAACACCAGGTCATGACTCATACAGCTACAGCTGAATCCCCAGACTGATGGCTCACCTTGCCTCCTTCCCCATCCTACAGAGAGAGACCCTTCACAACTTCTTTGTCCACTTTGGTTGAAAGGCTGCCACTATGTGACCCAGAACTGACCCCCAACCCTGTGCTATATTTTCACATCCCTATGCAGTGTGGAGGGAGCAAGGATTTATATCAAATCCTTTAATGGTGCTGAATGCAGCCTCTTTCTGACCCTACCACCCACCCTTCCTACCATTCCCAATCTTTCCTTCCCTTGCACACCCAGCAAACCTCACAAATCAGAGACCTCATTGCCATTTGTTTCTGCATCCAACACCAGACTTTAAATTCTCCAGAGAAGTAAAACCTCATCCAGTATCTAACAGATAGAGACCCCAAGTGTCCCCCAACACCGAGATTGGTGTAAAGGCATTTCCCCAATTCCCAGCAAAAAAAAAAAAAAAAAAAAAAAAACTCCAGTCTGGGTCTGGCACACCAGTGGCATAAAGAGTGCAGAGGGCTCTTTGCCGTCAACTTGTACCTCTGTTGAGCCTTTATAAAATAAAGAAACTACCCACTCAATTCCCAAAGACACTCCATTGGGCTGTTTCTCTACCTATTTCAAGACCCTTTTCTCCCAAAATAACATCAAAATTAAAACACCTCATTAGGCTCAGCACTCAAATTTGGCCACAATACAAATTAGATGATTTACACTGATGGTCCAAGCACAAAAACTTTCATCAAGAGATTCTCCAAAATTAAAAAATTTCCTATTACTGATTGGCAACACTGTCTGAAATTTACAGAATGGCATGGTTTTCTGAGGTACCTACTTATACCGCCATTCATGGGTGACGAGTACTGCTCCTTCTAATGTTGAAGATTGAACACTAGAGAAGCACTCCAAGGCAAGCAGATTAAGCAGATTTCATTTAAAGGTAATAATACATACTTCTCCTGGCAGGAAGAAGGGGGCTATGGCTGATGTTTTAAAGTCCCAAGAAGTGAACGCACCCTACATCTTTTATAGGTTAAGTCTCTTTTGTTCTCCAGTTCTCTTCCCCCTTATCTCTCCCTTCCTGCCTACATGACTAGGTCTGGTTTTGCATTAAGTGAGAAACCATGGGCAGGGGGAGGGTCAAGGTGATTCAGGCAGATAAGGGCCCAGGGGGCATTAATTAGCAGCTCCATGCTTGCAGTCCTTGATAAAGGCAGGTAAATTTGGTTATCAATGGGCTCTGGAGATTCTTGACATTCCATTCTTCCAGGGGCAGTCTCCAACTTCCAGAGGCAGATGGCTTCATGGCTTCATTTTCTGGATTTGACCCCATCCCCTATTTCTACACTAACTACCTGTCCTTAATTCTGGCTTCAATTCCCCCTTTTGCTTTAGGAACTCCTAACTGCTGTAAGGAAAAGAAACCGGGTGCCCTTCATTCTGGCTGCTTTGAAGCTGAAGGGCGCAGCGAGAGGCAAGCAGTTTGGAGTTGCCTTTTAAAAATTGGGTCAATCGAGGGGTCCAAGGTAGAAAAGTCTGGTTGGGGAAGAGCAGATTGTAAAGTCATTTGGGGATGGGTGCTTCTATGAGAGAATTTAAAAAAGACATGATTACTGTAATGAGATTAGTACAAAGTAAATGTTGTAGCATCTGGAACATGCCAATGAATATCATGAAGATGACGGAAATCAATCTCCCATCAGGAGGTAGAAGAACTGAGAAATTGTTCCCATAATGAAGCCTAGCAAAGGCTGGAGAGGACAAAGCCTTTATTTGGGGACTTTGACATTGTCCAGGTTATCAGGAATGTAAACAACATTTAACTCTTAATGTCATAGATGTCCCCAGAAAATATAGTTAAGTTACTTAATGTCATCTGATTTTTGTAAAATATCCCTTTATTGGTATAACCTGTATTTAGTAGAGATCTCTATACTTCTGTTACTTAGGACTAGATAATTGTATGAGCAAATATAGATTAAGTTTACCTGTGTAGCCTAGGAAGATCTGCAGGCCTTAAACTGACTAAAAACTTCTGACTCTGGCAGTTTCTCTTGATAGTTATCAGGCATTTTTGTCTAAGAATCTCTCTTTTGTAGCTTTTAGTCTTTAATCTAGTGGGCTAATACAAGTGTACATCTTAAGTTACATTTAACTATTATTTCCTTTAAATGCCCAAGAATGGCTATACTTTGGTTTTAACTGTTTGCTGGGTATCTAAGATCAAGCTGGTCAAATTGACCTGGTTCCTGTCTTGTTAAAGAGTCAGCTGAGTTCCCACAGGGGTCACTTGTAGAGAACTTAAGAGCAGCTTCTTAGCTCCACCAGTGCCATTTGTTAGAGAAGTTCTCCTTGATGAGGTGGCTTCCTTTGGAAGCATCAAGGTATGTCTCCCTTTTTCCATGACCCTCCTCTGCAGCAGATGCACTGAGTGATTTTTTCATCCTCTAGTGGTCTCAACAATCTCCTTGATCAGGAGGTTGTGTGACCCAGTGTTACAGCACTCCTTAGAGAAGTTCTTTTATTCCCTGGGTTCAGGATGACTTTGAGAGCAAGATACTGTTTTTTTCTTTTCTTGGCCTCTGTATTTAATTCCAATCTCTAAGTTTGATCTTAGTCATCCAGCAAGCCAGTCTCACCAGTCATAAAATAAGAGTACTGGTCTTTAACGTCAATGTCTATAACTTTACAGTTATTTATCCTTTTATTTAACTGGAATCTGTATTAGTACTGGAAGTAACCACTATCTGTTCTATAGGTGATGGCTTATTATCACAAGTTACCTAGGTTGTGAGTTCTTGAAGCAGCTACTTCTGCAAAATAGTAACAAGTAACAGTTTTACAAAATGAAATTAGCAAGAGTAAAACTATATATTCAGCTTGTATAATAGTTATCTTAAATTTTGGCTGAGCTATACATTATATCCCCTCTTTGAGATCATAGTAATTTTACAAAAAAACAAAAAACAATATTTTGACTATATCTTTAAATAAGCTGAAGTCTGACTGACTTTGGAGCCATTCTAATATGTAGTAAGGTGGGAGGCAGATACTTATCTCAGGTAAGGTGTGGCTCTTTATCAGGCATTTTTGTCTAAGAATCTCTCTTTTGTAGCTTTTAGTCTTTAGTCTAGTGGGCTAATACAAGTGTACATCTTAAGCTACATTTAACTATTATTTCTTTTAAATGCCTTGATAAAGGCAGGTAAATTTGGTTATCAATGGGCTCTTGACTCCTTGACATTCCATTCTTCCAGGGGCAGTCTCCAACTTCCAGAGGCAGATGACTTCATGGCTTCATTTTCTGGATTTGACCCCATCCCCTAGAACATCTTAAGTGTTCTAATTCTGATGTTAATCTTTGCTTCTTTCTTAAAATGTCATTTTTAAGAAGTTTACATATATTGATTCCTGAATCTATTTGAACAATAGTTAACACAATTTAACATTATATCTAAAACATGAATTAAAGAAAGGCCAAGAGAGCTTTTAACTTTACGTTTGTGTGACAAAGTGGCAAAATGCTTTTATGTTTCACAATATTAACCTTTAAACAAATCAGACTCTAACATTTAGAAATACATTTACATTTAAAATTCTTTATCTCAGTGTAAAATGTAACAAATTTTACATATACCCTATTGATAACAGGTCCTATAATAGAACATTAAATGATAGAAATTAATCCCCAATAAAATTTACTCTTTATAAGTTTAAAATTACCATTACAGACACGTTTAATCTGGAGAATATCAGCTTGATAAATCCCCTACTTTAAAAACTTGCATACCTGGAAAATATGAACATCTTTAATATACAAAGAGTGACCATTTCACAATTACCTTGACACTTTTATCTTATCAAATTTAGTTTTTAAAGAAAAATTTACTCTGTAACATAGTACAATACTCTAACAGTTGTTTAACCATAATTGTATAAACCCCAATTTTTAAGACTAATAGTTCTAAAGAATAAAATTTAATAGACACAAAGTTAAGAGTAAATTAGTGTTTCTAGGAAATCCTTGTCATTTTACCATGTCATTTTAGCATATAGATTAAACTTTGGTTTATATCAGAACATTAGTATTTCACCTTAGGAAAAACCTTAAATAGCTTTAGCTGTCTCACATATATACAACCAACTTGGTTACACACAAACATGTGGAAACCTGCCCTTTACTTACACACAGACTTTCTTAGCACTTACTTAGACCCTCATGTATTTCATCATATAAGCACTTTCTTACTCAAAAACATTTCCTTTTCCCTTTTACTAAATATATTTCCATACCCAGGACCTTTTATTTTCTCTTTTCTATTTTTTGACCCCTTGTTGTTCACATTATGAAACAACTCTTATGAAATTTCTGAATTTAGATAAATTACTCTATTTTAATAAGATTAAATATTTTGTTATTTATAGTACTGTAATTGAAACACAGTTGAAACTTTTGGGACCCTTTGCATATAGAATTGCACCTATTAGGAAATAACTTTCAGTAACCTTGTTTTTAGTTTAGTGATGCACAAAGAAAGCTTAAACCCTTTTATTTACCAACCTATGAGAACACCAATAATGTTTAAGTATAATACCTCATGGAATTTAAGGAGTTAAGAGTACTTGATGTTATCTAACAATTAGCATTTTAACTTTGTAAATTAATCAGATGACTCTACAAACACACTTGAGTAATCTCATACATGTCAACTCTAATTCACTTATTTTGTAAAAACCAAGATATCAGACAAGTGTCCTGAACAGTATTTGCTTTCTCTTTCCTGTTGAAGAAAAGTCCTAGAAACAATCGACATTAGATATTTTATTAACATCAATATTTCATTAGTTTGACCACCTACAGACTTGTGAATTATTTTTGAAGACATTTTACTTTTATTACTTTACCCAATTTGAATTGAACCTTTTTAAATCATGTGAATTAAGAGTATCTGAATTCATTTTTTAAATTTTAATTTTAGGAGTGCTCAGTTTTGACTCAAACAAAACATAACATCAGAAAGCATGACATACAAATAACGCAAAATCAAAAAAGGCCTTGTAACTTTATAGGTGAATCTCCATTGCAGTGTAACAGATGTTCAAAAACTAGTTGAATAAAAAAATAAAACTGATCAAAAAGTTATGAGCTCGAAAAAATATAGAATTAAAAAAAGAAAAAACAAGAGTCCTGGAAAAATGATAAGACCATTAATTACTTTAGTAAAGCACCATAAAATTTACTTTTGCTGGTGTTTAGGTAAGGCTCTTTTTACCTTTTTTTTCTTGGGTTTGAGACTGGTCTCCTACTGAGCCTTTAGGCTTCCTTTATTTCTATTTCAATGTAAGCCTTGACTGAGATCTGAAAAGATCTAACAGATTTTAACACAAAACTTATGCCTAGGGCATGTTAGCCATCTCTATCAGGGCAGGCTTTGATGTCAAGAAAATTATGGGACCTTATTTTCCATTACTTTTGAGAATGAAGCTACTATGCTAAGCTCCTCACTGAGATATGCCATTGGTTATTGAGCTGCCTAGAGCTGCGTATCCAGGATTTATTTTCCCCTCAGTGACAAACAGGTTAAATCTTGCTCCATAGGTAAGTTAAGAACAGGAGCTTGAAGTAAGTCTCCTTTTTGATATTCCTGTGTCAGAATATTGTCCTATGGTGGCTATTTTCTGTAGTATTGAATCTGTTGATTATATAATTAAGCTTTATTTTTTGAGATCTTTTAATTCCTATTAGCTAAGAAGTTTAGGAGCTCTGGTAATGGCCTTTTGATATTCCTCCTGGGTGGAGGCACATAAAGGATGTCTTTACTTACTGGAGAACAATCACAGATGTTTTATCTCTGAATTTTGTTAAGTCCTTAGCTAAGGTTTGTCTGGAACAGGTGAGGGCCATCTAAATCCGGAGGCAATACTGTCTAGGTTAGTTGAGATACAGTATCTGGTTCCTCAAAGGCAAACAGAAATTGCTATTCAGAGTCTAGCATAAACAGAAAAAGCCATCTTTCAAATCAAACATAGGAAACCAAGCAGCAGTGGAATCCAAGATAAAAGTGTATGGATTAGGCACTACAGTGTGGGGGAAATTACTGCTTCATTATTCTAAGGTTTTGGACTAGGCAGTTTGCTTTTTAACTCCTAAAATGGGTGAATTGCATGGGCTATTGCAAGACATTAAAGGTTTCTGTCATTTTGAATGATCTTTAATAAGTCTTTATTAAGTGCTAGGGTCCTAGTTTGCCCTGTGCTTGTCTTTATGCTCCCTTTTCTTTCTTTTTGATGACTATTAGAAAAAGGAAGATACAAGCTAGAGAAGATCATCTGAGGATTGATCAGGGCCACATGCCAATTTTGTAATTTCCCCTAAATATTTGGGGCTGACTAAATGATAAATTTGTACCTTAAAAGTAGGTGACCCTTTTTGGAGTCAGGATTCAAGGTGGTATATTTTCTTCTTGCTTTCCTAAGTCACTCCATGAAAATAGCAGGACTTTCCTGAAGGCCACATAATAGTTTTTTTAGGCATCCTACTCATTATTCGAATCCCAGTTAGGATGGTTTTTGGGAACTGCCTGTGCTCTAGATGATTAAAAGCATAATTTTTCAGGTGAAGTCAAATACCTGGCATAAGTTTTGAAACATCTCAATATTTATTAGGATCCTCCAAAAGCCTCCTTAAATTTATTTTTGTCTGTCTTAAGTTGGGATTGTCCCCTCGATTTTACCCCCTTAGTAGGTGATTCCTCAAGGCTTTCTCCTCTCATCGTAGAGATTATTGATGTTAAGCATAGTAACATATGAAAGGCACATTTCTTGATTATTTACAATTTAGCAGTATGCAGGCTAGTGGTGAACCTGGCAATACTGTTGGGAGAGAAACTCCCTTCTGAGTTAGATGTATTAGGGGCATCTCCCTAACTTTGAGCTTTCTTACAGTCCAGAAAAACCCATCTCTCATTACCTGGCTTTGCCAAAGTTATTTCTGGCCTTCTTCAGCAAAGAGCTAGGGTCCTAGTTTGCCCTGTGCTAGAGACCCTGGGAGGATTCAGACTTAAGGGCATTACTGCTTTCCTCCCTGCCACTAAAAACTCCTAATTATGAAAATGATGACAAAAGTAAAAAGTGTGCCTTTTGCCTATCTCTTTGCCCTGTAGACTAAAGGAATCTCCGGAGGGTGAGGGGACATCTGTTGGTTGTTAGGTGTATAACGCCCTTTGCTTGGAGTATGTCACAGGAGGGGTTTTTCAATGCCTCCCTCTTGCAGCTTAAAGAGAACACATTGAGCACATTTAAGCACAGGAACAGTAATGGGGAGACTCTAGATGTCTAGACTAGTGAAAGCTAGCTATGTGAACAAAGGGAACCTGGGCATTTTCATATTAATCATCCCAGGTCTTAATCCTACAGTCTGAATGCCTAATGTCTGACCGGCAAGGGAAGGGGAGCATCCAGGAGGGAGTGGATGTGCGGGAGTGTTGTGCACTGTATGACCCGTACGGAGGCAAAGGTAATTGGCACTTTCCCTCAGTGCCATTCATCTACTGATCACCCTGGATACCCCTCAGGGCAGTCGGGAGGGGGAGTCCAGAGAAGGAATCATTGGGGTCCACCCGAGGGCCAGAGAACCCTGCAGTTGTTCCAACCCTTCCTCTGCCTCCATGCATCCTGGGTGGATCAGGACTAGGGACACTGTGTACTCATGGCAATTGTGCTCCAGTCCTGGACAGAAAAGTAGGAAATGGCTTTGGCAGAGTCCAACATGCCTACAGAGCAGGTGATTGGAAACTTGCCTGAGTTGGGAAACCTCTCACCCAAGTCTTAAGAATGGTGGCTGCACTAACTGCATTTAAGTAGCTGATGGGTGCCCATTTTGCCCTCCAAAAATAAAGAGACAGAAAGATGCACCTCAAACAGATGTGTGGTGCGTGGAGAGAGGCCCACTTACCTTGGCATAAATCTTGGTGGGATCTCCAAATCTGAAACCACTGTTCACCAGTGACGAGTTCTGCTCCTTCTAATGTTGAAGATTGAACACTAGAGAAGCACGCCAAGGCAAGCAGATTAAGCAGGTTTTATTTAAAGATAATAATACATACTTCTCCCAGCAGGAAGAAGGGGGCTGTGGCTGATGTTCTAAAGTCCCAAGAAGTGAGCACACCCTACATCTTTTATAGGATAAGTCTCTAAGTCTCTTTTGTTTTCCAGTTCTCTCCCCCCTTATCTCTCCCTTCCTGACTACATGACTAGGTCTGGTTTTGCATTAAGTGAGAAGCCATGGGCAGGGGGAGGGTCAAGGTAATTCAGGCATATAAGGGCCCAGGGGGCATTAGTTAGCAGCTCCATGCTTGCAGTCCTTGATAAAGACAGGTAGATTTGGTAATCAATGGGCTTTGGAGCTCCTTGACATTCCATTCTTCCAGGGGCAGTCTCCAACTTTCAGAGGCAGATGGCTACATGGCTTCATTTGCTCGATTTGACCCTGTAAGATCCCCAAAAAGGAAACCCCAACTCTGTCCCATGGATCCACGGCAACCCCAATCAACCGCAGGAGGCATCACTTGATGCAAACCACAAGAGGTGTGTTTATTCCAGTGCTCTGCGACCCGACTCGTGAATCATGCAGGAGTCGAGGAGTCGAGTACCTAGCAGAAAATCTTGTAGGTTCATAAAGTCAGAGACCACACATTGGGAGGGCTAACACACGAAAGGGGAAAAAGGGGGAAAAAAGGTAAAAAGGGGAACAAAGCTGCCGGGAAATTTCAAAGGGGGTCTGGGTTTGCTAATAACATACAACATGTTTCACAGTGTTTTACAACAGGGCGTAGATTCTGGTCAATAGTTTCTGGTAATCCTACTGTTTGAGCACTATCTGGCTATCTGGCTCAATTTACTCTTTTACTCTCTGTTTGGGGCTGATTCTGAAAGAATGGACATTTTTTTAAGCTGTCTGTTTTATCTCAACTCCCTAAGGTCTCCCTCTCAGTGATGGGAACAAAGCCCTTAAAGCTATTCCAGGAATCAGCCCCAAACAGGGAGTAAAAGGGTAAATTGAGCCACATAGCCAGATAGTGCTCAAACAGTAGGATTACCAGAAACTATTGACCAGAATCTTCGCCCTGTTGTAAAACATTGTGAAACATGTTGTATGTTATCAGTGTTATGCCCAGCGGCTCGAGACCCCACAAAGACCACCAGAGACCACGATCAATGCAAGCAACAAAGAGTCATTTATTGGCAAGCTCGAGCCTGGTCCTCTGCTCACACGGTAACCCGGTGATGCTAAGAGGCCCCGAGCCTTTGTTCAACAGGCCTATTTATAATGAAAGGCGAAAAGTTTTACAGTGTTCTTTTTAATTGGCTGACATAAAATTATATATATGATGTTATTTTAAGTTCTGAGTCTCCGAGAGGAGTGTTATCATTATCTTTTAAGTTTGCCTTGGCACCGGCAAGGTCAGCTGCCTGGCCTTTACAGATAAGAGGTGAAGATTCTTTGCAGCTTTTATGAGGGGTTTGAGGGCAATTAGGGAAGAGGCTTTTGTTTACACAGGTGCGGGCTCTTTCTATCTTTACATCAGCAAACCCAGACCCCCTTTGAAATTTCCCGGCGGCTTTGTTCCCCTTTTCCCTTTCATGTGCGACCCCTCCCGATGTGTGGTCTCTGCCTTTATAAACTTGCAAGATTTTCTGCTAGGGACTCGACTCCTGGACTCCTGCGTGAGTCACGTGTCGGGTCCCAGCGCACTGGAATAAACACCTCTTGCGGTTTGCATCAAGTGACGCCTCCTGCGGTTGATTGGGGTTGCCGTGGATCCATGGGACAGAGTTGGGGTTTCCTTTTTGGGGGCCTTACAATTCCTAGAACAGCTTTAAGGGCTTTGTTCCCGTCACTGGGAGGGAGACCTTAGGGAGTTGAGATAGACAGCTTAAAAAAATGTCCATTCTTTCAACCCCATCCCCTATTTCTACACTAACTACCTGTCCTTAATTCTGGCTTCACTACCTCCAAACTTTCTTTTTGCTTTACACAATTAACCTAATATATCAAGCCCTATCTCAACTCTGGGCAGCAGGTACACTGGAAGATGAAATGTTCCTAGGAAAACTCCCCCCAAAGACCACCAGCTGCAATACACAATGTGCACCCCAAGTGGAGGAAAAAAGCAGATTCTGGGGAAATCAATATCTGCTGGGCCCTTCCCAAGCTCCTCACAGACCCAGCACTCTGACACACCACAATAAACATAAAACAACCCTGAGGGTCTTTAAATCTCTGCACCAGGACTCACTAAGTACCTGGAGAGAGTGCCCCTTCCCTCAATACTGCCAGCTTCCATAGTTCCCTAATATATTCAAGGAGCCCTAAGTTACAGAATGGTGAATGGAAAAGCATCAAGCAAATATTCCCCTTCTGAAGAGGTTATTAAGGGTACAACTAGTTGGTAAATGTCCTCCCTTAACTTAATCATCATCAAAATGTCAATTAGTATCATTTATTCTCAGTGAAGTCTCAACCCAAAATTATATAAAAAGGAGTCTTATTTCAAATTCTTAATTTCAATTAAATTATGAAGCAAAAATCTAACCTGTTTGTCACTGAGAGGGAAATTAACCCTAATCACTCCAACAGCCAATGGCATGTCTCAATCCTCATACTTAAAATATTGCGAGATAATGTTTCATAATTTTCTGCATCCAAATCTGGCTAAATTCCCAACTGGGGAAAAAAGAGTTAAAAAGTCCTAGACAGCAATTTCCCTGGCCTGATCACAGGGAAGCATGCATTCAAATGTAAATTGCAAATGTCAGCAGGCCCAGTTCAATAGATCAACCTGAGACTAGAAAAAAAAAAAATTTAACTTCTCTATGGCGCTGCAACACAGCAGAAAAAGTGTTTTGATCTCTCTCTCTCTCTCTCTCTCTGTAAGGTTCCATATGCAGTCCGATCCACACCAAAGATGGCCCCTGAGCAGCTTCTTCTTCCCATAAGTCTCGGCTTCCCGCCACCTATTTTCCCGCCGGCGGCAAGCCGGACCAATCAGAAACCCACATGTCACTTTCTCCCTTAACCCGGAAGCCCCAAGAGTATATATGTAAGCCTCATCTTGTAATAAAGCGGACTTCTCCGGTGACTTGCCAACTGTCTCCATCTTTTATTGGTGCCGAAACCCGGAACGGAGTTAGCCTTCAATGGCACTCCGTTCCTCTGTTGGCAGTCCACCCTCGTTCTCTTGCTCCGGCGCTGGCTCTCAACACTCAACACCGGCTTCGAAAATTCGTAAGTTTCCCCCAGGAAGAGCACACTTTACCTCAGCTATACGCGGGAGTACTAGCCGTGACCGTCCGGTAGCTTCCCGACGCTGAGTTAAGGGGGGACAACCTCCCACCACGACCTTCATGGTCACAGTGGACCCCTGTGCCCTTCCATCAGAACACAAAAGAGGCCAATAGAAGACACTTTATGTGGAGTGAGGAGCTTAATCTACCCTGGGGAACCCCAGTCACCTTTCCTCTCCAACTGCCTAAATCCAGTACTGGTAACCTCGTGGCCATCCGGGTTCCTTACCCCTTTGGGAATAGCGATCGAGGTGACGATCTCCATCGCGCTTTCCCTTCCGTTCCGTCTCCGGAACCTCTGGATCCTTCTCAAGGCATTGGGGACGCCCTTTACCTTGTAAATTGATCCCCCTCCGGGTCTCTCTCGAGGCATTGGGGACGCCCTTTACCTCACAGACTGCTCCCTCCTCGCCTGAGGTCTTCCGCTCCCTACACCCTTCTTCCCTCTAACCATGGGGACCTCCCCATCTTCCCCGGTGGCAGACACGCCCCTCCAGTGCCTCCTCAAAAAATCTAGTACCTCTTTCCCTTAAGCCTGAAAATTCTGCACTCAGGATTGGCCCCATTACCCTCTAGATATCCAAATCTTTTAAGGGACCTTTTCAACTATTGCCAGCGCCTGAACAAGTGGAAGGAGATCCCTTATGTCGATTGCTTCCCCATTGTCCTCCCCTCCCCCATCCTCCTCTCTTGATTCTTTTGACCCGGCCGATGAGCCTCCCCCTTATAGGGCCCCTCCTCTCAACCCTATACTCCCGGAGCCACCTTCCTCCCCTCTCTCCCCCCCCCCGCCGCCTTGGCTCCGGCACCCATAGCTCCTACACCCACCGCTCCGCCTATTTCCTTCAGCCCGCGGCCCACTCGCTCCCATGGACCCCCTCTGGCCCCTCCCACTTTTATGGCCCCATTAAGGGAGGTAGCTGGAGCTGAAGGTATTGTCTGTGTCCACGTCCCCTTCTCCCTGGCTGATTTATCTCAGATGGAGCGCAAACTGGGCTCCTATTCCTTCGTTCTTACCACTTACATAAAGGAACCTGACTTATCCTGACCAATCTAGTTAAAACCCTTTCAGCTGCAGGAAAAAGAAAAACCCACCAGGAAGTGACTTATCCTGACCAATCTAGTTAAAACCCTTTCAGCTGCAGGAAAAAGAAAAACCCACCAGGAAGTGACTCAACAATAAGAATTCCAATGGATATATTTATGCTCCTCGCCAACACCCTCCTGACCGAGGAACAGCGACGGGTTTGGGATGCAGCTCAAACTCATGTGAATGAAACACATCGCACAGACCCTACTTTCCCTCTAGGGCCTGAAGCGGTCCCAGAAATCAATCCACAATGGGACTACAATACAAATCAAGGCATACAAGCCCGAGATAGGTTTGCCTCGTGTCTCGTTGTGGGCCTAAAGAAGGCAGCCCGCAAAGTAGTTAATTTTCAGAAGGTCCAGGAAATTATCCAAAAAAAGGATGAAACCCCCACTGAGTTTCTAGAGAGGCTTACTCAGGCCCTCAGGCAATATACCACACTGGACCCGGACACAGATGAGGGCCGTCATACCCTTATGACCAGTTTCCTAGCTCAGTCCTACCCCGACATTAAGGCCAAATTAAAAAAATTGGAACATGGACCGGCAACTCCTCAAAGTGAGATTCTGTCCCTGGCTTTTAAGGTTTTCCATGGACGAGATGACGAAAAAGAACGCCTAAGGCATAAGGCCAGGCAAACTGATTTACTAATGGTTGCTCAAATGATCAGGGGGACTCCTCATCCTGTTCCCCATTCACAAAAATTCCCGATCCCTACAAGGGCCCCTCCTAGAGCTTGCTTTAAATGTGGAAAAGAGGGTCATTGGTCACGCTCCTGTCCTCAGCCGCAGCCCCCCAATAAACCCTGTCCCAAATGTAAATGAACAGGACATTGGGGCTCCGATTGCCCCTTCTCCTGAAGGGGTGAAGGGCCAATCGCTAGAATGCCCCCCTCTTGTCCTCCAATAGTGGGATTGGCTGAAGAGGACTGACGGAGCCCTGGGCCACACCCGACCCTCAATATCACCACTCGCGAGCCTAGGGTAACCCTTGTAGTGGATGGCTGGTCTGTCACCTTTTTATTAGATACAGGAGCAACCTTCTCACTTTTGACAGAGTTCCATGGTGCCACCACTCCTAGTTCCACTCCTATTGTCGGGGTAGGAGGGAAACGCATATATCCACTCAGAACTCCCCCACTTCTGTGTCGCCTTAAGAATTCCTCTTCACATTTTATTCACTCCTTTTTAGTCATGCCTCAATGCCCAATTCCCTTGTTGGGATGGGACATTCTTTCCCAATTCAAGGCGTCTATTTCCTTCCCACTTTTCGATGCCTCTACTTCCTTTTTTATGGCCCTATTGCAGGATCCTATCTCCTCACATCCACGTATCTCCCACCCTGTTAACCCCTCAGTTTGGGACACGGACAATCCCTCCATAGCTCAGTGCCCCCCAGTCTCCATCCAATTACGGGACCCTACCAAATTTATTCATCAGCCTCAGTATCCCTTAACCACCTCTACCCTTCTCGGACTTTCCCATTATTTCTTTTCCCATTATTTCTGACCTTCTTCGCAAAGGATATCTACGTCCCACTTAGTCCCCCTATAACACCCCCATTCTGGGTATAAAAAAACCCAATGGTTCCTACCGTTTGGTACAGGACCTCCGCTCCATAAATGCCGCTGTCATACCCATCCACCCTCTTGTTCCTAATCCCTACACTCTACTCTCTCTCATTCCAGCTTCTTCCACTCACTTCTCAGTTCTGGACTTGAAGGATGCCTTCTTTTCCGTACCTCTAGACCCTTCCTCACAGGACCTTTTTGCCTTCACATGGACTGACCCCCACACACGACACTCCGAACAGCTCACTTGGACGGTTCTTCCTCAGGGTTTTAGGGACAGCCCACATCTATTTGGACAGACCCTGTCCCATGACCTCAAAAATTTCTACCCCACTTGTCCTCTCTCCACACTTTTGCAGTATGTTGATGATCTCCTTCTCTGTAGCCCTTCTTGGGATATCTCTCAACGGGACACGGCTGCCTTGCTTAACTTTTTGGCCCAACATGGATACAAAGTGACACCTTCTAAAGCTCAAATCTCAGCCTCCCAAGTCACTTACCTAGGGTTCTTACTCACACCACAACATAAATTCATTACAACTGACAGGAAACAAGCCCTTTCGTCCTGGCCCGTACCTAAAACCAAGGCTGAAATTCTCTCTTTTTTGGGCTTAGCAGGGTATTTCCGTGCTTGGATCCCTAACTTTTCTCTTTTAGCCAAACCCCTTTACAATCTCCTAGCTTAAAACCCTTCTATATCCTTTCAATCCTGTTCTCCTCTCAACCCAGCCACTCTTCTTCCTGTTCACCCTACCCCAGAGCCTCCACTTCACAACTGTCTAGAACTCATTCTCCCTCTACCATTGTCGAGGGTCCCTTACCCCATGCAGATCACAATTGGTTCACGGATGGATCCTCATATAGAAGTCCAACAGCCCCCAAAGCTGGTTATGCCATAGTCTCCCTAACAGCCACTATAGAAGCTCAAACTCTCCCTCCGGGTACCACCAATCAGCAAGCTGAACTTATCGCGGCAACCCGAGCATGCATTCTGGCCGAAGGGAAAACCCTAAACTTATACACCGACTCTAAATATGTGTTCCACACACTCCTCTCCCATTCGGCAATATGGAAAGAGAGAGGATTTATGACAACTCGTGGGAACACCATTACCAATTCTGACCTAATTCACAAGCTATTACAAGCGTCCCAACTACCCACGCGGCTCGGAATTATCCACTGTAAAGCCCATAAGAAGGACAACTCTCCTTCTACACAAGGAAACCGATTAGCTGATGCTGCTGCCGAAGAACGCAGCATTTAGCAAGTCATCTGAGACCCCACCCCCCATTCTTCACTTGTCCTCTCCCAGTCCAATCCCGGACAAGAAACTTCTCTTTCAAATGCTGCATGACCTGTTTAATTCCAGTCCTCAAAGCCTGTCTCATTTCTTACAATCCTTCTTTCCTCTCACATCCCAAGATAGAGAAATGCTAAAACAACTTTCTCAAACTTGTGTTATATGCCAAAGAACCAACCCTAACACCACTACAGTTCCTTACCCATATCCCTCGCATCAAGCCCTGGGTTCCATTCCGGCGGCAGACTGGCAAGTTGGTTTCACACACATGCCTCCTGTTCGCCGACACCGGTACCTCCTAGTTTTCCTAGATACCTAGTGGCTGGATTGAGGCATTTCCTACTACCAACAAAAGGGCCTCCATTGTTGCCAGTCACCTCCTTACCTCCATCATCCCACGCTTTGGGATGCCTACCTCCCTTCAATCGGACAATGGACCGGAATTCACAGCTCAAATAATCCAATCTCTCTCTCAATCTCTAGCCTTACCCTGGCATCTACACTGCCCATATCGTCCTCAGGCCTCAGGTAAGATTGAAAGAGCAAATCGGTCCATAAAGGAGACTCTCACCAAACTTTCTCTAGAACTCCACTTAGACTGGATTCGCCTCCTCCCTCTGGCACTCTTTAAACTACGCTTACTTCCAAAGAAACCTACCAATTTGTCCCCTTTTGAGGTGATGTATGGAAGATCTCCTGTACCCCCCGGAATTGTTCCTACCTCCTTAAACATCCCAAATACCCTCAGCCTCCCTCTCCTTTCTCACCTTAGAGCTGAACTTTGGAAACATCAAGACTGGTTACTTCCCCATCCTCTTGCAACCTCCCCTCCTCCCTTCTTGAACCCAGGGGATCTTGCCTATTATACTCCACCAACCACACCTGAACCCTTATCTCCTAAATGGCTGGGACCATACCCAGTAATCCTTAGTACCCCCACCGCAGCTAAACTCATCCTACCTTCTAACGAGACCACTCCTTGGATCCATATTTCCAGGTTAAAACCCTGCCTGGCTGACCAAGGAGACTCACCCCCTACTCCTCTGGATTCTGACCCTATAAATACGGGCAAGCCGAACATCTACACCAGTTCTGTGGATCCCTCTAATCCTTTGAAACTCCGTCTCTCGCGCCTCTCACCCATTCAGGAGGAATGATAACTTCCTACCTTTCTGCTTTTTTCCCCTTCTTTTCCCTGACCCTAGCTGGATTTGGTCCACCCGTCAACAAACTGGAACTCATTAAAACCCTATATGGACAACCCTGTGCAACTTGCAAAGGGGCCTCAACCCCGGGAGCAGTGACCACCACAGGGAAAAATTATGTAGTTGCCTCCCTCTATTAGGTCCACTTATTGGAGTTCTTTGCACCATTTTCTTCCTTCTCTGTCTCATAAGGTTCGTTAGAGACCAAGTACAAAAAATTTCTAACCAAGCCTTTAACCAGCTTCTCCTCAGGAACTATCAACTGCTACCTATTGGGAACAACGCCTGGTGACGTCCTGCTATGATGGACTTCCCCCAACTTCTGCCAAGGCTAATATCCTTTCTACGGACCTTGGACACTGATGCATGGCTTCTCCACCCGACTAATGACTACAATGAATTCCTAGACCAAATTGAGGACTTAGGGCTCCAAGGGAGTTTTATGGACTTTACGGGGGACGAAGTAATATATTACTCTGATCTGACATGGCTTATTATGCAATATAATAGCCAACGCTTTGTTCTCCCCTCACAACCAACCCCCCTGCCTCGGGCCCCTTGACAACGCCCCTGATCAGCAGGAAGCAGCCAGATTGAAAATCAACGTCCCGAATTCCCATAAACCAAAGAGGGGGGAATGTAAAGTTCCATATGCAGTCCGATCCACACCAAAGATGGCCCCTGAGCGGCTTCTTCTTCCCATAAGTCTCGGATTCCCGCCACCTATTTTCCCGCCGGCGGCAAGCCGGACCAATCAGAAACCCACACGTCACTTTCTCCCTTAACCTGGAAGCCCCAAGAGTATATATGTAAGCCTCATCTTGTAATAAAGCGGACTTCTCCGGTGACTTGCCAACCGTCTCCATCTTTTACTCTCTCTCTCTCTCTCTCTCTCTCTCTCTCTCTCTCTCTCTCTCTCATCCTCTCACACTGCTTTCATTAATGGCCATGCCATTTTTTTTTTTTTTCTTCTAGGAATCGGGACTTCTTTAATTCTACATTACATTTTTTAGCTCCTGATTTTGATTCTGGGCGCCTAAATTAAAATTTCTGATTAGAACTATTTTATTTAACTATAAAGTTTTTTTAATACTGTTTTGTTCAGAGACCAATTTACAAGGTTTGACTCTTAATCTAATAGGATTTTTAAAAGGCTATAAGGTCTTTGTTGTTTGTTCAAAAACTGAATCCAAATACCTTTGATTCACATGATTTAAAAGTTTAATTTTGATGGGTAATGTAAAATAATATTCCTACAAGATAGCCCCCAAAGAAAAACCAGAGAGAGTTGCAGCTCAGGAGGAGGGAGCAAAACTAGCCAAGGATTAACAACCCAACAAATCCTTTCCTAAGAACAATGGGCCTTAAAGGAAAGGGGCAGCTACTGAATGCTGGATCCAGAACCCTGACTTTCCCCCTTGGCAAATTAGTTCTAAATGGAGGCACAGCAAATATTGAAACTCTGGAAAACAATGGATCTGAGATAAAGTAAAATAATGGGCAATAATTGAGTACTCATTCCTAGGGATCTGGACTCCTATCTTCCCAGACATAAATGAGTTTCAAACTTTCTACAAAAACCCTAGTAAGTTAAAGTTTTAACTTGTACTGAAAAGGGAGCTGAACTGTGGACATGACAGGCTGCATTTAGGGCATGAAATATTTCAGGCCTAGGTTTCTATTTCCTGGAGCTCAGATAGTGGATTCCAGGAAGGCCACTATAAAAAACAGCATACAAAATGAGTCAATATTAGGACTGGTCTTTGGCAAACAACCAATTGGAAGCTAAAAAGCCAATATCTAACATTCCAAACCATATATGTCAATATGTTAACACCTGGGTACCATAAGCCAATGGAAACATGCCAAACCACACATGCTGAAAGACCAACCAATCATGTACTTTGCTTTGTTCAATTTTTCCACTGTACTGTGGAGCTCATAAAAATCCTGCTGAAGCCAGTACCTGCTGCATCAGTGAATGCTGTGAGTCTAAGCTTCAGCTTGCAATAAAGACCCTCTTGCTTTTTCTTTGGAGATGGCTCCCTAATGGTCTTTGGGGATTTTGTGATCTGGGCACAGCATACAACTAGCCCTTGACTGTAAAAACTGCATATCCACACATTCTCCAATAAAACTATAAAACCCAGACTCCTGTAACACTGGGGCCCTCTCTGTACCCAGAAAATGGACCCTCCCATGCCTGTTCACTGGACTTTGCTGCAGAATAAAGGGAAGCTTACTGATCTGAAGCTCCATTCCAATCTGCTTCCTCCATCATTTGTGGGCCATTAACTTACAAAGACATTTTTAAAAAATTACTAACTTGGAAGTTTCTCTAGGTGGTCAAACTAATATGGTGTTTATATAAAATGTCTAGGGCTAGGGATATAGCTCAGTTGGTAGAGTGCTTGCCTCATGAGAACAAGGCCCTGGGATCAATCCCCATTGCCATAAATAAATAAATAAATAAATAAATACATACATAAATAAAATGTCTATTATCCATTGTTTCTAGCACTTTTCTTAAATAAAGGAGAAATGGCTGTACTGTTCAATACACTTGTCTGATATCTCAGTTTTTATAGGAAAAATAAATTAGATTTGACATATATAGGATTAATTATCAATGTGTTTGCTAGAGACATCTGATTAAATTGCAAGTTAAACTGCTGTTAAATATAACGCAAAGTACTCAACTTTTTGAATGCCATGGGGTAATAACATTGAACATTGTGTTTTCTTGAATTTGTAAAAAAATTGATGTACTTCTATGTACTAGGGTCCAAAAGTTTGAACTGTGTTTCAATTAGAGTACTATAATGTAAGATATTTCTTCTAATTAAAATGAAATAATTTGTCTAAAGTCAGATATTTCAAAAGGGTTGTTTCAGAGTGTGAGCACAAAGAGAGATCGAAACATAGGAAAGAAATTAGAAGTTTCCATGTATAGAAATATATTTAGGAGAAGAAAAAAGAAAATGTTTCTGGATAAGAAAGTCTTTATGTGATGAATTAAACAACATGAGGGTCTATGTGATAAGCAAATCTGTGTAAATAAAGCCAGATTTCTCCAAGTTTATGTGTAACTAAGTTGGTTATGTAGAACAATCAGTTAAAGCTATTTAAGGTTATTCCCTAAAGTCAAATGCTAATGTACTCATATAAAAACAACGCTTAATCTATATGTTAACCTGACAAGGATCTCTTAAAACATGAATTTACTCTTAACATTGTGTCTGTTAAGTTTTATTCTTAAAGCACCTGTCTTAAAGGAATTAAGATCTATATGACACTGGTTACACAGCAACAACTGTTATTCTCAAGTATTATACTACATTAAAGAGTCCAAATTTTCCTTTAAAACTTGGATAATATAAAAACATCAATGTAATTGTGATACTATTACTCTTCTTTGTATATTGAATGTGTTCATATCTTCCAGGTATGTAAGTCCTTAAAGCAGGAAAATTAAAATAAAACATTTTTAGAAGGCTGATGTTCTCCAAACTAAAGTTGTCTATATTGGTGATTTTAGACTTATAAGAATAACAAATTTAATTAGGGATTTATTCATATAATTTAATATTCTGTAACTGAACCTGTTTCTTTCTACAATGGAATAAAAAATGTAAATATATTTCTAAAACATAATAAAATCCTGCTGTTTAATAGTTGATATTATAAAACAGGAAAATATTTTCCACTTTTCCACACAAAAAGAAAGTTAAAAGCTCTCTCAGCCTTTCATTGATTCATATTTTAAATGTAATGCTATATTAACTAATGTCCATATAGACTCAGGAAATAATATATATGAACTTTGTAAAATGACAAAGATCAGCTTCGGAACTAAAACACTTCACCTAAAATATATAAAAAGCCCCAACTTATCTAAGATAAGGCTTTACCTCCCACCTTACTGGATGTTAGAATGGCTCCAAAATAGGCAGGACTTCAGCTCATTGAAAGTTGTGTTCAGAAGATTGATGTTTCTTCTAAAAATTAGTGTGACCACAAACCGGGATATAATGTATAACTCAACCCAAATTCAAGATAGTAATTGCACAAACTAAATATGATTTTATTCTTGTTAATTTCTGAAAGCACAAAAGGGTCAGAGGCAGACATCCACAGACTCAGAGAAGCCTTTATTCCTTCGTGGACTTGGGCACCATTGGGCCTATTTTCCAGATGGGAAAAATTGTCATCAGTTACAGAGGAGATTCTGGTTTTATAGGGTACAATGAGGATGATGTAATCATCAGAAACTGTGCACTTGCAGTTTTGAATGTTCAATTCTGACTATCAGGGGTTAGATGAGTGGGTTAAAACTTTAATTTAGGAGGGTGGTTGTTGTAAGAAAAAATGCAGCTCAGCTCGGGACCCACAGTGGCTCCAGCTCTTAAAACCGACAGAGCTGGCACTCCATTCACCTGGTCTGGGTTGCAGTCCAACAATAGCTCCCAGAAATCCATAATGGACACAGGACCTCACGCAAGAGATTTTATTATGTGGACGACTAGAGCATCCACTCCGTGGTTGGAAAGAAGGGAAAGAGAAAGATGGCATGGACGCTTCTCCCAGATATTGCAATCTCCAGGGCTAGAAGTGACAAATAGCAGAGGAGAATACTTGTAAGCAGACTGATGAACCAATAGCTAGCTAGCATGTTCACACTGACAAGCTAGGATGTGACGTAGGAAGGAGGAAATGGCTGTCGCGTAGGCTGGAAATTTCTGCAATGTAAGGGGCAGGCAGAGCAACTTTCAGACTGGCAAGTTAGATTGTGGTGCAACAGAAGGTGTGGGAGATCAGCTTTGTATTACAGCTGTGAAAGGTTGAAACTCATTGTTGTCTGGGGAGATAAGAATCCAGATCCCTAGGGATGAGTACTCAAATCTTGCCCATTGGTATTTGCTGTGCTTCTGTTTAATACTAATTTGCATGGGGGAAGGTCATGGTTTAGGGCCCAGTATTCAGTATCTTCCCCTTTCCCCCAGGGCTCATTGTTATTAGGAAAGAAAGCACTGGGAGAAGTTTAATATTTGGCCAATTTCCCTTCCTCTTCCCTAACCACAGCATCCCTCCATTTTCTTGGGGGCTATCATACAGGAATATTATTTTCCATAACCCTTTACTAAGCAGCTTTACAACTCTGGGCCATATGACCTCCTGATCAGGGAGATTAGTGACACCACTGGAGAATGGAAAGCCAATCAGTGCACCTGCTGCAAAGAGGAGGGTCACTGGAGAAGAGACACACCAAATGCTTCCCAGGGAAGCCACCTCATCGAGGAGACTCTACCTAGCAGATGGCACTAAAAGAGCTAGAAGCTACTCTCAAGTTCCCCAAGAGTGACACCTGTGGTAACTCAGCTGACTTTTTTTTGTTGTTGTTTTTGAGTGGGGTTGCTGGGGATCGAACCCAGGGCTTTGTGATTAACAGGCAAGCACTCTATGAATTGAACTATATCACCATATCCCCAGCCCTTAACTGACTCTTAACAGCAAATAGAAACAAGGTCAATTTGACCAGCTTGTTCTTTAACACCTAGCAAAAACAGTTATAACCAAAATGCATGAGCATTTCAGAAGAAAAACAATAGTTCTTTTAAATAGACCTAAGATGTACACTTGTGTCAGTCCACAACGCTGATGCCCCCAAACTTCAGAGGCTTGTTCTCTGTGAGAGTCATCTTTATCCCTGCCTACCAAATTTAAACTAGCCTCTGTACTTAGTTTTTCTTACTCCTCAAATTGACATTTAACCCCATAACCAAAGCCTACCTATACCAATAACAGCAGATGTAGGAGAGCCCCCTAATTATTTCCTTACTCTTAGGGCTAAAAAAAATCACCAGGATTAATATAGAAGCAAGAGGATTAAGAACCTCTATTCACAATAAAAATAACACAGGTTATTGTAGATATCCAACAGGTTACTGATTGGATACTAACTTTATGAAATCAATTGGACTTCCTGTTATCTGTTTTCCTGCAAAACCTATCAGGGAAGAATACTATGTTTACATATTCTACGTAAACCAAGCTGGAATGGTAAGAAACAAAGTTAAACAGCTTCAGGATGACCTGAAATATGGAAAATATCTGACTCAGGAGGATTTTTGGGTCTGAAATATGAGTATCAATATGGGAAATCAAAAACTGTTATCTATCTTAACTGTTTCTTTCATAAAGAATTCTGCCTCAGGGTATATGTATTATTTCCCTATGTTTAATCATCTGGGCCCATGAAATACAGTATAATGCCTCACAAAACATATATTATGTTAAATGTGAAAACCATGCTGCAGCACTGTATTAATAGAACCATAAAGCAGAACCCAGAACAAACTCTTAAGATTCTTAAAAGTCCAGTAGCTACCTGGCTCCCTAAAAAAGTGAAGAAAAAAATGGCAGAAAATACCTTTGGTAACTTTCATGCAGGAGTCCTTAGGATATTCAAAGCACTGGACTAAATGATTTATCAGATTATTAATAGCTGATATTGTTGGTTTGTGTGTCACCATTGCCTCTGCCTCTTTGGTGGCCATAGCCTTCAAACAAGAGGTTCAAAGAACATATTACCTTCAGCAATTTCATAAAAATTATAATGAAACCTAGCAAACTCAAGTACATATTGAATAGGAAATTCTGAGTGAGGTCCTGCAACTAAAGATTCTGTTATATGGCTAGTGGAACAAATACAAAACTTACAGTAGATTCAGAGACTTCAATGCCATTATAATATTACTCACTTTTGTATTATTAAATTTTCATACAATTACACTGAGATTTAAAAGCAGAGTGTACACAATCATCTAATGGGACTTGATAATTTTCATAATGTTTCTTTAGATGTGTTAAAAACAATCTCAGATCCTGGTTATATTTAATTTCAAATCCCCTACTTTTGATATGAAGAAATTTGGGGAAGTGTAGCTGAATGTATTTCTTCCTTTAACCCTTTTAGGGGCTTTTCCACAAATATAAGTGGATTATTAGTCTTAACTATACTGTTAATGGTATCCCTATTCTTGTTTTGCATAATTTGTCAAGCAGGATGGAAATGACTAAACTACCAGGAGAATATAATTCCTAGGTTAATCATGTTTGCTATGCTGCAAAGAAACCGGACCCCTGAAAACATGTGAAGAACAGTCTAAATCTGATTGGGTCTTAATTAAGAATAAGTCCTCAGTTATATTACATGCCAAAGTCATTTTCTTGGCACTAACAAATAAGTTAATCTTCACCTTTCATGCTAGTATTATTCTCATAACACTAGTAAGTTAATTGGTTTTTTTTTTATGCCACAATTATTTTTGCTAACCTAACAAAACCAATTAATCTTCACGAACTCATAATGTTTTTTCTTTTCCCTACTTTAGTTTTAATTTTTATTTTTTGGCTGTGCTGGGGATTTGAACCTAATCTTTGTGCTTGTGAGGCAAGCATTCTACCAACTGAGCTATATCCCCAGTCTTAGTTTTAATTTCTTAATAAAGTAATCAGCTCAACAACAATATCTGGGAAACATCTAAGGGCATCTCTCCTTCCACCACTCTGATCTTCTGGAGCAACATAAAGAGAACTGACATTAATCAAAATGGCTTCAGAACTTGCTTCACAAATGCCCCTCTGCATGACCCCCATATTAAATTTTAGGACTCTAAAAGAAAGTCCCCTTTCCTATGATTCCCCCTCCCAGTGAAGACAGAATTAAAGAAAGGCAGTTAGGATAGATATGTGAATGTGAATGGGTCAAATGAAGAAAATGGAGGCCAGTTTGAATTCTGGAAATTGGAGACCGCCCCTGGGGGATTGGAATATCAATGTCTCCAGAGTCCTCTCTTTACCAAGATTATTGGCCTTTACTACCCCTTCCAAAATGTTGCAGGAAGTAACTTGTGTAATGTATAAAGTTGCTTCCCCACCCTTTCTGTTGCAGCCATTTTCCCCACCTCCCAAACCCTTATCAATCTGTGAAAATCCTAGCTAGCTATTGGTTCATCTGTCAGCTTGCAAGTATCCTTCTCTGATATTGGTCCCTTGCTAGCCAGGCGGAATTCAACTGCCATCTTTCCTCTCTTGCTTCTCTCTCCTACACACTTGTTCTTCCTCCTCCTTGCTTTCCACTGTCTCTAGCGCATGCCCTTTCCTCTTTTCTTTCTCTTTTTCTCTCATTTGCTCTCTTACACTGCAGGGAGACACTCTGTTGGCTTAATAAATTCTCTTATGTGATTTCCTGTGTCCAGCGTGGTTTCATGGGATTTCCTTACAAGTTGTTAATTAATGCCCCCTGGGCTGCTTCCTGCCTGAATCACTCCATTTGGTGCTTCCACCTGACTATCTGCTTCTCACATTTTGGCCATCCCACCAGCATCTCCAAGGAAGGAAAGAGATAAAGGGGGAGAGAGTAGGATAACAAAGAAAATTTTAGCCTATAAAAGTTGCCAGGGGTGGAGAATATAGCTTAGTTGGTAGAGGGCTTGCCTTGTAAGCATAATGCCTTGGGTTCAATCTCCAGTGCCACAAATAAAAAAGAAAGATACAAAGTGCTTTCACTATCTTGGGAGAGGAGAATACTAACAAAGGCCCCCTTCTCTCTTCTGGGAGAAATCTGTGTTACTACTTTTAAATAAAACCTGCTTTATATGCTTGCCTCAGTTTGCTTATCTAATGTTCAAACATCAACATTTGAGGGAGCAAAACTCATCAACAATAACCAGCAGTATCACCAGCACAAAACTAAAGACCTAAATGTCCAATTTTCCCCTTCCTTTCAGAGTCTAAAATTTGGATATGTAAAAAAAAAAAAAAAAAAAAAAAAAAAAAAAAAGCCCAGAATGGTGAGACCTGAGAACTGAGAAAAGGGAATGAAAAAGAAAGCCATATATTGAAAGCTTTCCCAGTTCATTTTTCCCAATGACAGAACAATCCCTAGAAAAGAAGCCAAAGATTATATCCTTTCCCAGCAACAATACAACGGGGGAACCTGAAGGGAAAGACATAAACACTGAAAGCTGATCCCAGAGCCTCCAATCCTCTCCAAATAAAAATATTGCCCAATGCAAAATTTCAAATTCTCAAAAACCTGTTTCCTGAGTGCCCAAGCTGACTGCTGACCCCAGACCCTTCCAATTTTGTCCAGAAAAACAGATCCCAAATTTCTGAGTGTCCAAGATGACATGCTCATTAAGTCACCTTGCAGAATAACCTGTAAAAACCTAGTCCTCTCGTTTTTTCAGTGGCTCATTTTCCACTAAGAAAGTGGGTTCATCAGGGGCATGAAACACTGTTTCATTATAGACAGATGATTCATGAAGTTTGCATCCATCTGGCCTGGTCTTTTTATGCTAACAGAATCAACTGTTTTTCTTTTTTTCTTTTTTTTTTTTTTTTTGGTATTGCTGTTTCGTTTGTTTGTTTGATGTAGGTCCCCAAGAATTCAACCAAGTTCCTCTGGCATGCTCAACAGTATGTGCATGCTCTATCATGGCTGAACTGATCCCCAATCCCTAGCCTTCATGTTTTTTTTTCTTCTGTAGACATCTAACTCTGGCTGAGGTAGAAGAAATGGAGCAGTTTTCCAAGCATCAGGGGAAAAGGAGGGATGGGGCTTCTTTCTGGTCCTTTCTTTTTTTGCTGTTGCTGTTACTGGGCATTGAACACAGAGACACTTTGCCACTGAGCAATATTCCCAGCCCTTTTTAGTTTTTACTTTGAGACAAGGTCTCACTAAGTTGCATGGGGCCACACTAAATTGCTAAGGATTGTCTTGGACTTGCAGATCTTCCTATATTCCTTAGCCTACCAATTCCCTTGGAAAATAGACAGACATAGACCACCATGCCTGGTTTGGTCTTTTCTTTTTTTTTTTTTTCTTTTTTTTTTCTTATATAATGTGCTTAAAGCAATGAGTGGGGAGACACTACTTTCACCCTTGTTATCTGATCAAATTCCTCAGCCTCAACCATGCCCCAGATGATGTCTCTGGTCGCTCTCCCCTGCCTTTGGCAAAGAATCCTAATTCCATTCTGTCATTTAAGTCAGAATCCACCCTTACCTCCTGGCCCAGCCCACCCCACATCCCAAGAAGTTGTCCCTGTACCTGTCACTGCCAGAGGTCAAGAATAAAACACTCTTGGGCAGGGATTGTGGCTCAGTTGTACAGCACTTGCCTCACATGTGTCAGGCACTGGGTTCTATCCTCAGCACTACATATAAATAGATGTATAAAATAAAGGTCTATCAGCAAATACATTTAAAAAAGCATAAAACACTTCTCCCCTTGTTATGGGGCACAACTTAAGAACAGACCGATCACCACTGAGAAGTCCAAATATGAGAGTCTTTATTAAGCTGGACAGCTGACTGTCTCACACAATGCTCCCCCCCAAAAAAATGGCTATTGGGAGAATAGTCCCAACCACAGGGTTGTAGGGGTTCTTATACCAAAAATCACATCAATCATAAGTGTCTGTTGCTATGATTCAAAATTACAAACTAACATCATGAGATCATCGACAGAGGGGGAAGTGGGTCAAGCTGACCCTTACCTAGGTACGAACTAAAGAATGGTTGCTAACATCCACACAATTACCATTTACATGGTACATTGGTTACTACATAGGAGTTGCCATTTTATATTATTAAACATGTCACGCTAAGTAACTGATGATGGGCACAGAGGTGGAGTGTTCCCATGGGAGAAACTTATTTCCTACATAACATGGAGTCTCAGAGCAAATGGAGTCTGTTTAGTCATTTCCCTTAGAGTCTGGCCTATGATATTCTCATGGAGCCAGATCTGTCAGTCCATCACATTCTCCACTAGTTTTTTGTGCATAATCAAATCATTGATTCATTAGTAGTGCGTAGGTGATTGCAGTGAGTGTGTGACCCCATTACCTTAACAGACTGGATTTTATCTTTATCATATTTAGTTGAACAGTTTATCATGCATGACCTGATTAAAAGTACAGGGGCCACTCATTTAGATTAATGTATGAGTCCCATATATTTCCTTTTTGGAACCCATTTGACATTGATGTAGTCTGACTGAAATGGGTGTTGGAAATCAGTGGTCTCTTGGGGCTGGTTCTCTCCTAAGTTGATCCTGTTGGAGAAACTTAACAACAGGTTAGAACAGGAGCAGGTTCTTGGGAAGGGTGGAGGAAGGGCTCTGGAAATATTAACATTTTCAGAATCTTTCAGAAGTCATTTTCCTTTAACTTTCTGAACCCAAACTGGCCCTTAGTTTTGTGATTTAACCCAATTTACCTATCCAGATTGACTGTCTTTTTAAAATTTTTATTATTACCCCTCTAATTTTAGGGACTTTTTACTGCTGTAAGGAAAAAGGGCGATGACTGCTCTTGCTGCTCCAAGCTGAGGGGGCGATGTGGGGTGGGGCAAGCAGTAAAAAGTTCCTTTTTAGAAACTGGATCTTTCTAGGGGTAAAATTCTTATTCTATGAAAGAAACAAAAAGCATGAGTACAAAATAAATAGCATCTGGAACATGTCAATGCATATCATGAAGCTGATAGAAATTAATAATCTCTTCCCAGGAGGTGGAAGAGCTGAGATGTTGTTTACATAAAAGGCCTAACAAAGTCTAACAAGGTTGGAGAGGATAAGGCCTTAACTGTAAATCTTAATACTGTTGGAATTATCAGGAATGTAAACACAACATTAGTTAAGTTACTCAATGTCATCTGATTTTTGTAAAATATCTTTTTACTAGTATGATCTTTTTGTTTAGTAGAGATCCCTTTATTTTTGTTACTCAGGGCTAGAGAATCATACCAGCAAACATGGATTAAATCTACCTGTACCAGAGGTTTTGATGATCTGTAGGACTTAAACTCACTAAAAACTTATAACTCTAACAGTTTCTCTTGATAGTTATCAGGCATTTTTGTCTAAGAATATTTTTTATTACCTCCAGTTTTATTTATTTTGGTGCTAACAGAAGTGTACATCTTAAGTTACACGAAAATAACTATCATTTTGTTTTTAAAATGTCCAGGAATGTCTGTGTTTTGGTTTTAACTGTTTTGCTAGGTGTTTAAGACCAAATTTGTCAAATTGACCTTGTTCCTATCTGCTGTTAAGGGTCAGCTGAGTTCCCACAGGGGTCACTCTTAGGGAACTTGAGAGCAGCTTCTTAGCTCCTTTAGTGCCATTCACCTGGTAGGGTCTCCTTGATGAGGTGGCTTCCTTTGGAAGCATTAGGGATGGCTCCCTTTCCCAAGGACCCTCCTCTGCAGCAGGTGCAGTGATTGGCTTTTTATCCTCTAGTGGTATCATCAATCTCCTTGATTGGAAGTTGTGTGGTCCAGAGTTGCAAAGCTCCTTAGAGAAGTTCTTTTGTTCCCTGTGTTTAAGCTGACTCTGAGGACAAGAACCAAATACTTATTTTCTTGACCCCTTTGTTTTAATCTTAATCTTTAAGTCTTGATCTTAAACATCCAGCAAGTCAGTTTCGCCAGTCATACAGTAAGAGTACGGGGCTTTAACTTTAATGTCTATGACTTTACAGTCATTTACTGAATTTTATTAAATTGTAGACTATATTATCTGTCCCATAGGTGATGGCTTATTATCTCAAATTAATTTAGATTGTTCTTGAAGTAGTACCTCTGTAACACATTAATCAGTCAACAGTTACAGAGTTTTCAAGGAACATACAAAATGGAATTAACAACAGTAAAAACATATTTAGTTGTGTAATAGCTATCTTAAATTTTGGCTGAGCTATATATTATATTTCCTGTTTGAGATCACAGTAATTTTATAATAAAAAATCAATCTTTAGAGTGTAACTTATGAGCTGATGTTTGTCTTATTTTGGAGCCATTGTAACATGTAGTAACGTAGGAAGCAGAGCCTTATTTCAGGGAAGGTGGGGTTCTTCAGAAATCTTAGGTAAAGCAGTCTAGTTCTGAAGCTGATCTTTATCTTTTTTTAAATATCATTTTATAAAGTTTACATATATTGTTTCCTAAGTCTATATGAATGTTAATTAACACAGTATGATATTACTCCTAAAACATGAATCAAAGAAAGCTGAGAGAGCTTTTAACTTTCCTTTTGTTTAGTAAAGTGGCAAAATATTTTTCCTGTTTTATGATATTAACTTTTAAACAGATTAGACTCTCATTATCTCTTAGAAATACATTTACATTTTTATCCCAGTGCAGAAGGTAACATAAGGTTCAGGTCCAGTTACAGAACACTAAATGATATAAATAAATCCCCAATAAAATTTCTTATTCTGGTAGGTTTAAATTTACCATTACAACGTTAGGTGGAGAACACCAGCTTGATAAAATGTTCTTTTTAAACCTTTCAAAGACTTGTATACCTGGAAGATATGAACACATCTAATATGTGCATAAGAATAATAGAATCATAATTATATTGATGTTTTTCTATTAACCATGTCTAACTTCTAAAGAAATTTAGACTTTGTAATGTACAACACTCTAACAGTTGCTGTTTACCTAGAGTTGTACAAACCTCAAATTTTAAGACTAGTTGCTCTAGAGAATAAAATGTAACAGATACAATGTTAAGAGTAAATTAATGCTTTCAGAATTATTGGTCATCTTAGCATATAGACTGAAATTTGATTTATATCAGTACATTAATATTTGACCTTAGGAAAAATCCTTGAAGAGTTTTAACTCTTGTGTTACTTACATATACATGTAAACCTTTTAAATTTTACCCTTAATTAACATTTTTTAATCACTTAGGCACTCTTGTTGTTTCCTTAGATGTATTACAGCCTTATTTTATCACATAAAGGCTTTTTTATCTAGAAACATTTTTATTAAATATATTTTTATTTCTAAAACCTTGTAAGGTTTTTATCTGTTGATACCCTTTTCAAAAATTATATTCTGAAACAACCTTTATAAATTTCTGAATTCAGATAAATTACTTCATTTTAATCTGATGAAATACTTTGTTGCAGAACTCTATTTAAATACAGTTGAGACTTTTGGACCCTTTATATAGAATAATACCTTTTAAGAGTTTTAGTAATCATGTTTTTAGTGATAACATAAAGTAAATTTAAACCCTTTTTTATTTACCAATTTATAAAAACACCAAAAATGTTTTAAGTCTCTAACAAACACATTTATGAACAATCCCATATATGTTAAATCTAATTTAGTTATTAAAAGGCAAGTTTTCAGAGAATTGTATTGAGCCATATCAGTCATTTCTTTCCTGTTGAAGAAAAACTTAGAAACAATAGATATTAGACATTTTATAAAATTAACATTTTATGCATTTTTTGACCACTTGGAAACAAAACTGAGTTAATAACTTGAAAGCCATATTTTTGTTTACCCAATTTAAAAACCTTTTAAATCATGTGAATCAAAAATATTTGGATTCATTTTTTAAAATTTTTACCTTATGAGCTCATATGTCAATTTTGGTACCAAATATATGTAGACATGATAATACAACAGTGTACATATACATAAAATAAACAAATGGACATGACCTTGTAGCTTATTTCTAAAAACCCATTAGACTGAGAGTAAAACCTTGTAAACTGGCCTCTGAATGAAATAGAGAATTAAGAAAACTTTATATTTGGATAAAATAGGTCTGATTAAAAATTAATCTAGGTGCACCAGATCAAAATTATGAACTCAAAAACAATAGAATTTTAAAAGTCTTTTTGACCTCCATCCTGAGAGAAAAAGAATTAAGAGAATATAGACAAGGTTATGGCTTTTCTCTTCCTGCAGGAGTTTCCCAAAGACACAGCAAGGGAGCTACTTCCATTGGTCTTTTTGGGAGATCCCCCTCAGGTTGGGGTCTTGCTCTAAACTGGTTTTTCTGGCCTCTTGGTTAGCAGCCATCAAAATTTTAGCCTGGCATTTTGGTAGACCAACTCCAAGAGTTGGAAGTTTCTATTGGCAGCAGTTTACATTTTATTTTTTTTAATTTAATTTTATTGTAATCAAATGGGATACATATTGTTTCTGTTTGTACATGGAGTAACTGCATGCCATTTGCATATTCATAAACTTACATAGAGTAATGATTTTGATTCATTCCATTATTTTTTCCTTCCCCCCACCCAGCCCACCTCTCTTTTCCTTTTATACAGTCCCTCCTTCTTCCATTCTTGTCCCACTCCCACCCCACAATAAGTGTCATCATCTGCTCATCAGTGAGATCATTCCTCTTTTGGATATTTGAGATTGGCTTATCTCACTTAAAATGATATTCTCCAATTTCATCCATTTGCCTGAAAATGCCATAATTTTATTATTCTTTATAGCTGAGTAATATTCCATTGTATATATACACCACAGTTTCTTTATCCATTCATCAATTGAAGGGCATCTAGGTTGATTCCATAGTCTGGCTATTGTGAATTGAGCAGCTATGAACATTGATGTGGCTGTATCTCTGCAGTGTGCTGATTTTAAGTCCTTTGGGTATATGCTGAGGAGGGGGATAGCTGGGTAAAATGGTAGGTCCATTCCAAGTTTTCTAAGGAATCTCCACACTGCTTTCCAGAGTGGCACTAATTTGCAGTCCCATCAGCAATGTATGAGTGTACCTTTTTCCCCACATCCTCGCCAACACATATTGTTGCTTGTACTCCTGATAATCGCCATTCTAATTGGGGTGAGATGGAATCTTAGTGTAGTTTTGATTTGCATTTCTCTTATTACTAAAGATGTTGAACAAATTTTCATATATCTGTTGATTGCTTCTACATCTTCTGTGAAGTGTCTGTTCATTTCCTTAGCCCATTTGTTGATTGGGTTATTTGTATTCTTAGTGTAGAGTTTTTTGTGTTCTTTATATATTCTGAAAATTAGTGCTCTATCTGAAGAATGAGAGTCAAAGATATTCTCCCATTCTGTAGGCTCTCTCTATGCATTGCTGATAGTTTTCTTTGCTGAGAGAAAGCTATTTAGTTTGAATCTATCCCAGTTATTGATTCTTGCTTTTATTTCTTGTGCTATGGAAGACATGTTAAGTAAGTCTGATCCTAAGCCAACAAGATGAAGATTTGGACCTACTTTTTCTTCTATAAGATGCAGGGTCTCTGGCCTGATTTCAAGGTCCTTGATCCATTGTGAGTTGAGTTTTGAGCAGGGTGAGAGATAGGGGTTTAGTTTCATTCTGTTGCATATGGATTTCCAGTTTTCCCAGCACCATTTGTTGAAGAGGACATCTTTTCTCCATTGCATATTTTTGGCACCTTTGTCTAGTATTAGAAAATTGTATTTATTTGGGTTTGTGTCCGTGTCCTGTATTCTGTACCATTGATCTACCTGTCTGTTTTGGTGCCAATACCATGCCGTTTTTGTTAATATTGCTTTGTAGTATAGTTGAAGTTCTGGTATTGCAATACCCCCTGTTCCATTCTTCCTGCTAAGGATTGCTTAAGCTATTCTGGGATTCTTATTCTTCCAGATGAATTTCATGATTGCTCTATTTCTGTGAGGTACATCATTGGGATTTTAAATGGAATTGCATTGAATCTGTATAGCGCTTTTGGTAGTATGGCCATTTTGACAATATTAATTCTGCCTATCCAAGAACATGGGAGATCTTTCCAACTTCTATGGTCTTCCTTAATTTCTTTTTTCAGTGTTTTGTAGTTTTCATTGTGGAGATCTTTTACCTCTTTGGTTAGATTGATACCCAAGTAGTTTATTTTTTTTGAGGCTATTTCAAATGGAGTAGTTTTCCTCATTTCCCTTTCAGCTGTTTCATCACTTGCGTATAGAAATGCTGTAGATTTATGTGTGTTGATTTTATAGCTGGCTATTTTGCTGATTTCATTGATGAGATCTAGAATTTTTCTGGAGGAGCCTTTTGGATCCTCTAAATATAGAATCATGTCATCTGCAAATAGTGACAGCTTAAGTTCCTCTTTTCCTATTGGTAACTCTTTAATTTCTTTAATCTGCCTAATTGCTCTGGCTAGAGTTTTGAGGACAATGTTGAATAGAAGTGGTGAAAGAGAACATTCCTGTCTTGTTTCTGTTTTCAAAGGGAATGGTTTCAGTTTTCTTCCATTAAGAATGATGTTGGCCATGGGCTTAGCATAAATAGCCTTTACAATGTTCAGGTATGTTCCTACTATCCCTATTTTTTCTAGTGTTTTCAGCATCAAGGGGTGTTGTATATTGTCAAATGCTTTTTCTGTGTCAATTGAAATAACCATATGATTCTTATCCTTAAGTCTATTGACATGATGGATTACGTTTATTGATTTAGGGATGTTAAACCATCGTTGCATTCCAGGAATGAACCCCACTTGATCGTGGTGCACAATTTTCTTAATATGTTTTTGGATACTCTTAGTCAATATTTTGTTAAGGATCTTTGCATCTATATTCATCAAGGATAATGGTCTAAAAGTTTCTTTCCTTGATGTGTCTTTTCGTGGTTTGGGTATGAGGGTGATATTAGCTTCATAGAATGAGTTCATTAGAGTACTCCCCTTTTCTATTTCCTGGAATACTTTGAGAAGTATTGGAATGAGTTCTTCTTTGGAGGTCTTGTACAACTCGGCTGAGAATCCATCTGGTCCTGGGCTTTTCTTGGATGGTAGATTTTTAATGGCTTCTTCTATTTCATTGCTTGATAATGATCTGTTTAAATCGTGTATGTCCTCCTGGTTCAGTTTGGGAGGAGCATATGTCTCTAGAAATTTGTCAATGTCATGGGTACTTTCTATTTTGTTGGAATACAGATTTTCAAAGTAGCTTCTCATTATGTTCTGTATCTTAGTGTTGTCTGTTGTGATATTTCCTTTTGCATCATGTATTTTAGTAATTTGAGTCTTCTCTCTCCTTCTCTTTGTTAGTGTGGCTAAGGGTTTGTCTATTTTGTTTACTTTCTCAAAGAACCAACTTTTTGTTATGTCAATTTTTTGAATAGTTTCTTTTGTTTCAATTTCATTGATTTCAGCTCTGATTTTAATTATTTCCTGTCTTCTACTACTTTTGTTGTTATTCTGTTCTTTTTCTCGGGCTTTGAGCTGTAATGTTAGGTCATTTAATTGTTGACTCTTCTTTCTTTTCTGGAATGCGCTCCATTCAATGAATTTTCCTCTTAGTACCACGTTCATAGTGTCCCAGAGATTTGATATGTTGTATCATCATTCTCATTGACCTCTAAGAATTTTTTAATCTCCTTCTTGATGTTTTTTGTTATCAGTGTTTCATTCAATAGCATATTATTTAGTCTCCAAGTCTTCGAGTAATTTCCTTTTTTTATTTTGTCATTGATTTCTACTCTCAGTCCATTATGATTTGATAGAACACAAGGCAGTATCTCTATTTTTTTGCATTTCCTAAGGGCTGCTTTGTGGCATAACACATGGTCTATTTTTGAGAAGGTTCCATGTGCTGCTGAGAAGAAAGTGTATCCACTCGTTGATGGATGGAATGTTCTATATATGTCTATTAAGTCTAGGTTATTGATTGTGTTATTAAGTTCTATGGTTTTTTTGTTGGATTTTGTTTGGAAGATCTGTCACGTGGTTACAGCAGTGCATTAAAGTCGCCCAGAATTATTGTGTTGTGGTCTATGTGATTCTTGAAATTGAGAAGGATTTGTTTGATGTACAGGGATGCACCATTGTTTGGGGCATAAATATTTACTATCATTATGTCTTCCTGATTTATGGTTCCCTTAAGCAGTATGAAATGTCCTTTTTTATCCCTTCTGACTAACTTTGGTTTGAAGTTAACTTTATCTGATATAAGGATGGAAACCCTTGCTTTTTTACTGAGTCCATGTGTGTGGTAGGTTTTTTCCCATCCTTTCACCTTTAGTCTGTGGATGTCTTTTTCTATGAGATGAGTCTCTTGCAGGCAGCATATTGTTGGGTCTTTCTTTATAATCCATTCTGCCAGTCTATGTCTTTTGGTTGAGGAGTTTAGGCCATTAACATTCAGGGTTATTATTGAGAAATGACTTGTATTCCCAGTCATTTTGCGCATTTTTGGTTTTTAAGTTGGCTTGGTTCTCCTTTGAGTGGTTTTTCTCTAAGGTAATTCCTCCCTTTGCTGACCTCCATTGTTGTTTTTCATTTCCTCCTCATGGAATATTTTGTTGAGAACAATCTGTAGTGCAGGCTTTCTATTTGTAAATTCTTTTTACTTTTCTTTATCAAGGAAGGATTTTATTTCATCTTCAAATCTGAAGGTTAGTTTTGCTGGGTATAGGATTCTTGGTTGGCAACCATGTTCTTTCATGGTTGGCATCCATGTTCTTTCAGTGCTTGAAATATTTTGTTCCAGGCCCTTCTAGCTTTTAGAGTCTGGGTTGAGAAGTCGGCTGCTATCTGTAGTAGTCTCCCCCTATATGTAATCTGATACTTTTCTCTTGCGGCCTTCAAAATCCTATCTTTATTTTGAATGTTAGGCATTTTCTTTATAATGTGCCTTGGTGTGGATCTGTTGTGATTCTGTGCATTTGGTGTTCTGTAAGCCTCTTGTATTTGATTTTCCATTTCATTCTTCAGGTTTGGGAAATTTTCTGATATTATTTCATTGAATAGGTTGTTCATTCCTTTGGTTTGTATCTCTGTGCCTTCCTCTGTCCGGAGCCGGCAGGTCATGCGCCCTGCCTTGCCTCATGGTCACATGCCCTGCCTTGCCTCAAGGTCATGCACCTTGACTCATGGTCACGCCCCCTGCCTCGCCTCATGTTGAGCTATGATGGCGCCTGCCAGATGCTGGTGAGGCATGCCTCTACCTGTTTACGCACCTGTCAGACTACACCAGGTGCATCAGACTAGATTGCGTGGTGCTTCATGATTGGCCAACTACACTTCATTATTCGAGTTCTGGCGCAAGACTAGTCTTTCCTTCATGGGCTTTCCTCTGATTGGTTTTTGTACTTTATATTAACTGTGTTTATTCCTCTAATAAACAAGACTTGATCAGGTTTTTGTCTTGTCTCCTTTTCCTGTGTCTCTTGTCTCTCCCAACTCCACTCCCCCCTCCAGGTTCCCGTTGAAGTCCTGCGGGTCGGGACATTCCTCAATCCCAATAATTCTTAAATTTGGTCTTTTCATGGTGTCCCATAGTTCTTGGAGATTCTGTGTATGATTGCTTACCATCTTCTCTGTTTGGGCAACTTTATTTTCAAGATTAAATATTTTGTCTTCATTGTCTGAGGTTCTGTAACCCAAGTGGTCTATTCTTTGGTGATGCTTTCCATTGAGTTTTTTATTTCATTTATTGTCTCCTTCATTTCAAGGATTTCTGTTTTTTTTTTGTTTGTTTTTTTTTGTTTGTTTTTTTTTTTTTTTTTGAGAATCTCTATCTCTTTGTTAAAATGATCTTTTGCTTCCTGCAGGTGCTCTTTCAGCTTATTGGTATTATCATTCATTGCCTGCATTTGCTCTCTTATCTCATTCTTTGCTTTGCGAATCATCTTAATCATGTATAATCTGAAGTTCTTTTCTGACATTTTTTCTAACATACTGTCATTGGATTCTATTACTATAGAATCTAGATTTGTTTGGACCATTTTCTTCCCTTGTTTTTTCATGTTGTTCATGTATCTTCCCCTCTAGTGCTGCAGATCTGGGGTATTGCAGATTTCCCCCTGTAGGGTTATAGTGGCCCTATTGGTGTCCAAAACCCTTTCTTTAAGAGGAGATCAATATTAGCAGTACCCAAATCAGACACTATGCAATCCTAGACCAAATAGCCCCTATGGGGACAATAACATCATGTAAATAAGGGAGAAAGTGACTCTAAGGGAACAGGTAAACAGAAGGAAAAGAAAGCAAGAAACGTAAAGAAATAAAAACTTAAATATTTTTTTTTAAAAAGTAGAAAAAAGAAAATCTACTGTGTAATAGTCATATACAAATGAAACCTCCCAGTGTTCAGTAGCCTGATGTATGAGAGGTACCTGACAATGAGCTTCAAGCCTCCAGCAGGCGTCTCAGGATGGGATTTGCCCCACCTGAAGATCGGAGCTATGGCTTCCAGGATTATCCAAGATGGCTGCTCTGGCTTCCAAATGTGTTGGCAAATGGGGAGCTGCAGCTCAGGGGTGGACATGGTCAGCTGGAGGTCCTAGAGACAGGATGCTGTTGGTCCAGCAGTGGTCCTGGAGGTCAGGTGTGTTTGGTGTGGTTGTGGGATCCAGGAGGCCAGGTGCAATCAGTTGGTCTGGGTTCCCGGTGATAGGGCACAGTCAGTTTGTTCTGGGTGTCCTGGCGGCAGGGAGCAATCAGTTGATGTGAAGGCCCCACAGGCAGGGAGTGATCGGTTGGGCTGAGGGATCCAAGAGACGGAACTCAGTCAGTCTGGCCAGGGGTCCTCCCGGGCCTGGCTGTTGTCTCAAAATGGCGGCAGCCACGTGTAATCAAACCCGTAGGTACTGTAACAGTGAACTTCCAGGCAGCATCAGGCAGCTGGTTCTCCACTGGCGGTCTGTGGTCAGTCTGCTGGCAGCTGTCAGATGATCGGGAGGTGAACCTCGAGCATTGGGTGATGGATAGGGGCAAGGCAGGCGATGGACAGGCAAGAGGCAGGCAAATGGCGGGTGACAAACTCCTGACAGTGAGCAATCTGCTCTCAAAAAAGGCGTCGATATGTTGGCAGATTGCAGGTGATCACAGCAGACAAATGGGGTAAAGAGCAGGGGATTGTTAAGCAGCAAAAACTGCCTCACTGAGAAACAGATGTCCTCTGCTTGAATCTAGCTTTGTGGAGAGACAAGGAACGCAGCCTCCCTCTAGATCGCCATCCTACTGTTCTTGCAATAGACTTCTTCAGTTTACATTTTAATGTAAGCTTCAATGAACATTGTTAAAAACCTTTTAACATTTTTTTCCAAATTTGACTATAAAACATTTGATCAGATTGGTCAGGTTGCCCAAACACAATTTGGTGATCCCCTGAGGGGGGCCATCTGACCTCAAAATTTGGTCATTCTCTCTCACAGAATTTAGAGAGAAAAGACGTTGCAGCGGGTTCCGTAGTCATTGGCTCTCTTCTGGAATTCCTGGAAATTAGTTAACATGCACTGGAGGGGAGTACATGACTGACATGAGGGAGACTGACCCATGCTTACACTTAAAGGCAACAACAACAACAACAAAAAAAAAAAAAAAAAACAGAAAAGGACAAACAAACACAGAACAGATAAAACACCAAAGATGCAGACAAGTGGCCACTCCAGATTCCAGACCAGAGGAACTGAGCAACGTCTTGCCAGCCCCGGACTCGGAAAGTAATGCTGCATCCAGCCTTCCTCAGAGTCCCCAGATGCAGATCCACCAGAAACAGACATACTGGTCCCCCAGGGGTGCAGAAACAAGTGACTCTATCAGAAAATTTAGTTCAGTCCTGGGTTGGGGCTCCACAGACTGTGCAGCCTGGGGCTGAGGAACGTCTCTCAGAGGCCTTCCCCTAGGAGCAACGTTGTGACTTCTCCTCTCTACAGGAGTTTCCAGGTCAGTGGTGAGTGGTGATTGCTCAACAGGCAGCAAGAATCTCGCTGGGGCCCCCAAATATTATGGGGCGCAACTTAAGAACAGACCGATCACCACTGAGAAGTCCAAATTTGAGAGTCTTTATTAAGATGGCCAGCTGACTGTCTCACACAATGCCCAAAAAACAAAATGGCTATTGGGAGAACAGTCCCAACCATAGGGTTGTAGGGGTTCTTATACCAAAAATCACATCAATCATAAGTGTCTGTTGCTATGATTCAAAATTACAAACTAACATCTTGAGATCATGAACAGAGGGGGAAGTGAGTCAAGATGACCCTTACCTAGGTACGAACTAAAGAATGGTTGCTAACATCCATACAATTACTGTTTACATGGTACATTGGTTACTACATAGGAGTTGTCATTGTATATTATTAAACATGTCATGCTAAGTAACTGATGATGGGCACAGAGGTGGGGTGTTCCCATGGGAGAAACTTATTTCCTACATAACATGGAGTCTCAGAGCAAATGGAGTCTGTTTAGTCATTTCCCTTAGAGTCTGGCCTATGACATTCTCATGGAGCCAGATCTGTCAGCCCATCACACCCTGAGACAGTGGAATGATAGTTCTTAGGGCCTTGGTGAGGTTGAAAGAGAAATAAAGAAAAAGGACAAAATAATTTTTTCTTTAATTTTTTTTTGATGGAACCCAGGGGTACTTGAGCACAAAGCCACATCCCCAGCCCTATTTATTTATTTATTTTTGATTCATTAATTCATTTACTTAGGGTCTCACTAAGTTGCTGAGGTTAACTGAACTCCGGAGCTCCTGCCTCAGCCTCTTGAGTTGCTGCACCACCATGACACCCATGACAGGCATGTGCTGCTATTCCTGGCTGCACATATATCAAATATTTATAATGATGCTTTCTGTAGTAAACATCAGGCTTCAATAGACCATATGTAAAATAAGCCAAGCCTTAGTATTTTACTAGACAATCTACAGCAAATGCTTTATACACATTGGGTGCATGTGAGATTCAAGAAAATGATGATTCATTGGTTTATTTGATTTATTCTTCTTAAAGAATATACAACTGTATAAGTGAAATAAGTTTGTGCTGCTGCTCTGAGTGAAGTTGAAAAAATTTAAAAACCACAAAGAAGATAATTTTGAGATTTTGAATTTAAGTAACACAAATTTGGTGCATGTTACATGACAAATATGCACAGAACACACACACACCTCTTTAAATCTACTAAGTCTAAAATCTAAGTCAAATGGCAAATTAATTCTAGGTAAAATACATGCACAACATGTGTGGAAAATAAAATTTCCTCAAAAAAATATGTAGCTTTCTGTGTTGAGATATTTCAGTGTTGTGAGGACAGGAAAATCATCATAGATGTGAATATCAGTGATGGTGGTACCATATGGTGTTTTTGTTGTTATTTGTTTGGGACTTTTTGTTGGCAGTGTGGGGTGAAGGCAGCAAACAAAGTTCCTTCCAGTTTGTTGGGCAAATACTCTATGTAATGTATAAAGCTGCTCCCCGGCCCATCAGGTACAGCCATTTTGTCCGCCTCCCAACCACATGTCAATCTGTGAACATCCTAGCTAGTTATTGGTTCATTAATCAGCTTGCAAGTATCCTTCTCTGGTATTGTTCCCCTGTTAGCACAGCAGAATTCAACTGTTTTACTGTATCTTCCCTGCCATCTTTTTTCCATTCTTCTGTCTGTTCTACACACTTTTCTCTATCCTCCTGGTTTTCCACTCTCTCTAGCATGTGCCCTTTCTTTTTATTTCTATTTTCCTCTCAAATTCTATCTTACCCTGCAGGGAGACACTCTGATTGCTTAATAAATTCTCTTATTTTATTTCCCGTGTCTGGTGTGGTTTTCATGGGATTTCTTACACTCTACCACTGAGTCTTACCCCCAGTCTTTTGGAATGTGTGTTTGTTGGGGTTGCAAATCAGTAGTAGAATACTTACTTGACATGTGTGAGGCACTGGGTTTGATTCTCAGCAGATTTAAAGATAAATAAAACAAAGTTATTGTATTGACTATAACCCAAAAAAAGAAAAAAATTCAAGACGGCTGAGGTTGTAGCTCACTGGTAGAGCTCTTGTCTATGTGTGAGGCACTGGGTTCAATCCTCAGCAACTCATGAAAGTCAATTTTAAAAAGTATAAAGAAATATAACATTAAAAATCTTTTAAAAATTAAAAAAATGACACTTTGCATGGAAGAAAGGAGAACCATAAACAGTACCTTCTGCAACTCAAGGAGTTTTGAGGTATGTCTTCTCAAAATATGCTCAGATTATTATCTGAAGCTGCAATCACTGGAGCAATTATAAATTTAAAAAGAGTCATGGGGCTAGGAATATAGTTCAGTGGTAGAGCACTTCCCTAAAGTACACCAAGCCCTGGGTTGAATCTCCGGTACTGGAAGGAGAAGGAAGGAAGGTGAGAAAAAAAATAAAGAAAAAGGGCCATTTATCATGCACCTTTTTTTGTACACATGGCAAGTCATGAACAGGATGTCCCTCATGTAACCAAGAGCCTTCATCTCTCTCTCTCTCTCTCTCTTTCTCTTCACTTACACATACTCTCATGTTGAGGCAGGAGAAAGTGTTAAAATGGACAGACAGTAAACTCGGCTTCTAGAGTGCAATTCTTTCTGCAGTAGAACTGAGACACTGCAGGAAATCAAGCCTCCACAAGGTTAGGTCCCCTCTGATGTAAGGGGAGGGAGGAGAACTAAATGATAATGATGAATCTGATACCGCCATTTACCAGTAATGAGTTCTGCTCCTTCTAATGTTGAAGATTGAACACTAGAGAAGCACGCCAAGGCAAGCATATTAAGCAGGTTTTATTTAAAGGTAATAATGCAGACTTCTCCCGGCAGGAAGAAGGGGGCCATGGCTGATGTTCTAAAGTCCCAAGAAGTGAGCACACCCTATATCTTTTATAGGTTAAATTCTCATGTTCTCCAGTTCTCTCCCCCCTTATCTCTCCTTCCTGCCTACATGACTATGCCTGGTTTTGCATTAAGTGAGAAGCCATGGGCAGGGGGAGGGCCAAGGTGATTCAGGCAGGTAAGGGCCCAGGGGGCATTAATTTGCAGCTCCTTGTTTGCAGTCCTTGATAAAGGCAGGTAAATTTGGTAATCAATGGGCTCTGCAGGTCCTTGACATTCCATTCTTCCAGGGGCAGTCTCCAACTTCCAGAGGCAGATGACTTTATGGCTTCCATTTCCTCGAATTGACCCGATTCTCTATTTCTACACTAACTACCTGTCCTTAATTCTGGCTTCAATACCACCAGTTTCCAGTGATGTGTTCTGCTTCCTCAAATCTTGAACTTTGAACATTAGTGAAGTCCACTGAGGCAAGTGTAGAAAGCAGGTTTTATTTTAAAAATAGTAAAATGGACTTGTCCCTGGAGGGACATATCTTGTGTCCTGGTATTCCAAGAAGCGAGATCATCTTACCCCTTTTATACATTTTAGATTTGCTTTATTCTCTGTCTTCTTTCCCCTTATTTCTCTCCTTCCTACATACATGACTAGGTCCAGGAGATGACAGAGGGATGGTTAAAAAATGAGAAGCAGATGGATTGGGGGAAGGGCCAAATAGAGTGAGTCAGGCAGGTAGCAGTTCAGGAGGCATTAGTTAGATGCTCCCCATCTGCTCAGCAGGTGCTACAGTAACAACCTTCTGGGAGGGGCAGTATAGTCACATAATCTTGGTAATTGAAGGGCTCTGGAGGCAGTAACATTCCAATCTCAGAGGGGCAAGGGCAGTTGCCAAATTCCCAGACACAAACCAGCCTCCTTTTCAAACTCTGACCTGATTACTGTTTATCTACACTGACTGCCTGTCTTTAGTTTTTGATTCAGTTAAGTATCTGCTGCCTTGGTACCCAGACATCTATCAAAAATGGGGATGACAATAACCTGATTTGGACCATACAGTGGGTGGATGAAGTGTTCTTGGTGCTGAGTGCCTTACCTGGGATTGGGTAGAGGGCTAGCTCTCTTGACTCTGTAAATCCATACAAACCCCTACTGGATTGGTGGATTGATAGATAAATCATCATTCCCTGGGGTCCCTCTTTTGGGGCTTTTCACTCTCTGGGAGGACTAGCCTATTTTCTATTATGCTAATAAATCCTGTTAATTTGCATCTTTACCCTTGTGCCCCTGGATTTCATTTTTCAAATTTGTGAGACAAAGAACCCAAACCCAAGCTCCATGCTACAACAATGAATTCTTAGTAAAGTACCTATAAAGTGCCCTTCTAGTCAGAACTTCTAAAGGTGAGAACCTCTGCTGATGACTAAAAGTTTTGGTTTCTGTTTAGTCTGTCACTGGCAGAAATGTCTGTTTGTTTACATCTCTTTTCTAAAAATGGGAGGTATAAATGGAGCTACATGCTCAGAAAGAAATTCTTTATTCAGATATTTTAAAGATAACCCACACTACATTCAGAAAGTGAAATCTATAATTTTTTCTGAGTTAAACACCTGCTTCCTGATGCCAAGGACCCTTCCACTTCAGTTATTACTCAGTTAATCCCTCTCAGATCAATTCACTGATTGGGCTAAGACCCTCACAACACAATCTCCTCTCCTCTGAACCTAACATTCTAGCATTGTCTCACATGTGAGCTTTGGGGGACACCTCATATTCCAAACAGAACAAAATAAAGAAAGAGAAGCAAAAATAAAATTAAAAAGGCAATACAATCTTATGGATAGGTGAGATGCTTGAGACTGCAAAGACTAACTGGCAAATCAAGTGATGACAAAGACAAAAATACACTGCTGGAAGCTGTTTAAAGTCCATCTATCTGTCTCAGAGTGCCTATGGAAACTGATATATATATATATATATATATATATATATATATATATATATATATGTAATTCAGCAAACTCAAAAGACCCCTCCCCCACAATAAAAGGAAATCAAGATAGGTATTACCCTAACCAAGGCATTCAATAGATCAATATGTCTAGCCAAACTCCTTTCTGAATTTTTTTTTCCCCTGTGAGGAATGAACCCAGGGGTGCTGTAGTACTGATCTACATATATACTCAGACATTTTATTTTTGATTGTGATACAGGGTCTCCTTAAGTTTCTGAGACTGGCCTTGAACTTGTGATCCATTGTTTCAGTCTCCCCATTTACTGGGATGACAGGACTGCACCATCACACTGGGATCTCCAAACTCCTTTCTGATAAAAATTATGCAGTATTTATTTTCTTTGTTTCCTTTTAAAACTCTTGCTGCTGGAGACTAGAACCCAAGGTCTCACACAGGCTTAGTCTGAGTTCTTCCACTGACTGCTTTCTGCTCCCAGCCCTCCTCTGTCACTTTGAGATAAAAACTCACCCTCTCTTTCATTTTTAACCTACTAAATGACTTGTTTGAAAATGAATAATTTACAGGGTGTGGTTCTCAGTGAAGGTTGTGGAGAGGAGAGCAAAAGGATAAAAGGATATGTTGTATGTCCCAGAATGAATCCAATAATCAGATGTTTTACATGGGTTTTAAGGAAGCCCAATGTCAAGTCGCTTTGATTAAAAACTTACACTTGGGCTGTTTCTGAGGTCTGTGCTTTCTCTAGCTGATCCACATAACCTTTATAAGTTACCAAATTTCTGTACCTGTCTCATGACTAATTTTTTTTGAAGGTAGAACCCAGGGCCTCCTGCTGACTAGGCAAAAACCACCACTGAGCTCCATCCCCAGCCCTTGTGATAACAATTTTAAAACAAACAACAATGACAAGATCTTTATTTACATCTGTCTGTATTCTCTCCTGTATGCATATGTTTGTGATATGTTTTGACAGCACATATATTTTAGATGTGTTTGTAAATTGTCTACATCATACCAAGTTAACCTAGTGAAGGATTATGGAAAATAATATTCCTACAACACATCTCCCCGAGAAAAATGGAGGGACAGTTTGGCTAGAAAGGAGGGAGGGGAAATGAGCCAAACATTAAACCTCTCCCCACACACCCTTTGCCAATAACAATGGATCCTGAGGAGATAAAGCAAACTTTCATTCTTTCCCAGGTTTATCCCCAGCATCTTCACCAAATACAAATATTTACCCCTTCCCAACCTCAGTGCATCTTGAAGGAAGGAGGCAAATACTGAAATTCTGGGCCCTTCCCCCATTGCAAATTAGCCCTAAATGAAGGCACAACAAATATTAAAACTCAGGGAAACAATGAATGGGTGGGAGTGAACAATGGGCAAAATTTAAGTAATCATTCCTTAGGACCTGGAATCTCATTTCTCTGGATAATGAGTTTCAAACTTTACAACTATCTTCCTAAGTTAAATTTTTAACTTGCACAACTAACTCTGACTGTCCAAACTGTGTGTCCACAGTCTCCAGTGAAACTATAAAAGCCCAGATTCCTTCTGTAACTGGGGTAGGGGGGGCAACTCCTTATCCAGAAAATAGGCCCTTCAATGGCTGATCAATGGACCTCACAGCAAAATGAAGGAAAACTTGCTGATCTGAGAGGTTTGCTTCCTGCATCCTGCCTCTGCCATTTGTGGACCATGAGCTTACACCTAGCATGCTCACTGAAAGGTTATAAAAATAATATTCCTGCAAGACAGACTAGGAAAAAATGGAGGGACAGTGTGGCTTGGGAGAAGGGAGAGGAATTTAGTCAAAATTAAGCCTTTTCCAATATATTCTTTCCAAGTAACAATAGGCCCTAAGAAAAAAAACAAACATTTATCCCACCTGAGTTCATCCCCAGCATCTCCACCAAAGCAAACACTCACCCCTTCCCAATCACAATGGGTCTAGAAGGGAGGAGGTGAATACTGAAATGCTGGGTCTTGGACTTTTACCCTTTCTCATTGCCAATGAGTCCTGAAAAGAGAAAAGCAAATAATGAAGCTCTAGAGAAAAATGGATCCCAGAAGAAGATAAGCAGTTAATACCTAGTTCAGAGCTTTTCCTAGTGACAATGCATTTCAAAGATTTTACAACTGCCTTCCTGAGTTAAAATTATAACCTGCACCATTAAGTGCCTGACTCTCTGACTTAGCACATCTGCTGTCTCGAGATTAATTCACCCTCATTGCAAACTATAAAACTCAGACTCCTTCTATAAACTTGGGGGCATTTCCATACCCAGTGAATGAGCCCTCTCATGCCTTTGCTGCAAAATAAAGAAAACCTTGCTGATCCATTTGAAGTCTTCTTCCATTCTGGTTATTTGTATTTTTATTATGGTGACAAAACTGTGTTGGTTATTTCTGCTTACACTCACAAATTGAAAAATTGACACTGATGTTTCTACAGTGTATGCACTTTCAGTAAACTTTTGTAAATAGAAATAGTATTAAAATAGTATTAGTGTTCTCAGCAGGGTGTGGTGATCTATACCTGTGAGGAGCATTGCAAGTTTAAGGCCAGCCTCAGCAACTTAGTAAGACCCTGTCTCAAAATAAAAAGAGCTGGAATGTAGCTAAGAGGTAAAGTGCCCCCAGGTTGAATACCCAGTACCCCTCAAAAGAGCATTAGTGTTCTCAAAGTAAATGTTTCATGTGTGTATGTATGTGTGTGTGTGTGTGTGTGTGCACATGTGAGTGTCAGAGGTGCCTAGGATCACCCCAGGGACTCAACATGAAATAGTGACATGCTCTGTCACTGAGCTACAACACTTTGCCCTGGTCAGACTTATAAACATTAAATACCATACAGCATACAGACATACAACTTTTCTCTTAGTTGTTCAAAGTTACTAAAATTGAGAGGTTTTAACTAAAAATAAGAAAATCAAATCAAATCAAATGGATATAACTGCAAGGAGTTAATAAAGTTACTATAATTATGCTTTAGAGTTACACATTTTGAGAGCTACATACTTAGTCTGAGTAAACTAGTGAAATGATGAATATTCAGGGACTACCTATGTCACTTTCAAATAAGTTCAAATCTTAAAATTATAAACCCAAAAGTGAATAAGATGGTGAAGACCTCATGAATTCAGTCAAAGATTTATTCATCAGTGAGGTCAGGAGTCAGATGGCTCACTTTCTGGGCAGAAAACTGGCTCAGATTACAGGGGATGTCTGGGTTTGTATATGTTACATTGGGGGTGTCTTAGTTTTTGAAAATTTTAACAAGTCATGGACCACTTATTGAAATCATCTGGAACTTATTTCTTTGGGGCACTGCTTTTAATTAAGCTGTGTTTTACAGGACAGAGATAGAAGATTCTGTGTTCAGAGTCTAGTACTCATCTGATTTTCATAGGTCAGTTTATTGCCATGGAGACAAGATCAATAGGTTCCATCAGCACATATTTCCTCTCACTGATAAAAATGCAGCTAGGAAAGGAAATGAGCTTGTACAGCTTCCAAGTGATGGGGTTCAGTGTAGAGCTTAGGGATGCTTAAACTCTTAAGAACTTTAGCAAGAACTATGGCTAATGCTATCCAAAATACAAAGTCCCCAAAGATAAAAGTGACTGGAGGTGACAAAGTGCAACACAGTCTGCCCCCCAGATGGTCTGAGATCAGAAAACAGAGGCCCATGAGACATATAATTTATGACCCCATGACAGTACTGGACAGGCAAAGACAACTTAGAAGAATGTAGGTTCACATGAGTTGCATGCTCACTGGGGATGGCAGGTTGCCTGGATGGGCAGAAAGGTAGCAAAAGGAGAAAGGTTCCAAAAAGAAAGTCCGTTGGCCTGTCATAAAACACCATTTTTTCTGCCCTTTATAGTGTATATTGACTGTGCCCCCAAACCCAAGGCTGGTCTTCATTCTTTTCACTCTCCTGTAAATCACCAAACTTCAATATACAAGGAGGTATGCAGTTGAGGTCTGCTAAATGTATGAGTTAGTTTCAAGCAACTAGTCTTCACCACAGAAGACTTTTGTGGCTACCTTAATCCGATTTTGCTAAATGCTTAATCAAAACCCACATTATTTAAGTCTCATGTCTTCTTATTTCAGTGTACTGAAATGTTGGTCTGTTTTTCTCTCTCCTCTCAGATACACACACACAAACACACACACACACACACACACACACACACACACACACACACACAAACCTTACTGTTGAACGTCCAGTAAATTTTCAGGTTTCTATGCAGTAGCTTCTCCAAAGTCCTATTCTACTATGAATGCTGTGATTTTTGTTTTTTTACCATGTTGTCAGACTATCCAACTTCAGCTGCCCATTAAACTACAGGTCAGACGAGTAAAGTCCTTGGATTCTCAAAAACCAAGTCTGTATGAATAGAAAAAAATCCAGATTCCAGATTCCCCACAATTTTCCTAAAAGACTTGCGGCCAGAGCAGTGGCATGATGTGGAAAACAGTTTCCCAGTCAGTTCAGGTTCTGCCACCAAAAAACAAGAATTCTTCTAGAAAGAATCATATCACAAGATTTTATGTGTGGGTATGTATGTATGTATATACATCTCAAAACTACACATATGATGTAAATTACCCCCACACAATGTTTGTGTATTTTGTCTTTATGTTATTTATATAAAAGTACATTTTAAAAAAACATAACTCTAATCCTAGTAACTTGACTTGGGAGACTGAGGCAGAAAGATTGCAAGTTTAATGCCAGCCTCAGCAACTTAATAAGGCCCTGAGCAACTAAACAAGACCCTGTCACAAAAAATAGAACATGCTGTGGATGTGGCTCAGTGGTGACACACTGCTGGCTCAGTTCCTGGTACCAAAATAAATAAATTAAAAGGGAAAAAGAGAGGAATAAATTAAGACACTGATCAACAAACTACAATGTGTGGCATTTATCTGTATTTTGATCCAAGCCAACTGTTAAACAGAAAGGTACAATAGTAAGTAAAATGCAAATAATGAGACAGTTTTATCCTTTAGAGCTACATGTTGAAACTGTCAACCATGCAATCCAGAGGTAGTGATAGTTACTGAAGCAAGGGATCAGGTACATGGAAATGTATCTCACCATGCTTTCATGTATGTTTGAAAATTTAAGTGATTAAAAAATAAAGCAATAAAAAAAAGAAGCAGCTCAGAATGCAACAGTGTCTACAGAAGGATTGGTCGAGGGCATCCTGGGAGAGATGACTATTCCAGGATTCCAAGTAAGCAGGAGTGACCATGTCCAAGTAATGGATTTGTAGTCAAATGCTTGGGTCCTACACTGGTCCCATTCTTTCTAGCCGAGTGACCTCAGACTGGTGACATCTCACTGAAGTCCAGTTTCTTACCTATGCATGAGGACATTCCACCCAGTCCTTGTGTTTGAAAGGCTCTGTGAGTGACAAATACTGGTGTTATAGGTGCTATCAGTTACATTAACCCCTGTGTAAGCATACTGTGACAGAAGCTATGATTCACGCATTGAAAAGGAGTGTTGTTGGCTTGATTAGAATACAACTCAGTCACTCCATAGAAACAGTGAACCTGGGAAAACAGTTTCTTATCCAGCAAACTTTGGAAAATTCCAAGGACACTGCAGATGATGAGCCACAATGAGATTTACACAGAATAATTTTAGCTAGGAAGAGAAGAAATCCTTAGACATGGTTGTGAGACTTAGCTTTCTGAAGAAAATATTTTTTACATCCAAGGAAAAACATCATGAGCTCACAGCTTGCCACCTCAGAGCACTGTGAACAGGTCAACATAACCAACAAAGCTTTGAAGTCAGACTTTGGGCTCCCTATCTTGGGTTCATCACTGGGCAAAAAATGTCCCACCTGAGTATTTCATTATCTATAAACTGAGAAACATCAAAACTGGCAGAATGGTCCAGAGGATAGGACGTGAAGACATGAGGGTGTTGGAACCATCCCTAATATAGAGAATGTGCTCAAGGCCAGAGCTGTCACCAGCACTACATGACTAGGTTTTAGGTACCTACACCATGCATCATGTCAGGAGGTATATGATGATGTCACTCAGTCCTATTACTAGGGATACTACTCTTGATTCCTTGCTTATTAGCTAAAGTAGACTTCTAGGTAGATACCATCATATCAGGAATAAAGAAGGTCATTTTGAAAGAAAGATGCTGATTCATAAGAGCACATAATAAGAGCTTGAAATATATTGTTCCAGGCCCTTCTAGTTTTTAGAGTCTGGGTTGAGAAATTGGCTGCTATCTGTATTGGTTTCACCCTATATGTAAACTGATGCTTTTCTCTTGTGGCCTTCAAAATCCTATCTTTCTTTTGAATGTTAGGCATTTTCATTATAATGTGCCTTGGTGTGGATATGTTGTGATGTTTGCACTTGGTGTTCTGTAAGCCTCTTGTATTTGATTTTCCATTTAATTCTTCAGGTTTGGGAAATTTTCTGATATTATTTCATTGAATAGGTCATTCATTCCTTTGGTTTGTATCTCTGTGCCTTCCTAAATCTCAATAATTCTTAAATTTGGACTTTTCATGATGTCTCATAGTTCTTGGAGATTCTGTGTATGATTTTCCACCATCTTCTCTCTTTAGGCAATTTTATTTTCAAGATTAAATATTTTGTCTTCATTGTCTGAGGTTCAGTCTTCCAAGTGGTCTAGTCTTTTGGTGATGCTTTCCATTGAGTTTTTTATTTGGTTTATTGTTTCCTTCATTCCAAGGATTTCCATTTAGTTTTCTATTTGAGAATCCCTATCTCTTTGTTGAAATGATCTTTTGCTTCCTGCAGTTGCTCTTTCAGCTGCTTATTGATATAATCATTCATTGCCTGCATTTGCTCTCTTATCTCATTCTTTGCTTCATGAATCAACTTAATCATGTATAATCTGAAGTCCTTTTCTGACATTTCTACTAACATACTGTCATTGGATTCTACTAATATAGAATCTAGATTTGTTTGGATCATTTTCTTCCCTTGTTTTTTCATGTTGTTCATGTAACTTCCCCTCTAGCATTGCAGATCTGGGGTATTGCCAATTTCCCCCTAGAGGCTGACAGTGGCCCTATAGGTCTCCAATAGCTTTTCTTTAGTAGGAGATCAATATTAGCAGTGCCCAATCCAGACACTAGGCCATCATAGAACAAATAGCCCCTATGAGGACAGTATCAATATTGTCATAATAAGCATAAAGAACATGGTTGCCATTCAAGAATCCTATACCCAGTGAAACTAACCTTCAGATTTAAAGGTGAAATAAAAATCCTTCCATGATAAACAAAACTTAAAAGAATTTACAAATAGAAAGCCTGCACTGCAGAATGTTCTCAACAAAATAATCCATGAGGAGGAAATGAAAAATAACAATGTAGGTCACCAAAGGGAGGATGTGCCTTAGAGAAAAACTACTCAAAGAAGAAACCAAGCCAAATTAAAAAACAAAAATAAGCCCAAATGACTGGGAATACAAATCATATCCCAATAATAACCCTGAAATTTAATAGCCTAAACTCATCATTCAAAAGACATAGACTGGCAGAATGGATTAAAAAGAAGCACCCAAAAATATGCTGCCTGCAAGAGAGTCATTTCATGGAAAAAGACATCCACAGACTAAAGGTGAAAATATGGGAAAAAACCTACCATGCACATGGACTCAGTAAAAAAGCGAGGATTTCCATCCTTACATCAGTTAAAGTGGACTTCAAACCAAAGTTAGTCAGAAGGGATAAAGGACATTTCATACTGCTTAAGGGAACCATAAATCAGGAAGACATAATGATAGTAAATATTTATGCCCAAAACAATGGTGCGTCACTACACATCAAACAAATCCTTCTCAATTTCAAGAATCAAAGAAACCACAACACAATAATTCTGGGTGACTTTAATGCACCACTTTCACCATTAGATAGATCTTCCAAACAAAAACCAACCAAAGAAACCATAGAACTCAATAACACAATCAATAACCTAGACTTAATAGACATATATAATATAATACATCCATCAACGAGCAAATACACTTTTTCTCAGCAGCACATAGAACCTTCTCGAAAATAGACCATATGTTATGCCACAAAGAAGCGCTTAGGAAAGGCAAAAAAATAGAGATAGTGCCTTGTGTTCTATCAGATTATAATGGACTGAGAGTAGAAATCAATGACAAAATAAAAAACAGAATTTACTCCAACACCTGGAGACTGAATAATATGGTATTGAATGAAACATTGATAACAAAAAACATCAGGGAGGAGATTAAAAAATTCTTAGTAGTCAATGAGAATGATGATACCACATATCAAAATCTCTGGGACACTATGAAAGCGGTACTAAGAGGAAAATTCATTGAATGGAGCGCATTCCAGAAAAGAAAGAAGAGTCAACAATTAAATGATCTAACATTACAGCTCAAAGCCCGAGAAAAAGAACAGAATAACAACAAAAGTAGTAGAAGACAGGAAATAATTAAAATCAGAGCTGAAATCAATGAAATTGAAACAAAAGAAACTATTCAAAATATTGACAAAACAAAAAGTTAGTTCTTTGAGAAAGAAAACAAAATAGACAAACCCTTAGCCACACTAACAAAGAGAAGGAGAGAGAAGATTCAAATTACTAAAATTCATGACGAAAAAGGGAATATCATGACAGACACCACTGACATACAGAACATAATGAGAAGCTACTTTGAAAATCTGTATTCCAACAAAATAGAAAGTATCAAAGACACTGACAAATTTCTAGAGACATATGCTCCTCCCAAACTGAACCAGGAAGACATACACGATTTAAACAGATCAATATCCAGCAATGAAGTAGAAGAAGCCATTAAAAATCTATCATCCAAGAAAAGCCCAGGACCAGATGGATTCTCAGCCGAGATTTACAAGACCTTCAAAGAAGAACTCATTCCAATACTTCTCAAAGTATTCCAGGAAATAGAAAAGGAGGGTACCCTACCAAACTCATTCTATGAAGCTAAAATCACCCTCATACCCAAACCAGGAAAAGACACATCAAGGAAAGAAAATTTTAGACCAATATCCTTGATGAATATAGATGCAAAGATCCTTAACAAAATATTGGCAAACCGTATCCAAAAGCATATTAAGAAAATTGTGCACCACGATCAAGTGGGGTTCATTCCTGGAATGCAACGATGGTTTAACATCCCTAAATCAATAAACGTAATCCATTATGTCAATAGACTTAAGGATAAAAATCATATGGTTATTTCAATTGATGCAGAAAAAATGTTCGACAAAATACAACACCCTTTCATTTCAAAACACTAGAAAAAATAGGGATAGTAGGAACATACCTGAACATTGTAAAGGCTATTTATGCTAAGCCCATGGCGAACATTATTCTTAATGAAGAAAAACTGAAACGTTTTCCTTTAAAAATGGGAATAAGTCAAGGATGTCCTCTTTTACTACTTCTATTCTACATTGGCCTCAAAACTTAGGCAGACCAATTAGTCAGACTTACGATATTAAAGGGGTACAAATAGGAAAAAAGGAACTTCAGATGTCACTATTTGTGGATGACATGATTCTATATTTAGAGGATCCAAAAACTCCCCCAGAAAACATCTAGACCTCATCAATGAATTCAGCAAAATAGCCAGCTATAAAATCAACACACATAAATCTAAAGCATTTTAATATGCAAGCGATGAATCATTTGAAAGTCAAATGAGAAAAACAACTCCATTTGCAATAGCCTCAAAAAAAATAAAATAAAATACTTGGGAATCAATCTAACCAAAGAGGTAAAAGATCTGTAAAATAAAAAATACAAATATTGAAGAAAGAAATAGAGGAACACCTTAGAAGATGGAAAGATCTCCCATGTTCTTGGATAGGCAGAATTAATATTATCAAAATGGTCATACTACCAAAAGTGCTATACAGATTCAATGCTATTCCAATTAAAATCCCAATGATGTACCTTACAGAAATAGAGCAAGCAATCATGAAATTCATCTGGAAGAATATGAAACCCAGAATAGCTAAAGCAGTCCTTATCAGGAAGAATGAAACAGGGGGTATCACAGTACCAGAACTTCAACTACACTACAAAGCAATAGTAACAAAAACAGCATTGTATTGGCACCAAAACAGACAGGTTGATCAATGGTACAGAATACACGACACAACACAATCCCAAATAAATACAATTTTCTCATACTAGACAAAGGTGCCAGAAATATGCAATTGAGAAAAGATGTCCTCTTCCACAAAGAGGTGCTGGGAAAACTGGAAATCCATATGCAACAGAATGAAACTAAACCCATATCTCTCACCCTGCACAAAAATCAACTCACAATGGATCAAGGGCCTTGAAATCTGACCAGAGGCCCTGCATCTTATAGAAGAAAAAGTAAGTCCAAATCTTCATCTTGTTGACTTAGGATCAGACTTCCTTAACAGGACTCCCATGACACAAGAAATAAAAGCAAGAATCAATAACTGGGATAGATTCTAACTACATAGCTTTCTCTCCACAAAGGAAACTATCAGCAATGAGAAGAGAGAGCCTACAGAGTGGGAGAATATCTTTGCCACTCACACGTAAGACAGAGCACTAATTTCCAGAATACATAAAGAACTCAAAAAACTCTACATCAGGAATACAAATAACCCAATCAACAAATGGTCTAACGATATGAACAAATGCTTAACAGAAGAAGATCTACAAATAATCAACAGACATATGAAAAAGTGTTCACCATCTTTAGTAATAGAGAAATGCAAATCAAAACTACCCTAAGATTTCATCTCGCCCAAATTACATTCGTGATTATCTACAATACAAGCAACAATAAGTGTTGGAGAGGATGTGGGGAAAAAGGTACACTCATACATTGCTGGTGGGGATGCAAATTAGTGCAGGCACTCTGGAAGGCAGTGTGGACGTTCCTTAGAAAATTTGGAATGGAATCACCATTTGACACAGCTATCCCACACCTCAGCCTATCCCCAAAGGGCTTAAAATCAGCATATTACAGAGATACAGCCACATCAGTGTTCATAGCTGCTTAATTCACAGTAACCAGATTGTGGAAGCAACCTAGATATCCTTCAATTGATGAATGGATAAAGAAACTGATATATATATATATATATATATATATATATATATATATATATACACACATACAATGGAATATTACTCCACAATAAAAAAATAAAATTGTGGCATTTTTAGGCAAATAGATGAAATTGGAGAATATCATGCTAAGTGAGATAAGCCAATCTGAAAAAACCAAAGGATGAATGATCTCGCTGATAAGCGGATGAGGACACAAAATGGGAGGTGTGAGGGGGACAAGAATTGAGGGAGGAGATACTGTGTAGAGGGAAAAGAGGGGTGGGAGGGGTGGGGGAAGGAAAAAATAACAGAATGAATCAAACATCATTACCATATGTAAATGTATGATTATGCAAATGGTATGCTGTTACTCCATGTACAAACAGAAACAACATATATCCCATTTGTTTACAATAAAAATAAATTAAAAAAAAAATACCAGGCAGTGGTGTAGCTGGGTCATGTGGTAGTTTGTTTTTTGCTTTATTGAAAAATTTCCATATTGTTTTCTGTAGTGGCTGTACTAATTTACATTCATACCAACAGTTCATGAGTTCCTTTTCCCCCCACATCCTTGCCAGCATTTGTTATTTGTGGTCTTCATGATTGCTGTCCTGACTGGAGTTAGATGGAATATCAATGTAGTAATGATTTATATTACTCTGATGCCAAAAAAATGAGTATTTTTTCATAAGTTGTTATGTTTGAAAAAAAAAGAAAATATGTTTACCATCTTTAGTAGTAAGAGAAATGGAAATCAAAACTTCCCTAAGATTCCATCTCACCCCAATTAGAATGGTGATTATCAAGAATACAAGCAACAATAGGTGTTGGAGAGGATGTGGGGAAAATAGTACACTCATACATTGCTGGTGGGACTACAAATTAGTGCAGTCACTCTGGAAAGCAGTGTGGAGATTCCTCAGAAAGCTTGGAATGGAACCACCATTTGACCCAGCTATCCCACTCCTCGGCCCATACCCAAAGGACTTAAAATCAGCATACTACAGAGATACAGCCACATCAATGTTCATAGCTGCTCAATTCACAATAGCCAGATTGTGGAACCAACCTAGATGCCCTTCAATTGGATGAAGAAACTGTTGTATATATATATATATATATATATATATATATATATATATATATATATATATATATACAATGGAATATTACTCAGCCATAAAGAATGATAAAATAATGGCATTTGCAGGCAAATGGGTGAAATTGGAGAATATCATGCTAAGTGAGATAAGCCAATCTCAAAAAACCAAAGGACGAATGATCTCGCTGATAAGTGGATGAGGACACATAATGGGAGGTGGGAGGAGGGTAAGAATTGAGGAAGGAGGGACTGTATAGAGGGAAAAGAGGGATGGGAGGGGTGGAGGGAAGGAAAAAATAACAGAATGAATCAAACAGCAATACCCTAGGTAAATGTATGATTATGCAAATGGTATGCTGTTACTCCATGTCCAAACAGAAACAACATGTATCCCATTTGTTTATGATAAAAATAAATTTTAAAAAAGAGCACATAATAATCTTACATATTATGTTCCTAAGGAGTGCCAAATATAGCTTCTTCTTATACAGCCCTGCCACATGATTTTCAGGCATTTTGTGGAGGTTGGTCGGGTGGCCTACATCTCCTTTGGGCCTCATGCTGGAAAGCTGGTTGCAATTGTAGATGTTATTGATCAGAACAGGGCTTTGGCTGATGGACCTTGCACTCAGGTATGGAAATAGGCCATGCTTCTCAAATGTGTGCAGCTCACTGAATTCATCCTCAAGTTCCCTCACAGTGCCCACCAGATGTGTGTTTGACAAGCCTGGCAGAAGGCAGATAGACCCAGAAGAAAGAATAAAATAGATGTATTGACATGGGGGTTCAAATGAGCAATAATAAGGAGGTGTAAAGGGAGAGAAGATAGAGAAAGGAGGAAGGCCCTAAACCTATGACAAAAAGACCAAGTCAGTACTCTCCTATGTTTCCAGGATCTGGCTCTGAGGCCCCTTCTCTTCTGATAAGCCTGTTAATTTTTAATTTGCTCTTCAAAAAACCTGCTGCTTGCTTGGTATTTTTCTGTACTGTTCAATTCTTTGCTGGATAAAGACAACTAAGTCAATGGTAACAAAAACCATCAGAAAATTTAGATAAAAATTATTCAAAGGCTAGTTTTATGGCCTAGTGGTGCAGCACTTGCCTAGTATGTGTGAGTCATTGTGTTCAATTCTATGCACTACATAAAAATAAAGTTACTAAAAAAGTATATAAGGTCTATACTATATCCTGAAAACTGCACAATACTTAAAGAAATTGAAAAGACCTAAAAAATTGAGAAATATATCATGATCATAGATAAAAATATTTGTTATTGTTATAAATCTCAATTCTTCCTTATATTGGGTTATAAATTATTGTAACTCCAAACATAACCCCATCAGGTCTTTTTGTGGACACTGAAAATTTGAATCTAAAATGAACTAAAAGAGCAAAAAATACAGAAGAGTCAAAACAGCAGAAAAGAAGAAAGTTGGAGAAATAACATTATCTAGTTTCAAGCTTATTGTGAAACTCAGCAAACAGCACAGTGTGCAAGGACAAAGAGACCAAGTGAAGATAACAGAGGACCAAACAGACCCACACCTAAGTAAGTAGGTAAGTAAGTTTTGACAAACATGCCATGTCAATAGAAAAAGGAGAATCTTTTCCACAAATGGTGTGGGAAAAAATGTGTAACCATATGCCAAGAAAAAAAAAAAGCAGTCTCAAGCTTTGCCTCACACACTATGCCCAATTAAATGGTAATGATTATAGATCTAAATGTAAGTATTAAAACTATAAAACATTCTCAAATAAGACATAAAAATCATCAAGACCTTGGTTTTGGATGACTTTTTATGTAAAATACAACAAGCACGAACTGCTAAGAAATAGGGGACTGGGTGTACCTCAGTGATACAGCACTTGCCTAGCATGCATAAGGGCCCTGGGCTCAATTTCCAGTACAAAGACATTTACAATAAATGGAAGGATTAACCATATACAAGGACTAGTGACAATGTGGAATGGTTACATCTTTCTGCACACTTCTGAAAATGTAAAGTTACTATCTCTTTGACAAACAGTTTGGCAGACTCTTAAAGTATACATCAATCTCATGGGCAACATATTTTACTCCTGGGCATTAATCAAGAAAAATGCAGAAAGAGTTATACACAAAGACCACAGAGAAATGTTTGCAACAACTGCATTGATGAGACCTAAATTCTGCATGTATATCAAATGTGAATAAATGTATAAATAAACAAAATTTTAATATACACAAAGAAATAATCAGTACTAAAATGGAAAAAATGGATACACACATGAAACTTGAAAAGACACAGCAACACTCTCTTGCAAACAAGAAGGCAATAAAGGGAGAGCAGGAAATTCTGGGGGGAATGGATACATTTATTATTCTGGATGTGCTGAAGATTCCCAAGGGCACAACCTAATTTTTTTATAACCTCCTTTTTTTTTATAAATCAATTATATCTCAATAAATTATAAGGATAAAAACATGTCAATTCATGTAGTACAAGTTTCACTAAAAAACAAAGGGACCAAAGAACTAAAGGAAGATAACCACAAGAACAAAACAATTATTTCTAAAAAGTAAAAAAAATTTATATACACACAAGTCACTGTGAGCTCCAGAGCATAGAGAAAAGCAATGATACAGAACAGCATTTTCAAGGCAGATCCTGGGACAACAGAGCTGCTTCTAGGGTACCATAGGTTCAAAGCTGTTTTATTGTAATAGCAAAATGCTGTTTGCCTTTTTATATTCTAATTCTCTCAGAGTATAGAGTTGACTTTTCCACAAGTTACATGATACAAGTTGAAAATAAAATGTATAAAGGGGGGGGGTTTCCAACTGGGTTCTAACTAATCAAACAGCAAGATTTGCAAAATTTTACAATACCACTCTATCCATTGATTTTTTGTATTAAAAGTATACTTTATTGAAAATACTGTGTCTTAACATGTAATATGTTTAAAATATTTTAAGTGAACGTAATCTAAATCCTCAGTTTTGATTCCTAACAGGGCAAATATTGAGAGATAACCTAAACATAAATTTAAATCTTGAAATATTCAGTGTTGGATAAGGGCTATTAATCTACCATCAAGGACCTCTTCAGCAGGTCCCTTGAAAAGGACAATTGCACTGCTAAGTCATGGCCAAGCACCCTGATAGAGGATTCCCACATTCCATAGAGATGTTCCTCCACATGTCCGGTGCAGGTATGGATGCTTCAGACCATGCCTGGGTCATAAAAAGCTCAGCACAGGAATCCACACTCAAACTTTAGAAACAGGTATACAATCTAACATTGTCACACAAACCAACATATGATTTGCATTGTGTGTATCTTAGATGTTTTCATCTCATTTTTCTACATATGCATTTTTATTGTATTTTATGAGTGTTGTTCTACAACAGTTTGGAAAAGTTTAAAAACTGTCTTTCACCTCTAGAACCATGGAGAAACAGTGAAATACATATGTTTCAATAAGTAGCAATTGGTATGATCCCTAAAGTAAAATGTTATGAGTAGAAATTAATTCTACTTTATTAACAACAATCTTTATATAAATTATTTCTAATTATCAATGCAATCACACAATGAATTGGCAATGACAAAGAAAACTATGCATACATTTTTAGTGAAGAACTTTTCCACCAGAGAAATGAAAATTTATACTCCATTTGTGTGAAATAAATCAAAATGCATTCTGCTGTCATGTATAGCTAAATAAACAATAAAAAGAAAAAATAAATAAAGAACTTTTCCATGTGTCTCATAAATGGATTGATTTTAAGAAGCTCACCTTTGCTATGTTCTGGAAATAAAAAAAATCTATTTACTAAAAATTAAAAAAAAATTTCATCATGTTTCAATAAATCAAAGGGGAAGGGAAGGATAAGACCCACTAAAGAACCTGGAAAGCAAACCTCCCAGGGTGTTTAGATACAAGAATTAGGTAAAACACTCCACCTCCTTTCTCAAACAGGTTTATTCCTTATTTGGATCAGCTTCCTGTAAGCAAAAATAACCTACATGGTTTCAGCACCATCATAAAAACAGAAATAACTGGGATAGAATCAGATCTCAATAGGATCAGCAAGCTTTCCTTTATTCTGCAGTGCAGTCAATCAATTATGCATTGTAAGTACTCATTTTCTGGGTAGATAAAATGACCTTTGGTTATAGAAGTATCTGAGTTTTGTAGTTTACAATAAAGATGAAATAATCATCAGAGACTGAGGCATAATGTGTTGGTTTGGGTGGTCAAGAAAGACATAAAAAGTTCAAAACTCATTGTCACTGAGAAAAACTCAGAACTCAATGTTCAGTTCTTCCTTTCTTCCTCTGGGACCCACTGTTACCCAGAGATTCATTATTTTTCTCCTTCCAGGGTTCATCACTAATGGGAAAGGGTAAAAATACAAGGCTCAGAATTTCAGTGTTTTCCTCCTCCCTTCAGGAGGAGGAAATTTTGTCACCAATAATATGTAGATAACAATAGTAGTCGGGAAGGGATGAAAGTTTACTTTTTCCATTGGGCCAAATGTGACTGGGAAAGGATTTATTTGGAGAGGTATGGCTAATTTTCCTCTCTCCTCCGAAGTCACACTGTTCATTTTCCTGGGCATTGTCCTGTAAGAATGTTATTTTCTATAACCCTATACTTCCTATCAAAAAAATAATGAGGATTTTCTCATAAAAGTGTCCATGATTAACAGAAGCCCTGATTGTAGCTCTTGATTTGCTGCTTACTAGTTTCAAGGCCATTGACATATCCCTTAATTTCTCAGCACTTCCATTTTGTCACCAATAATATGTAGATAACGTTTTCTTTAGGCCTTGTGAGAATTGTGGAAGATGATGAACGTAAGAGCTCTTTTTTAAAATGGAAAAATATGTCAATCATTTTGTGAGGTCAAAATGTTACTACTGATGAGAGTTCACTGTGGGTACCAGGCTGACACCTTGAGCTGCTCTCTCTATTATTGCTGACACATTCCTGGTTCTGAGTGGGGAAAGAAACTGAGGGTCATCACAGTCTCTCCTGTCACCAATTCTGGCTTCCTGTGCAGAACATGTGAGGGACAGGATCATGAATTAGGATCCAGCAGTGTAGATGATCTACCTGAATTCAACCTGTGCTTTGCCACTTCTTAGATATGAACGGGACAACTTACACATCCTTTCTCAATGTTACACTTCTATTACAAATATTCTTTTCAGTTGTGACATTTAAAAATGCCCATGTGTTCTGGAAAATGAATTAATTACATGTATTAGATTCTGGCTCTGTTATTGTTCACAATCATGGTGTGGAGAATGACTTAGTTTCCAATCACTGCTTCAAAACAATAAGCAGTCCCCCCAAAACAAAAAACAAAAAGCAAAACAATATTCCCTGCTGGACCCTAAAATTATTCTGCCATGGTCTAAGCCACTCTGGTCTGCTGGAGTCCACTCCCTCCTTCAGCTGCCTGCATATGAGGATGTGGATTCAGATGCACAATTGCTAAGCAGTGAGGAGTCACAATCTGCCAGGTCAGGAGCCCTGATCTGCTCTTGACAACCCTAACCAAGTGTCCAAGTGTAACCAAAAGTCAGTCCTTGTCCCCAATGTCAATTCAATAATGAGGACATGGTTTTGAGATAAGTAAAAAGAAATTTTATTGCTTTGCTAGCAAATGAGAAGCACAGGGGACTCCTACTCTAGAGACTGTGATTCTCCCCATCTGAAGAAACAAGGGGATATTTTTTATTTTTTAAGTTGTGGACACATAAAAAAAAATTATTTTTATGTGGTGCTGAGGATTGAATCCAGGACCTCACATATGCTAGGAAAGTGCACTGCCAAAGAGCCACAATGCAGCCCTGAAAAAGGGTACATTAAAGGGGCTATTCAAAGGTTACATTTTAAGTGTGCCCTTACAGTGAATTCCAGGATGCCCAGATGATGTGTTAACATTCACTATTTAATTTCAAAGATATTCACTTCCTAGATCCTCTGACAGATATCTCCTTCCTGTGGAGCCCAGATAACTGAAGGTAATCTTGTTGCCTGCCCCCAGGATAGGGAGGGAAAAGAGGGAGAACAGGAAAAATGAAAACATGTCCCTTTAAAAATAAGCCTCAGAGCTATATTCAACAGGTGAAGTGAACCACTGCTACATTTCCCCATAGTTAATTTCTATATTTATTTGTATGGAAAAATGTGCAATGACATTTTCAAGATGCTTCCTGCTGAGAGATGGCAAAGTCAAAAAGAAGTGACCTAAATTTTTTGTTTTCTGTCAGGTTTGGTATGGACAGTTAAGGGTTTTCAGCGTTATAGCAGTCCAGATGTCCATGGTGGTAGTTGGCAGGTGACTGAAAAAAGTACATATAGGGCAAGATTCATGCTAGGAAAATAAACAAGACAGTAATGCATTATTTTTTTGTGTGTGTGTAAAAAATTAACACAAAAGTAATTAGTGTTTCAGCCAGTTTCTAAAACACAGGAAAACTTGTGTGTCTAGAATCCTTTGTGATACTTATTAGGCATTTACATATTAAAAACCCTTTTTTACAGCCTCCAGCTTCACTTACTTTTGGTACGGTTGTCACAGTGTACATTTTAAGTTATCTTAAAAAAAATCATTGTTTTTTTTCTTTTAGTTGTCCCTGTAGGACTGTACTCAGGCTATACTCTCCTGCCAGGTGTTTAAGACCAAGCTGGTAAAAACTCACCTTTTTCCTATCTATTATTAAGAGTCAGCTGAGATTCCTTAGAGATCACTCTTGAAGATGTGTGTGAAGCATCCTGGCTCCTCTAGCTTTCCTCTAGCAGTGGTGCCTGTAAGCTTGAGGGTGAGATCTGGTGGCCAAACAAAAGTGGATAGAAATGGCCAAAGCCAAGCTTTATTGGAATTTGACTCTCATGTGAAATTCTCAGTCCTCTGGGGGTACAGGTCAGGCTACAGAGCCAGAGAAAATCACACATGGCCCAAACTGGGGTCTTTATAGCCCAGAATAGGCAGGGGTCCCGCTGAGTGATAGGTGGACATAAGGGTCAGTGGGGTTTATCTGTCTGTGTTTTATTGGTTGGTCTTTGGTGCACTGCCCACTGCCTTAGTTGTTCTGCTCTCTCCCATGTAACCACTTAAATCCTGACCAAGTGCCAAGTGCCAGAATGGGTCAGGTCATGGTCTTGATGACAATATGTTGCTTGTCTTGGAAACATCAGGGACATTTCTGTCTCCAATGATTCTCCTCTTGGCAGAATGTGAACCATTAGCTGGCTTTCTGTTCTCTAGGGTCTTCTGGTCTTCCTGATTGGCAGATTAGGTGACTCCCTGGAGTTTCAGTGCCCTGACACAGGACATAGTGGTCCCTCTTGTTATTTTCTGGGTACTGCTGACCTAAGAGGGCAAGGGCCAAATATTGTCAGCTTTTTCCTTGGTCCATTAATCTCCTTGACTTTGGCCTCCAAGTTTTTGGTTTAAAACACCCAGCAAGCCAGGTTCATCAGTCTAAAAGAAGGAGTGTAATTCTACGGTTATTTATCCCTTCTAATTAATTGGGGTCTGTATTAGTACTGGAAGTCAGCCTTACATCCTGCCTATTCTCTGTGGATGATGGCCTATTATCTCAAATTAACTCAGGTCTTTATATCAGAAGTTACACTTCTGTAAGGCACTAACAGATTACAGCTAAAGTTTACAACAAAAATACAAAATGAAATTAACAGTAACAAAACCACATTCTGTTTGTATAATTGCTACAGTCCAAGAAACATTTTTTTAAGAATCTCAAACCTTATTTAGTTATATTATATCCCTATTTATTTTGAGGTCACAGTAATCTTTACAACAACAAAAAAATCCATCTTCTGAATACAACTTTAAATGAGTAGAAGTCAAGCATATTTTGGAGCCATTCTAACATGGAGTAATGTGGTAGGCAGAGCTCTATCTCAGGAAAGGTGGGGCTCTTCATAAATAAGAATATAACATTACATCTGAAACATGAATCAAAGAACAGCTAAGAGAGATTTTATCCCTTTTTGTGGGAAAGTGGCAAAATGTTTTCATATTTTACAATATCCTTTAAACAGATCAGGCTCTCATTATCTCTTAAATATACCTTTAAATTTCTACCCCAGTGTAAAAAGTAACAAATGATTACATACATATTATAGATAACAGGTCCAGTTACAGAACATTAAATTATATTTTTGGGAACAGGGTGATATCTGTGTAGCTAACTGTCTTAATCACCAGGATGCAGGCAGTTGCGACTGCACCCTCAAAAGCAAATACAGCGCAAACAGGACTGCTGGGACCCTGTGCTTATCGAGGTTGTTAAGAAATATTTGTCTGAGGAATGTGCAGCTGCCTAGAAACCTTATCTATCAAGGACAGGGGGGCCTAACTCCAACTCATCTCCTGCATAGTTCACCCCTTCCCTCCTCCCTTCTTCCTCTAGGACTATTCAGTTCTGGTGGGACCCAATGAGAATCAAATAGATTGGCAGGACCCAACCAGAGGAGGACTAATGTTTAGCTGTTCAAATGTTAACCAATTAAAAAGATCACTGTAAAACTGTTTGCTTTTCATTATAAAAAGCTTGATAAACAAAGGCTCAGGGCCTCTTAGAGTCATGGGTTACCGAGTGCTTGGAGGACCAGGCTCGAGCTTGCTAATAAATGACTCTTTGTTGCTTGCATTGATTGTGGTCTCTGGTGGTCTTTGTGGGGTCTTGAGCCGCTGGGCACAACATATGGGGGCTTGCCCTGGATACCCCAAGCCCACCCAGACACCTGATCATAGAGTCATAAGTGACATCATTGGCCAGTGAGTAAGGCATTGCCGTATTTCTGTCTGGATTACCTGCAGGTTCTGGCTCTGGGCTGGCAAAGTCCTGGTGGACATACTATAGGACTCCAGCAGGGTCTCGAGAGACGTCCCCTCCACCCATCTGGGCAGGCTTTGTGCTGCATCTGGGGGACTCTGTCGCATCTGGGCTTTTATTTTTGTCGACAAAATACCAACTAGCCAACTTTGATCTAGTGCGCTATATGTCTGCCTGTTTGTGTATTGTACCATACAGTCTTTACTCTTGTCTCATATTAAATTCTTTATTGTGTTAGTCCAATCTTAGGCTTAAGGATACTCATTTCAGGGTACTTTACAGTCCTTTTCCTTGTTTCTAACAGATTTCTTTACTCCAATATCCCTAGGCGGAGAGCTCAGCAGATCCATTCCCCAAAAGTAGTGGGAAATAATGTTTTGTGATTTTCTGCATTCAAACCTAACCTGATTTCTCAACCAGAAACAAAAAAAAGATTAAAAAGTCCTGGGCAATCCCCCCCCCCACCACCTGGCCTTGCTGAAGCCTGCATTGGAATGTAAACTGTAGCAGTCTCAGCGGGACAGGGGAGAGTAACCTGAGAGAAAAAAAAAAAAAAAAGTGTTCGTGTTAAATTCCTGGACTGCTACACAGAACTAACTCATTTTCTAGGATTCTTATTTTGTTTTGTTTTTCTTTAATGCTGTATTTCTGAGCTCTTAATTATGATCCTACATACCTAGATTAATGATTTTTTTGATCAGTTCTATTTTTATCCAACTCTAGAGTTATTTTTAAACATCTGTGATTGTTCTCCAATAAGTAAAGTACATCTTTTATGTGCCACCACCCAGGAGGAATATCAAAAGGCCATTGCAGAACTCCTAAACTTCTTAGCTAATAGGAATTAAAAGATCAAAAAATAAAGCTTAATTATGTCATCAACAGGTTCAATACTACAGAAAATAGCCACTATAGGACAATATTCTGCCCCAGGAATATCAAGAAGGGGCCTTACTTCAAGCTCTTGTCCTCAGCTTACCTATGAAGCAAGATTTAACCTGTTTGTCACAAGGGGAAAAATAAATCCTGGATAATCAGCCATAGGCAGCTCAATAACCAATGGCATATCTCAGTGAGGAACTTAGCAAAGTAGCTTTATTCTCAAAAGTAATGGAAAATAAGGTCTCATAATTTTCTTTAACATCCAACCTGTCCTGATGAGATGGCTAAAATGCCCTAGGCACAAGGTTTCTGTTAAAACCTGTTAGATCCTTCCAAATCTCAGTAAAGGTTTACATTGAAATGTAAATAAAGGAAGCCTAATAGCTCAGTAGGAGACTGGTCTCAAACCCAGGGGGGAAAAAAAGGTAAAAAGAGTCTTATCTGAACTCCAGCAAAAGTAAATTTTATGGTGTTTTACTAAAGTAATTAATGGTCATATCATTTTTCCAGGACTTTTGTTTTTTCAATTCTATATTTTTTGAGCTCATGATTTTTTTGATCAGTTCTATTTTTTATTCAACTAGAATTTTTAAACATCTGTTACATTGCAATGGAGATTCACCTATAAAGTTACAAGGCCTTTGATTTTGTGTTATTTGTTTTTGTGTCTGATGTCATGTTTTGTCTGTATCAAAATTGAGCACTCCTAAAATTGAAATTTAAAAATGGATCCAAATACTTTTATTCACATGATTTTAAAGGGTTTCATTTAAATTGGGTAAACTAATAAAAGTAAAATGTCTTTAAAAATAATTTGCAAGTCTCTAAGTGGTCAAACTAATGAAATGTTGATGTTAAACAATGTCTAATATCAATTGTTTCTAGGACTTTTCTTCAACAGGAAAGAGACAGCAAATACTGTTTAGGACACTTGTCTGATATCTTGGTTTTGCAGAATAAGTGAATTAAATTTAACATGTATAGGACTACTCAAATGTGTTTATAAAGACATCTGATTAATTTGCAAAGTTAAAATGCTAATTGTTAAATAACATTAAGTACTCTTAAGTCCTTAAATTCCATGGGGTATCATACTTAAACATTATTGGTGTTTTCATAGGTTGATAAATTAAAAAGTGTTTAAAATTACTTTGTGTCATTACTAAAAACAAGGTTATTAAGAGTTATGTCCTAACAGGTAAAACCCCAATCCAGAGAGTGAGCATTCCATCTGCTTCCTTACCACTTCCCCCTGCTCCGCCTGCAGTTCTGCAAAGCTCCAAGGAGCTCTTAGATTTGGATTTAGAGTTACCATCTTCCCTCTCACTGTGTTTCAGTTTGAGTACTATAAACAACAAAGTATTTTATCTTGTTAAAATAGAGTTATTTATCTAAATTCAGAAATTTCATGACAGTTGTTTCAGAATGTGAACAAAAAGGTGTTGACAGAAAGGAAAGAGAAAATAAAAGGTTCTGGGTATGGAAATATATTTAGTAAAAGGGAAAAGGAAATGTTTCTGGGTAAGAAAGTGTTTATGTGATGAAATACATAAAGGTCTAAGTAAATGCTAAGAAAGTCTGTGTGTAAGTAAAGAGCAAATGTCAAGAAGTTTGCATGAAACTAAGTTGGTTACAAGTATGTGAGACAATCAGTTAAAGCTGTTTAAGGTTTTTCCTAAGGTGAAATACTAATGTCCTGATAGAAACCAAAGTCTAATCTATTTGGTAAAATGACATGGTAAAATGACAAGGATTTGAAACACTAATTTACTCTTAACTCTGTGTCTATTAAGTTTTATTCTTTAGAACAATTAGTCTTAAAAATTGAAGTTTATACAATTATGATTAAACAACTGTTAAGAGTATTGTACTATGTTACAGAGTCTACATTTTTCTTTAAAGACTAAATTTGGTAAAATATAGAAGTATCAAGGTAATTGTAAAATGATCACTCTTTGTATATTAAATGTGTTCATATTTTCCAGGTATACAAGTTTTTAAAGCAGGGAATTTATCAAGCACTGCTCTTCTCCAGAATATACTTGTCTGTAATGGTAATCTTAAACTTAAGGAGTACATTTTATTGGGGATTTATTTTTATCATTTAATGTTCTATTATGGGACCTATTATCAATAAAATGTATGTAAAATTGGTTACTTGTTTCACTGTGATATAAACTTAAATGTTAATGTATATCTAAGAGTTAGTGACAGCCTGATTTGTTTAAAGGTTCATATAGCAGAAGGTAAAAGCATTTAGATACACAAAAGAAAACTTAAAAGCTCTCTCAGCCTTTCTTTGATTGATTCCTGTTTTGGATATAATGTTAGACTGTGTTAACTAATGTTCATATAGACTCAGGAATCAATATATGTAAACTTCTTAAAATGACATGCACAATAGCAAAATGCACAATAGCAAAAATGGGACAACAATAACTGAGATTGGGGTCTCTGACCACATGACTGTAGCATGCCTGGTGCCTGGAAGTGTTCCTGTGTAGGGGCACAAGATGCCTAACTGCTGTGGCAGTTCCCTCCCTGGGGAGGCTCTGTACAGGATTCCTATCAGCTCTTACATTGATCTCAGGCACACAGCTCTTGGGCAGAGAAAAAAAATTGTTTTGCTAGATAACCAGTGTTTCATCAGCTCCCTTCTCTAGTTCCTGCCCACCTTACAGTAACTTTGGACAGTGGACTTCTTTGAGAGCTACACAGAGTTCCTAACATTGCACTTTGCAGTTGTGGAAAGAGTTACGTAGATGTTCTAGTCTCTGTAACTCTCCTGAAAACAAAGAACAATGCTTACATAGTCTTTAACCTAATAATAAGACATGTATAAAGATTGCTAACATAACTCTTTAGATCTGCATCTCGATCAGAGAACAGAGCGCCATCTGATCTCAGCTTAGTCTTCAAAATCTGTGTTTATAAACCTTTATTTTCTAATACTCCTTTGTCCCTCACTGAACTTGAAAATTTGGTCATGCTGGTCATGGCAAAAGGGGAAAAAATTAGCTTCAGGATTAAAACATTTTACTTAATATTTGTGAAGAGCCCTGCCTTACCTGAGATAAGGCTCTGCCTCATCATGCTGCATGTTAGAGTGACTCTAAAATAAGTTAGACTACAGCTTATTTAAAGTTATAGTCAAAAGATTGTTTTTTGTTGTAAAATAACTATGATCTCAAATAGGGGCTATAATGTGGTTCTCAGTCAAAATTCAAGATAGCTATTATACAAGCTGAATATGTTTTTACTCTTGATAATTTCATTTTGTAAAACTGTTGCCTGTTACTGTTTTGCAGAGGTAGCTGCTTCCAGAACATACAACCTAGGTAACTTGTGATAATAAGCCATCACCTATAGAACAGATAGTGGTAACTCCCAGTACTAATACAGATTCCAGTCAGATAAAAGGGTAAATAACTGTAAAGTTATAGACATTGAAGTTAAAGTCCAGTATTCTTATTTTATGACTGGTGAGACTGGCTTGCTGGATGATTAAGGTCAAACTTAGAAATTAGAATTAAATACAGAGACCAAGAAAAAAAACAATATCTTGCCCTCAAAGTCAGCCTGAACCCAGGGAATAAGGGGACTTCTCTAGGGAGCACTGCAACTCTGGGTCACACAATCTCCTGATCAAGGAGATTGTTGAGACCACTAGAGGATGAAAAATGACTCAGTACATCTGCTGCAGAGGAAAGTCATGGAAAAGGGAGACATCCCTGATGCTTTCAAGGAAAGCCACATCATCGAGAAGACCCTGCCTAACCAATGGCAGTGATGGAGCTAAGAAGCTGCTCTTAAGTTCTCTACAAGTGACCCCTGTGGGAACTCAGCTGACTCTTTAACAAGACAGGAAGCAGGTCAATTTGACCAGCTTGATCTTAGACACCCAGCAAAACAGTTAAAACCCAAAATACAGCCATTCTTGGGCATTTAAAAGAAATAATAGTTAAATGTAACTTAAGATGTACACTTGTATTAGCCCACTAGAATGAAAAGTGGAAGTTACAAATGATAAAAAGATTCTTCAGCAAATGTGCCTGATAACTATCAAGAGAAACTGCCAGAGTAAGAAGTTTTTAGTCAGTTTAAGACCTTCATAGGCTACACAGGTAGGCTTAATCTATGTTTGCTAGCATGATTACCTAGCCCTAAGTAACAGAAGTATAGAGATCTCTATAAACACAGGTTATATCAATAAAGTGATATTTTACAAAAATCAGATGACATTAAGTAGCTTAACTATATTTTCTGGGAACATCTATGATATTAGGAGTTAAATGTTGTGTTTACATTCCTGATAACCTGGACAATGTTAAAGTCCCCAAATAAAGGCCTTGTCCTCTCCAGCCTTTGCTCGGCCTAGTTATGGGAACAATTTCTCAGTTGTTCTACCTCCTGGTAAAAGATTGACTTCCATCATTTTCATGATACTCAGTGGCATGTTTCAGATGCTACAACATTTACTTTGTACTAATCTCCTTTAAGTACTCATGTCTTTTTGTTCTTCTCTCATAGAAGCACCTACCCCCAGATGACTTTATAACCTGCTCTTCCCCAGCCAGACTTCTACCTTGGACTCCTCCATTGACCCAATTTAAAAAAAAAAAAAAGAAAGAAACTCCAAGCTGCTTGCCCCACACCACCCACTTCCAGCTCGAAGAAGCCAGAGCGGTCATTGACCCCCTTCCCCAGCAGCATGGAGTTCCTAAGATTAGAGGGAGAAATAAAGTCAGAATTAAGAACAGGTAGTTAGTGTAGAAATAGGGGATCGGGTCAAATCGAGGAATTAAAGGCCATGAAACCCATTTGCTTCTGGAAGTTGGAGACTGCCTCTGGGAGAATAAAATGTTAAGGGTCTCCAAAGCTCATTGATTACCAAATTTACCTGCCTCTAAAGACTGTAAGCAAGGAGGTCTATGAGCAGCCCTAGGAGAAAAATGCTGTTTTTATATAGATCACTCTGGGATAATCAAGGATAATATGACAAAAGTCAGAGAAGGACAAACATACAGAATGCTGCTTTCACATTCACCTTCAATAATTCTATATTTTGCCTGTTTCTTGCTCAGTTCTTTCTTAAGGCATCAAGAACTTGGGCCATAGCCAGAACCCTAACAATAACAATACCTGATCACTGCAGTGGAAATATACATCTTTTAAACTGTGGGCAAAGAGGTTGAGGCAAGGACAAAAATTTAAAGACAAAAATGATGAGGAATAAATCAGTTACTTTAAAAGTTTAAACCTTGGTCACCATAGTTAAAAACAAGAGTGGCCTCAATATGAGACTGCCCAGACAATTGTTGGACAGATCCTTGTAGAAGCACTTTTTTTTATAAAGTTGTAGTGGTCTCTGTACAAATTGTGATCATGGCAGAATATTTTGTGATAGTTACTAACAAGTAACTGTTGCCCCCTCTGAGTCAGTATTTAGTTGTAACTGGGTTGAACTACCAGTCAGAGAAGAGGAGGCTAGAGTTTGGGATATCAGAACCATCTCTGCTTATTCCTTAGATTTATGGTCATCTTCACAGAGTGTAGGTGTAAGAGAAGAGGTATATAGTTGAGGCTGGTTTAAAAATACTTTTGTCTTTATTAAAAATCCCACTAAGTGACCACTGCACTGTTGCCAGCCCTTGCACTGAGCCCTGATTTCTGCCCCTCATGCCTGGCATTCACAAGAAGTTAGACTTGACACTGGCACCTGCTCAGGGTGACAGTTGCAGCAACACTGGATAGGTAGAAAACACCTGGATGTGGTGTCTATGACTTACCTCTAGTGTTTCATATCCATAAAGGAACAGAGGAACAATACCACTTAGCAGAACCCATAGAAAACCATGGGAAACTAAGGAGAAATCACTCTGCTGAGCTTGCTGCCCTATGTCAGCTCCCCCAATCCTTGGCATTTATCTGTTTTCTTGTTGCTATACCTTACACCTTCATAGAGACAGAGGTGTAGACCTCCCCACCCCTAGCTGTCTCAGACCCCAGGTGCACCAGTTTCTCCTGTGCTTTCAAGTATTTAGGCCTCTCAGTATCTTTTTTTATCCAGCAGAGGGCAGTGGTTCCTCATTTTCTAGTTTACTTTCCAACTAATGCCTGAGGTTCCAAAATATGGTTAACCATCCCTGACTTTGTAAACCCTGGGTGTCCCAGATCTGACTGTCGCTGTTCTTTGTCAAGAAGGTGCCAGAATCCACACTTACCCTTCACTCTGTTGGATGTCTTGCTCAACTCTTAGTTTCCAGGCTCTGCCACCCCATAAGTTCTCTGTGGAGTTTGGGTGGCTATGTCTGCAGTCAAGAAGGCATGAAACTGCTCAGTTAGCTTGTGGGAGGGGAAAGAACCTGTGGATTTCAAGAGTTGTCATTTGTCCTCCAATCTTCTGTCCAGTACTGTCTACATCTCAGCCTCAACTTTCAGCCTCAACTTTTTTTCAGGTCTTTCTCTGTGTGCTTTCACTTGCCCTCATCTCAGTGGAGAGGTACCAAAGAGTGTTTATGTCAAGACCTCTGCAGTAACCTGGTTCCTTTTGCAGGTATATTCCTCCTTATCAAACCCTCTCTACACACAGCTTAAGAGATTTCCATGCAATCACTCAGACCTCAGACCTCAGGCAGACTGCAGGTAACACATGCTCATTAAGATTAGAGTAAAAATGTCACAGGTGCTGAAGCTGTTGCACAGAGATGAGAGCACCATCTTCCTGCTCCCACCTCCACTTTTGTCAGGTTCTAGCTTTCCCAGTTGTCCTACACAGTAGCATGAGAAAAGGTGAGAACGTAAGTCCAGGCTACTCTGCCCTATCTCTTGTACCAGTGAGGTGAGATAAAGATTGGAAGCCAGTGGGTGAAGCTTTGAATTGAAGAAGTCATTTTTATGTATATGCTTTAAAATCTTTCTTACTTTTTTTTAATCTTTCAGTGTTGGGGAGTGAACCTGAGCTATACCACCCAAGCCTTTTTTTTCTTTCTTTTTCTTTTCTTTTTTCTTGGATATGATCTAATTAAGTTATCCAGGCTGACTTCAAACTTGAGATCCTCCTCAGCCTCCCAAGTCACTAGTATAATAGGAATGCACCACCATACCTGGCTAGTGTTTTGAAATGTTTTAATTTTGATATTTATGAACTTTATATGAGCAAATGTATCATTCCCAGTCCTTGCATGTGATAAAGAGCTCCATCAACAGAGGAGTACTTATGTCACTCATTTTAAACCATGACTAATTCATCCTTTTTCCTAGACTCCTTTTTGGAGAAGGAGTTGAAGAACTCCTGCCCAGGTACACTGACCTTGGCCCTGGTCATATCCCACTCATATTTGCCAGTCCTCTACTACCCATAACACTCCACCTGGACATTATCTGGGGTATACAAAGTACTAAATGCAGGCCCAGGTTCATGGACACCACTCCAGTACAGACACATGAGTCTGAAACTCCTTTCCCCACCACACCAGCACATCCAGTATGCTCATCAGCACCATTGTGATTTTCACTAGGAGAAACACCTGCTGAGGTGTATGGATGGTAAGATACCATTACCTTGAGACAACAACTTCACCCAATACATGTGGGACCACAGTGCGCCATCATCAGCAGTCCATGAAAACACTGATCATTAGCAAGGTAAAACTCAGGACAACTGTAACGATCAGTTGGGTAGGAGGCCAAAACTCCCCAAACAACTACCAAACACACAGTGGTATACCCAGTGGGCAACCATTCTCAAACCAAACCTAACTCACCCTCTTCTCCATCTGTCCTTCACACACCACAGCCAGAATGGAGCCCTATGAATCTATAGGGATCATTTTTTTATGTGGGAGGGTGAGTACCAGGGATGGAACTCAGGGGCACTCAATGACTGAGATACATCCTCAGTCCTATTTTGCATTTTATTTACACAAAGGTTCTCATGGAGTTGCTTAGCACCTCATTTTTGCTGTGACTGGTCTTTACCATGCTATCCCTCCTACCTTAGGCTCCTGACTGCTAGGATTACAAGCTTGTGCCACCACACCTGGCCACAGGGGGCTTATATTTATAGAAGAGTACACCTAATATAAGTTTGCTTGGATGTTCTGGGCTCCATTCACCTGGATCTGAGGGGTAATTCTTAGCCACAATCAACCTCGAAATAGGACATAGTATATGTCATACTGCCTCCCAGTGACTCTGCTTTTAGCTTTCTGCTGTTTAATTTTACACACATGATAACCAATATAAAATGAGAAAAAAATTCACAAACACACAAACAGAAAAACAAGAAAAATGAAACAAAACAAAAAACCCAAAGCTTACTGTATCGTTACTCACTTTATGACAATAGGCAAAAATTTAAGCAGACCTGATATGGTTGCTGGAAATATTTAAGTACAACTTATTTCTCTCTCTGTTTCACACACACATGAGATAGAATAGGTAGAATTTTTATTTTGAGGAAAGTAGTTCAGTCCTCAAAATTAAAAATATGGACTTCATGAGAAACTCCACTTACCTGATAGAAAAATAAAACCTTAGACAAGTGTATGAGAAATTAGACTAAATATTTAAAGGTTAGAAACAAAATCAGATACTTTCACATTTTCATTTAAGGAAGAGATGTTCTTCTAGGCCTTGCTAAATTCTTAATGCAATCTCTAGCAGTGCAGATCTGGGGTATTGCAGATTTCCCCCTATACGCTTATAGTGGCCCTATAGATTTCCAAAACCCTTTCTTTAAGGGGAGATCAATATTAGCAGTGCCCAATTCAGACAGTATGCAATCATAGACCAAATAGCTCCTATGAGGACAATAAAAAAATTGTCATAATAAACAGAATAAGAACAAATATCTTCAGTAAAACAAACAGATTTGTAATAAGGTCTGCAGTTTCAAATGGAGGACAAAGAAGATGCAGAGGGATGTAGAATGTGGTTGTTAATGGGATAGAAAAGAATATACAGAAGTTCCAGATAATAGAAAGGGTGAGAGCATAATCAAAAGAAATTGGATGTTAGCATGCAAAAAAGGGAGAAAGAGACTCTGAGGGAACAGGTAAACAAAAGGAAAAGAGAGCAAGAAAAGTAAAGGAATAAAAACTTAATTTTTTTCAATAAGGAGAAAAAAGAAAATCTATAGTATAACAGTCATATAGTAATGAAACCTCCAAGTCTTCAGTAGCCTAATGAATGAGAGGTACCTGACAATGAGCTTCAAGCCTCCAGCAAGTGTCTGAAGATGGGATTTACCCCACCTAAAGATCAGTGCTCCAGCTTCCAGGATTATCCAAAATGGCCACTCTGGCTTCAAAATGTGTTAGCAAATGGAGAGCTGCAGCTCAGGATGTGGCTGTGGTCAGCAGGAGGTCCTGGAGGCAGGATGCATTTGGTCAGGCAGGGGTTCTGCAGGTCAGGTGTGTTTGGTGTGGTTGTGGGATCCTGGAGGCCAGTTGCAATCAGTCGGTCTAGGGTCCCGGTGCTAGGGTGCATTTAGTTGGTCTGGGTGTCTTGGTGGCAGGGATCAGTCAGTGGATGTGAGGGTCCCAGAGGCAGGGAGTGATTGTTTGGGCTGAGGGCTCTTGTAGACGGTGCTCAATCAGTCCAGCCAAGGGTCCTATGGGGCCTGGCTGTTGTCTCAAAATGGTGGCAGCCATGTGTAATCAAAGCTGCAGGTACTGTAACAGTGAACTTCCAGGCAACAGCAGGGAGCTGATTCTCCACTGGCAGTTGGCGATCAGTTTGCTGATTGTTGTCGGACAGCTGGGAGGTGAACCTTGTGCATTGGGTGATGGATAGGTGTAAGGCAGGTGATGGACAGGTAGGAGGCAGGTAAATGGCAAATGATAGGCGCCTGACAGTGAGCAGTCTGCACTCAAAAAAGGCGTCAGTATTCTGGCAGACTTCAGGTGATCACAATGACAAAATATATATTTAAGCTTTTTAAATTCTTTGCACACTCAGTAAATTAGTCTTATCTGAAGTTCAGATGGTGAAGATTTTATAGGCTCTCTTCATGCTCTTGATTGTTTGTCTCTGAAGAAGTTTTATAGTTTGATGTCATCCCATTTATTGATTTTTTTTATTTTAATTATTGCACTTCAGAAGTTGATGGCACGTGGGGCCTTTATTTTCTTCTAGTATGAGCAGGTCTAATACCTAGTTTTATCATCCATGTTGAGTTCAGTTATTTGCAGGGTGAAAGAGAAGGGTTAAATTTCATTTCACTACACATGGATCACCAGATTTTCCAGCACTAGTTTTTGAGGATAATATCTTTTCTCCAATGTATATTTTTGGTGCCTTTGTCCAGTATAAGATTATTCTATGTATGTGGTTTTGCCTCTGTGCCTTCTATTCTACTCCATTGGTGTTCTTCCCTGTTTTGGTGCCAATACAATGCTGTTTTTGTTACTATAACTATATAGCAGAATTGAACATCTGGTATTGTGATGCCTCTTGCTTCATTTTGTCTTTTTTTTTTTTGCTAAGTTTTGCTTTTACTCTTCAGGGCTTGTTATTTTCCCAAATGAATTTCATGACAGTTTTTTTTTTTTTTTATTTCTATGGAGAATGCCACTAGACTTTTTTTAGATGTTGATTGAACTTTATTTTTATACATTTATTTTTATGTACTACTGGGAATCAGACACAGTACCTCACATATTCTGTGTAGGTGCTCTACCACTGAGTTGCAACCCCAGCCCCACCATTGGAACTTTAAGAGGAATTGCATTAAATCTTTTGGAAGCGTGGCCATTTGGGGAATATTAATTCTGCCCATCCAAGTACATGGGAGATCTTTCCATCTTCTAAGTTCTTCATTTTTTTTCTATACAGTTCTGTAGTCTTCATTAAAGTTTCACCTCTTTTTTTAGATTAATTCCCAGGTATATTTTTGAGATTATTGTGAATGAGATAGATTTCCTAATTTCTTCTTAAAGTTGATTCATTGGTGCTGTATAATAGCATAATTGATTCATAGCATTTTTGCAGAATTCATTTATGAGTTCTAGAAGTTTTCTGGTAGATATTTGTCTTTTTTTAATTTGTTCTTTTTAGATTTACATAACAATAAGTATACTGAGATATATTTATAGAAATATGGAGTATATCAAATTCTAATTGGGATCCCAGTCTTGTGGTCATACATGATGAGATTCATTGTGTTGTATTTACATATGTAAGGAAAATTGTGTCATTTATTCCACTGTATTTTCTATTCCTATACCTGTTCCCTTCATTTCCCTTTGTCTAATATACTTAACAACTATTCTTCCCCACTACTTTCTTGTGTTTTAGCATCCATGTATCAGAGAACATTCAACCTTTGTATTTTGGGGTTTGGCTTATTTTACTTAGCATGATATTCCATGCTAGGATTCATCCATTTACTGGCAAATGTCAGAAAGTCATTCTTTTTTACATATGAGCAATATTTCATCGTGTATCTATACCACATTTTCTTTATCCATTCATTTGTTGAAGGGCTCTTTGATTGGTTCCATAGCTTAGCTATTGTGAATTGAACTGCTATAAATATTGATGTGTCCTAATCACTGTTGTAGGCTGATGTTTTTCGTTTCTTATGAGGGATTGAACCCAGGGATACTTAACTACTGAGTCACATCCTCACCTACCTTTTTCATAATTTATTTAGAGACAAGGTCTTGCAGAATTGCTTGGGCCTTGTTAAATTGTTGAGGCTGTCTTTAAACTCCTGATCCTCTTGCCTCTGCCTCTCAAGCTGCTGGGACAGTATGCTGATCTTAACTCCTTTGGATATCAAGTTTTTGGGTCTTCTAAATATAGGATCATGTAATCAGCAAATAGAGTTTGATCTCTTATTTTCCTGTTGAGTGCCATCTTGGACAAGATGGCACCTGGCAGTGAGCCAAAGGGCACTGGATACCAATATAAGGAAGTACCCAAAAAGGTTGCTTGCCTACTAGTTCCTTGGAGGCTTATGACGTGTTAATACCAAGCTCTACGATTGGCTCTCTAATATCATGCCACACGTGGACAGCTCGTGATCCATATAGTGCTATGCTGACATTCCTCTGCATGCTGTCCTGCATGTGAGAAAGCTTTGCTATAATTGGCTGATAAGCTAGGAGCCTGGTGGAGGAGAGAGGGAGAGGGTAGAAGAAGGGAGATAGTGGCAGAACAAAGGAGGCAGGAAAACAGGGAGGAATAAATCTCGTCAACTAAAGATTTGTGGTGTCTCCTTTCTCTGCGCTGGTTCCACTGGATGGAACATTTTCCTACTTATATCACTTTAATTTCTTTCTTTGTCTAATTTCTCTGGCTAGAGTTTCAAGGACTATGTTGATTAGAAGTGATAAAAGAGGGAATACCTCTCTTGTACAAATTGTTATAGGAAATACTTTTAATATTTCTCTATTTAGAAGGTTGGCCTTGATTTTGATGTGTATAACTTTTTTTTTATTGTAAACAAATGGGATACATGTTGTTTCTGTGTTTGTACATGGCGTAAAGGCATACCATTTGTGTAATCATAAATTTACATAGAGTAATGTTGTTTGATTCATTCTGTTATTTTTCCCTTCCCCCCACCCCTCCCACCCCTCTTTACCCTCTATACAGTACTTCCTTCCTCCATATTTGCCCCCCTCCCTAACCCTAACTCTAACCCTAACACTAACTTTTACAATGTTGAGGTATTTTCCTTGTATCCCTGGTATTTCTTTTTCTTTTTTTTTTTATTTTGCATTGCTGGGGATTGAACCCAGGGCCTTGTGCATGCAAGGCAGGCACTCTACCAACTGATCTATATCCCCAGACCTCTAGTGTTTTTAAGACAAATGGATACTGTATTTTTTTCCATTTATTAAGATAATCTGTGGTTCTTGTCTTTAAGTCTATTTATTTGATGAATTAAATTTATTGATTTATGTATATTGAATCAATTGTGCATCCCTGGGATTAAACCCACTTAATCATGAATTTTTAAATAATCAAAGAAAATACAGAACAGTTTTATGAAAACATAGAGCTTACTTATGGTGACTTTCTAGTTCACAGACTTCCTAATTAAATAAAAGTTTTCAAAACTACACTTTTATTAAGCTTTTGACATAATTATAAAATATACAATAATGAGCAAACATCTGTTTTACAACTAAAAATGTAGACACAGATGTAAATTCTATTTTCATAACCATTTTACAAATACACCTTCCTCTCATCCCTTAGGGTCTTTACTTTAAAAGTGAACTAGAAATGACTATTTGCTGCTTATTTTACCTTAACCACATTTGGCATTCATTATGGTTTGTACCCCTTACCCACATTGAATTAAGTTACTTCTATAATTGTACATTTAAAGTGTACTGTATTTTGTTCCCCATATTCTTGGAAGTTTCCTACATTTGTAAATTCTTAAGTCAAAGATCTTGACCGTAGCAGAAGTTTCTGTACACCTTCCTCAGGATCCATCTTCCATGGGGTTGGGATACAGTAGTTTCTAGTGTAGAAAATAACCTAACTTGCATCCCAGGACCTGTGACATGGAAAAGAAATGAAGAAACACTGGTGAAGAATTTAATGTACCTATACCAGCTGAGTGGCCAGATGCTCATAGAACCAACATCATTTTTAAAAAATTATGTGTTTCCTCATGTGGGTCATATGTTCCAAAACAAGCACTGTTTTAGTTTTTTTAAGTAAAGTATCACTAAAGGGATCTAAAGGGCTTGAGCTAGAGGAATCTTATCTAGAATGTACCAGCTTCAATTACTCTTCAATCCTCAAACCAAAACAAGTAATATAGAGAATGCTTAGCCAAATATATATGTCAAAGGTACAGATGCACCATGCCTTTTTTTCCCCACATAATTGGATTTTTCTCCCATCACTTAACCTTAGAAGGAAATTTCTATGTTTGTAAACATTTCATAGCACCACACTTCTTAAAATTTCTGTCTAAACTTTGAGGCTATTGCATAGAAGTTTTGATCAAGAAGGCCCAAATTTTGTTTTAAATTGCAAGAATATCATTTGTCCAAAAATAAACAATCAAAAGTGATTCAAATGATTGAATATAGTTAAATGGATTCCATTTTCTCATTGTATAATTCTGTTTTGCTCCTATAAGTAACAGAAGGTGGTTTCAGAAATGGAGAAATTTTTTGTAAAAATTATGATCAATATTTCTTTCTTCATTGATGAACTTATAGATTTTGGGGATATTTTGAAATGGTGCTTCTGTTTTTCAATAATTTTTACTTATGTGGGTTTTGCTTAAATGTAAGACTAGCTCTTCAAACTTAAATTTGAATAATATTGCTTCAGACCCTATAAGTTTATTTCCTTAAATCTTTGAGTCTAACCTCAAATTTAATTCATAGAATCTCATTGCCAATTAATTATAGAGTTTTAATGACCTGGGGTCTGGTTTTGAAGGGTAAAAGCATTTCAGTTAATTACTGCAATTTAATAAATATAATTCAGAACAACAATCCATATCATTCTTAGGATGGTTGTATTTCTTAATTTGTTCTTGGGTATCTGGGAGAGTTCATTGAGATATAATGACATGTAACCTTTGAAATAAAGTTTTGTGAGTTAATGCTTTTTATCTTCAATTAGATCATTAGTTTGAAATTCACTGAGATTTAAAAACAGCATTTGCCATTCTCCCAATTTTTTTTGTACTGGCAGGATCAGTTTACTGATAAACTGCATACGGTCCTATTTCTTTTTTAATTTTGAGGCATGTTCTTGCTGAGATGTTGAGGCTGGCCTCAAACTTCTAGTCCTCCTGCCTCAGATACATGAGTCACTGGGATTATAGATGTGTGACATCATGCTCACTCACTACCCTCTTTTTATTTATTTTTATTTTATTCATTTATTTGTGGTGCTGGGGATTGAACCCAGGGTCTTGTGCTTGCAAGGCATGTACTCTACCAGCTGAGCTATACCCCCAACATTTTCTCTATTTTGTTTGTGTTACCCCTTTTTAATTACCAGAGATAGCCCCTTATAAATCTGACTTTTTGAATGGTTGATCCAACTAAATTTACTTTGGAATTATAAAAACTTAATAACTCTACCCAAGAAAAGGTAACTTTGTGATGACATATCAGAATCACAAGTATGTAGGTAGATATCTGCTGAAAGAGGTAATAAGACATAGGAGTACTTTGAAGAACTCCATCTTCCCCCTTATTAACACTCTTTAAAAGTATGGTAATAAATTGACATGAGTACAAATATTTTCTTAAAATTTTCCAAGGACCTCAATTATAGTTGATTGGTTCTATTTTTTCATCCCCATTTATACTTGATCTTGTGGCACATAGTAACAGTTCAATTATGGCCTCTTCTGTGGCTGGAGCCATACTTGACAGTGATGTAAACAAAAAGTTGAGGGTCTGTTCCAGTCTGGGAAAGTTCATAAGCAAGGCAGAGAAGCCCACATAATCAGCTAACTGTAGTACTGACATAAAACTGCTTTTCTTAGCAATGTAAATGTCATATAAGTAACAGGTTTTTTTTGTTGCCTTCTACAAGGCAAATATAGGTTAATGATGTGGTGTACCCCAATTGCACAAATTTGCCTGTCTTCATGTTGTAAATAGAAATTTGCAAGAATATAGCCAATGATGTGTTCAGTGCTCAGATAATACAAACAGAGTTCTCTCTGCCTCAAGTTTATTAACCTGGAGACAAGATTGTAAGTTTTTCCTTTTAATGTCATATGAAAAGTAACAGAGAGACAAAGACTGAGAGAGACAGAGAGAGAGAGAGAGAGAGAGAACATGGGTGAGGGAGTTGACCAAAACCAAATTACTAAGACCTGGCACAAGTTTGTTTACTTTAAGTTTATTATAAACAAAGACCAAACAGCAAACATCTTTGTCATTTCCAATCTTGTTTTGTTGCACCAACTTTGCACTTGGTCCGAGTGGAATAGGTTTTGACATCACCTTGAATGTTTTTTTCCCTGAAATATGTGAGAGCTCTTCTATGGAGGATATAGGGAGAAACATTAAATACTTTGATGCAAACTGTGTCTTAGTACCCCTGGAACATGATTTTCCCAGATAACAGAGACTTTGTTTAATTTACTTCCTTAATCCAAGTACATCAAACATTGACTACCATGGTTGAATAAATACATATAGAAATGATTGAATATTACCAGATTTAAATTTCACAGATATCTTGGTGTCCGTCCTTGAACAACCTATGTGAGGGGGAGAAAGGCACTGAGGATGGTTTGCTAGATATCTTGCACTAGTTTGCTAAATTGCATGCAAAAAGGAGGGTTCAGCCCCCAAAAATTGTTCTTGATTTTTCTTGCTATAAGCCACATTTTAATTATCCCATTTTTTTCCTGAAAAATAAAACCACACATTCCTTCCATTTTCACAAGTCATTGAAGAGTTAGCATAAAATTGTGTCCTTCAGAGAACAGAGGACATAACTTTCAACAATATTTTCTAAATTCTCCAGTACATTATTTCAGTGAGAATAATAAAAATATTTTTTTCTTTTCTGTTTAAGGAATTTTATGTCATATTCTTGGAAGCATATTTCCATCCAATCTCTCTTACCAGTGGTTCAGTGATATGAGTCAAGGAAGCAATGATGATAAAATTAATATAATCCAAATGTAATTATTATATCTGGCCATTCTCCAAGTTACTAACATTATCTCAAATCCCACTTTATCAGGTATGAGACTAGAAACACCTGCTTGTTTATAAGATCCATGTGAATGATAAGTTTCTACCATCCTTTTACCTTCAGTCTGTGGATGTCTTTGCCTATGAGGTGAGATGACTGGAGACAGAATATTGCTTGGTCTTGTTTTTTAATCCAACCTACCAGCCTGTGTCTTTGGAGTGATAATTTGAGTACATTAACACTCAGTATTATTATTGAAAGATGAATTTTATATCATGGCATTTTGATTTATTTCTAGTTTTAAAGTTTAATTAGATTTTCCTTTGATATAACATTCTTCAAGTGTAGATTAATCCTCTGATAGTTTTCAAATGTGTTCTCCATTTCTTCCTCATGAAATATTTCATGTAATACATTTTGTACTGCCAGCTTTCTCATTGTGAATTCTTTTAACTTTTGTTCATCAAAAGTTATGGAAGGATTTTATTTTATCCTCAAATATAAAGTTTATTTTTCCAGGGACTAGTATTCTTGGATAGCATTCATTTTCTTTTGGAACTTTGTTTAAATTATCTCAAGTCCTCCTAGTTTTTATGTCCTGGGTTGAAAAATCACCTGAAATCCAGATTGGTCTACTTCTAAATGTGACCATTTTTCTCCAGCTGCTTTAAAAATTCTGTCCTTTTTCTGTAGGTTAGGCAGAAAGTTGCCTCTAAATGGGTTTGCTGTAATTTTGTATATTTGGAGTGCTGTATGCCTACTGTATTTGATTTTTCATTTTATTTTTAAAATTTGTGAATTTTCCTGTTATTATTTTATTGAAAATATTGTGCATTCATTTAATTTGTACCTCTGAGCCTCTATAATGCCTAGATTTTAACTTTTACTAGTATCCCATAATTCTTGAAAATTCTGTTCAAGGTCTCTTAACATTTTTTCTCCATGATCAAGTTTATTTTCAAGACCATGGAGCTGGGTTTGTGGTAGAGCACTTGCCTAGAAAGTGTAAGGCATTAGTTTCAATTCTTAGCACCACATATAAATGAATAAAATAAAGGTCTATCAAGATCTCAACACAATATTTAAAAATAAATTATGTAATTGTGTTTGTTGCCTGAAATATATCTTTCAAGTGATCTAGTCTATTAGTAATCATTTCCATTGATTTATTTAAATTAATTTTAATTGTAAACAAATGGGATACATGTTGATTCTCTGTTTGAATTTTTAACTTGGTATATTGATTCTTCCATTTCAAGTATTTTCAGTTGATTCTACTTCAACATTCCTATCTCCTTTTCAAAGTGATTTTTCACTTCTTATATTTTCTCTCTGATTCCCCCTTTTACATCATCTTTTACCTTTTAGATCACCTTATCTATTAACTTTCTATATTTCATCCCTGACATTTCCTGCACTGCAATGTCAATGGAGTCTACTGTGATTCATCCTGTTTTGCTGTGCAAGTTTTCCCTTGCTTCTTTATATTGTTTATATGTCTACCCATCTATTTGAATGGATTTGAAGCAGTAGGGCTTCTACTCTGCAAGCTTTTAGTGATCTTGTAGGTTTACAGTGCCTCACAGATTAGGGAAGTCAAATAAAAGCAAAAAAACCTTATATGGGATTAAATTAAGTACTTAGTTCCTATTATGACATCTACGGTGTTGGTTGACACAGTAAACAAAAATGGTCAGATCAGCAATTTCAGTAAAAACAATAGGTACTCATAAATTATGTCTGTCATAAATTCAAATAATAGGAATTATTTATTAATTTCTGTGTATTAACTGTTGCTATAGCATTAGTCATATTGTCTGACATTTTATAAATCAGTGGTAAGAGAAATTAAAAATAGAGTTAAGAGGAAAGAAGAGATCAGAGAAAAAGGTTTGCAATTTCAAAAGTTGAATAGGGCTGATGCAGAGGCAACATAGGATGTGTTGTTTATGAGGGGGAGGAGAAGAAATAGAGGTATAAAAAAAGCAAGAGTGAAAGAGCAGACAATGAGTTTGTCTTTTATTGGTTTGTCTTCTAATTTTAGATTTTTAAATTAGTGCATTATAGATATATATAAAATTGAAATTCACTGTGCTTTTTTCATTTATGTACATGAGAGAGTTTTGTTTGTTTCATTCTACTGTTTATCCCTCTTTGTCCATCTTCCCTTCCCTATAACCCATTCCTTTACTCCACAGATGCCTCTTCTCTTTTCATTGGAATTCCCCTTTTTCCATTATTTGGTCCAGAATTCACATATGAGGGGAAATATTTGACCCTTGATTTTCTGAGTCTGGTTTATTTCACATAAAATTGTGTTCTTCGGTTTCATCAATATTCCATCAATTGCTATCATTTTATTCTTCTGTATAACTAAGTAAAACTCCATTGTTTATACACACCATATTTTCTTTATCCATTAGTCTGTTGATGGGTATGTGGGCTGGTTTTGGAATTTGGTTATTGTGAATTGTGTTGCTTTAAACACTGAAGTGGCTGTGTCTTTATAGTATGCTGATTTTAGATCTTTAGATATATACAGAGGAGTGGAACAACTGGGTGCACTATAACTGCCTATTCTTCTGTATGTTCATATAGAAACATAGGAAAGTTATGTCTAATTTATTCTATTGTCATTCCTATTTCTATCCCCTCCTTTCCCTTCATTCTCCCTTATCTAATCTAATAAACTCCTATACTTTGCTTCCCCCTGATATGTGTATCCCTCATATTATTCACATTATTCTTGGTAATTGCTATTGCGAGTGGAGTGAGATAAAATTTCTATGTAGTTCTTTTTGAATGTAGTAGTTTTATTGAAGCATAGGAAAAGAACGAGGGACAATAATAGACTTTCTCCTCCATGCAGGTGTTTTTTTCTTTTTTTTAATTGTAAATAAATGGAATACATGTTGTTTCTCTGTTTGTACATGGAGTAAATGCCTACCATTTGTGTAATCATAAATTTACATAGGGTAATGTTGTTTGATTCATTCTGTTATTTTCTCTTTTCCCCACCCCTCCCACCCCTTTTTTCCCTCTATACAGTCCTTTCTTCCTACTTTCTTGCCCCCCTCCCTAACCCTAACACTAACCCCTTCCTCCCCCCATATGTATCATCATCTGCTTATCAGTGAGATCACTCTTCCTTTGGTTTTTTGAGATTGGCTTATTTCACTTAGCATGATATTCTCCAATTTCATCCATTTGGCCGCAAACATCATAATTTTATCATTCCTTGTGGCTGAGTAATATTCCATTGTGTGTATATATATATATATATATATATATATATATATATATATATATATACCACAGTTTCTTTATCCATTCATCAATTGAAGGACATCTAGGTTGGTTCCATAATCTGGCTATGGTGAATTGAGCAGCTATGAACATTGATGTGGCTGTATCTCTGTAGTATGCTGATTTTAAGTCCTTTGGTTATAGGCCAAGGAGTGGGATAGCTGGGTCAAATGGTGGGTCCATTCCAAGCTTTCTGAGGAATCTCCACACTGCTTTCCAGAGTGGCTGCACTAATTTGCAGCCCCACCAGCAATGTATGAGTATACCTTTTTCCCCACATCCTCTCCAACACCTATTGTTGCTTGTATTCTTGAAAATCACCAATCTAATTGGGGTGAGATGGAATCTTAGGGTGGTTTTGATTTGCAAAATGATGATACTACCTAAAGTGCTATACAGATTCAATGCAATTCCAATTAAAATCCCAATAGCGTACCTTACAGAAATAGAGCAAGCAATTATGAAATTCATCTGGAAGAATAAGAAACCCAGAATAGCTAAAGCAATCCTTAGTGGGAAGAGTGAAACAGGGGGTATCACAATACCAGATCTTCAACTCTACTACAAAGCAATAGTAACAAAAACGGCATGATATCGGTACCAAAATAGAGAGGTAGATCAGTGGTACAAAATAGAGGACACGGATACAAACCCAAATAAATACAATTTTCTCATACTAGACAAAGGGGCCAAAAATATACAATGGAGAAAAAATAGCCTGTTCAACAAATAATGCTGGGAGAATTGGAAATCCATATGTAACAGAATGAAACTAAACCCCTATCTCTCACCATGCATGAAACTAAAAATGGATTAAGGACCTTGGAATCAGACCAGAGACCCTGCAGATTATAGGATAAAAAGTAGGTCCAGATCTTCAACATGTCGGCTTACCACCAGACTTCCTCAAAAGATCTCCCATAGCACAAACAATGAAAGCAAGAATCAATAACTGGGATACATTCAAACTAAAAATCTTTCTCTCAGCAAAGGAAACTATCAGCAATGGGAAGAATGAGCCTACAGAGTGGGAGAAAATCTTTGCCAATCATACTTCAGATAGAACACTAATCTCCAGAATCTATAAAGAACTCAAAAAAATTTACACCAAGAGCACAAATAATCCAATTGACAAATGGGCTAAGGAAATGAATAGACACTCCATGCCGTTTTGATTTGCATTTTCCTGATTGCTGGAGATGTTGAACATTTTTTCATATATATGTTGGCCATTTGTATTTCTTCTCATGAGCAATGTGTGTTTAGATTTTTTTTCCCATTCAGTAATTGGGGGAGTTCATGGTGTTTCCAGTTCTTTTTATATTTTGTATATTAATTTCCTATCTTAGGAGGTGAAAAAGATTTTCTTCCATTGTTAGGCTCTTTATTCACATTCTTGTTTTCTTTGTGTTGAAGAAGTTTTGAAATTTTATTTCATCCTACTTACTGATTCTTGGTTTTATTTCTTGTGTGAAAGTTGATGCATTTGTCAATATATCAGAGTGTTTGACCTACATTTTCTTTAAGCAACTGTAGTTTCTGGTTTTATTCCTAGGTCTTTGATCCTCTTTGTGTTGGCTTTTGTGCAGGGTGAGAAATGGTGATCAAGTTTTTTTTTTTTTTTCTACATACGGATATGCTGTTTTCATAGCACCATTTCTTTTTTTAATTTTTTATTATTATTTTTATTTAGCTTTTATTTTTTTTGCAGACTGCATTTTGATTCATTGTACATAAATGGAGTACACCATTTTGTTTCTATGGTTGTACACAGCGTAGATTCATACCATTCATGTAATCATACATGTACATAGGGAATGATGTCTGTCTCATTCCACCATTTTTCATACCCCTCCCTCTTATTTCCTTCTACATATTCTAAAGTTCCCCCATTATTCTCTCATTCCTCACACCCCACTCCCATTATATATCATTATCCACTTATCAGAGAAAACATTCAGCCTTTGGTTTTTTGGGCTTGGCTTATTTCACTTAGCATGATAGTCTCCAATTCCATCCATTTATTTGCAAAAGCCATAATATTATTCTTTATGGCTGAATAGTATTCCATTATGTATATATACCAGAGTTTCTTCTTCCATTCATCTGTTGAAGGGCATCCAGGTTGGTGCCACAATCTAGCTATTGTGAACTGAGCTGCTATAAACATTGATATGGCTGTGTCACTGTAGTTTGCTGATTTTTGGGTATAAACTAAGGAGTGGGATAACTGAGTCAAATGGTTGGTCCATTCCAAGTTTTCTTAGGATTCTCCATACTGCATTCCAGAGTGGCTGCACTGTTTCTTAAAAGTCTCTTTTCTCCAACATATATTTTTGGTAGTTTCATCACATGTCAGCTCACTGTATCTATGTGGATTTGTCTGTATTTTCTATTCCATTGGTTATATATATATGTCTTATATATATGTATAAATTTATATTTATGAATATGTATTTATTTATATGCATTTACATATAAATTTATATATGTAAATGAAAAAAATATACATATATAAATTATTTTTTGGTACTGGTGATTGAACATAGAAATGATTTGCCAATTAGCTATGTATACTACTAACCACTTTTAAATGATTTTCATATTTTTATTAGTATATTATAGTTTTACATAATGATGAGATATATTGTTACATATTCATACATGCATTCAATATAAAAATATACAACATCATTTCCCAGTGTTTTTCTTTTCTTTTTCCCTCCCTCCCCCAGGTTTCTTTCTTCATTTTTATTTGTTCTTTTCAGATATACATGACAGTTGAGTATATTCTGAGATATTATACATGCATGGAATATAGCTCATTCTAATTTAGGATCCTATTCTTGTGGTTGTACATGGTGTAGAATTTCAATGGTCATGTATTCATATGTGAAAATAGGACAGTTTTATAAAATTTATTTTAATGTCTTTCCTATTCTATGCCACTCCCTTATATTTTTCCCTCTTTGTCTAATGCAATGAACTTCTGTTTTTCCCTCCCAACCCCTTATTGTATGTTAGCATTCACATATCAGAGAGAATATTTGGCCTATGATTTTTTGGGACTGGCTTATTTCACTTAGCATGATAGTGATTCATCCATTTACCAGCAAATGGCATAATCTCATTCTTCTTTATGGATGAGTAATATTTCATTGTATATACATACCATATGGTCTTTATCCATTCATCTGTTGAGGGGCACCAAGTTTGGTTCCATAGCTTTGCTCTTGTGAAGTGAGTTCCATCACTCTAGTATACTGATTTTAAATCTTTCGTATATCTACTGAGGGGTGGGATAACTGGGTCAAATGGTGGTTCCATTCCATATTTTCTTAGGAATGTCCATATTGCTTTCCAGAATGGTTTTACCAATTTGCAGTCCCACCAGAAATGTAAGAGTGAACATTTTTCCCCATATTCTCACCAACATTTATTATTGTATTCTTGATAATTGCCATTCTGACTGGAATGGGATGGAATCTCAGTAGTTCTAATTTGCATACATCTAAATGCTAAAGACATTAAACCTTTTCTCATATATTTGTTGACTATTTGTATTTCTTCTGTGAATTGCTTGCTAAGTTTCTTTGCATATGTATGTGTGTATATATATATATACACACACACACACACACACACACACACACACACATACATACATATAAACATTTAGGTATTGAAATAGTCTTTAGAATTTTTGAACTATACAAATAAGATCAGTATGGATATATGTAAGGGGTATCATTGAGCAATATATAGTGCAGAAGAGACATTTCTGACACAGCTTTCTGAAAGTTCTTAAAGATATTGATCAACATCATTATTTGGCACAAATGTGATTCAATAATTGTAGCTCTACAAAATTTCTTAACTGAATGTTTTAACCTTAAATATTGCATACTGATACATATTAATTTTACTTTCTTGTATTGTCTCCACATGCCCTTTTATGTGATACAGTTTTTTTTTTTTTTTCCATGCTAGGGACTGAACCTAGGGCCTTGTGCTTCACAGGCAAGTACTCTACAAACTGAGCTATATCCACAGCCCTATATTTTTAAATAAAATACATTTTTTGGACTGTTTTTCACATCACGACCACTCTGGAAAAATAAATAAGAATATCTCATAATTAAAACCTGCAGTGGACAGATTGAGGCAAACATCATTACTCTATGTACATGTGTGATTACACAAATGGTATGAGTCTACTTCATGTACAACCAGAGAAATAGGTTTTATCCCATTTCTTTATAATGAATCAAAAAAAAAAAAAAAAAAAACCCTGCAGTGAACTTAACTCAGTGGTTAATTTGGGCCACTTCCCACCCTCCAGTATTTAGTTTTTCTCCCAAAATGCCCCCACAATTTCACAATGGAACCATATAATGTAAAACTTTAAGTACTTGGGATTTATGGTTCACATGAAGACATTATCTGAGCAATTTTAAATGATGTAAGGCTCTCCATGTAAAAAAAAGATGTTTCGTAGTCACAAATACTTCCATAAGTATTTATATTCAAATAACCTGACATATCATGCCTTAGCAAGTTCAAAACCATTATTTTGACAATGGCCATTTATAAGTTAGGCAAATGTGAAATGCTAAAAGAGCTGAAAAGCTGTTCTGTTTCAGTGTTCTAAGAGTGCTGCAGAACTCAGGTAGTGATATTTTTTTTTTTTTTTTTTAGTTAACATAACCAGCCTAGAGTACTGCATGCTAAATCAAATTCAAGGAAGGTAACACGTTTATTAAATTACAAAACTTTGGCAAAGCAATTCGTACTCTTTAATACAATAACATATTATTTATGTTGGAGTCATATTTTAGACTTAGTGATAATTTTCACTCCAAAATTATCATTAAGTACCATATCAAAACAATGGTTTCTAGGATAGCAGATTATTTTATACAGTTTAATGTATTTTAAAACTATATGATTTCTCCTTTTAAAGTGAGTTCTCTCATGCATGCTGTTCTATTCTGTATTACCAAAGTGATCTTGCTTCGTTCTGAGGTTGGTCCAGAGTCAGGTACAGTTCCAAAATCTGAAAAAGTGTTAAAACTGTATTTTAAGGAGAGTCAATTTCAATACCAATTTTCTCAAGTACTCTTTAAAAAATTTATTAAATTTTTACATAAATACTAGAATTTTAAAAATTAGTCATTTCAAGCTCACTAACCTCAGATGATTCCTCGGATTTTAGAAGCCTTGTATCTTTGTTTGGATATAAAGTCATATAGCCTTACTCCAGATTATTTTAAAAATTCTACCTAAAATATTGTTGCAGTTTTTAATGACAAAAAAAAATGGCTGCTTGGAGAGACCTAGGGACTTGATATATTCTGACTTTTTCATTTCTCTACAAATTCTGCCATCATTATCAGTATTCTTATGCTTCTTCTTGCCAAAGCTGTCAACTCTTTGATCTCAGCTTGTAATTTATATATTACCCATTCCATTGCTTCTTAGACTTTACCAGCATTGGAAGATATCATGCTTGTCATCAACCCTTCCAGGTAACAGGTAAGGCTGACTCCCTGCACAGAGATGATGGCTTACTGTATCAGAATTGTCTTTTCTGCATATTAAGGATGTAATTTTTATGTAAGTCTCTTGTCCTCTTAAATTATTGTAAAGGTATATTAGTAGTTTTAAGTTCCATTGTTTTCTCTACGGGATCAACTACAGAATATTCTTGCAGTTGTTTTGATTCTTGCTCCACCAATAAGAGACTTCAGGGAAGAAAGGAATTCCCCACTGTATGCTGAGAAGTCTGTGGCTGCACAGCTTTCCAGAGGGATCTATATGTCTGTCCAGCATATCAACTCCAACTATGTTGAAGTTCATAAAGTTTAGATATTTCTGCATTGCAGCTGTTATAATTGTTTCCTATGGGTGGTTGAAGACATGCTCCAAGGTCCAGAGCTTCTTGTTGCAGACAGTCCAAGCCCTGAACCAGCTATGCTGGGGGACAGAGTCACCCAGGTGCTGTCCCACCCAACCTGCACCCAGTGGGCCATATAGTGTGCAGAAGCCATCAGGCCCCAAGAGAGAATATCCCAAAGTGAGATCCCTTAAATGTTTGTATTTTTCTAGTTAAAAGTTTTCTAATATGTTGCCTTTATATAAATATTTAATACTTTATTAACTATAGTTTTATGTTTCTAAATACAAAAATTTTTAACATTGATCAGTACTGTATATGCTTGTAATAAAACTTGTAAGCATAATTTATTATAAAAGGAAAAGTACCAGATTATTCATTATTTATATCTAGGGAGTTTTAAGGCTGAGTTCAGTAAGTTGTCATTACACAATAATTACAGAAGATACTCAACAGGTTTACCACTGAAAGACCTACCAGAAAACTTTGTATTAGGTAGATATATAGATCTTTCATTTCTATTCTTACCATTCTTGCTGTAATGTACTACATTTAAAGCATTGGGGAACTCTGATGTTTCATATACAGTTTTCCCTCCACCCCTACCCCTGCCCTGCAAAATATTGTTCCTATTGTTTCAATGCTGCACAAAAACGCATTTTCTCTTGCCTGTTTGCTTTGAATGCTATATGCTGATTGGTAGCACGTTGTTACTTTTGTTATCTGTATACAGTTGCTTGCTGTAAATTAGCAGATCCTGAAATAGCTTTATTGTATGTCTAAAATAAAAGTATTTTATGTAAAAAAAATATAATGGCAACTATCAAAGTTACTTCCATGTAGACTAGTTTAAAAGCAAGTTTTTCTGTTTTTGTCATTATTTTTCTCCCTCTTCTTATTATGTGGAATACTTGAACATTTTATACTTTTGGTACAACTGAATCAGATAATATCTGAAACTCATTATTCTACTGTCCAGCACTGTGGTCCCAATCTAACATTTTTGATCTTATCCTTGGGAAATATTTAGCTAAACAGACAGCACTTATATATTTCACTCAGCAATGAACTCATACAGAAGAATGACTTATTCTATCCTCCCTAGGAAGCCACAGATTTGCAGAGTATATAAGCAAACTGAGAATGACATCTACAGAACAGCATATTTAATGCTATAAAGCTTATCTGCAGGGAGCAGTGAGAGAACACCAGAGAAGCAGTTAGCTCCTTGAGAATTGTCATGGAGGAAAGGGAGTCACAAAACTGCAGTCTGATAGCAAAGAATGAAATGTCTATATGCATGCACAGGGAGATTGCTAGTAGAACTCCCTATCCCACATTTTTGAATGCTCCCTACATTTTAAGAGAATAGAGAAGAAGAGTTCATAAACAAACTCAGTTATTCTATTCAAGAGGACTAACTCATAAGGTTAAGATTCTCATATCCCAATTATTTCACCTCTTGTATTGTCTCTCACATGAGCTTTTGGGAGACCTCATATCTGAATCATAAAACTTTTATTAATTTACCTATCAATACTGTACAGAGGAACAGAGAAAAAACTTCAGCTCAACAGGGGGGGGGGACAAGCAGGGGTGTTGAGAGTAACTTCTGTACTGGATTCCAGAAGCAGATGGTACCATTCTTTGAGATGTTATGGGAAGCGGACACATATGCCTTTAACAAATGTTGGGGTAAATTTGGCTAAAGCTGAGGCTCACTCCTGCTTCAGTCACAAATAAAGACATTTATACTCCTTGCCTCCTATTTAGGGGCTACAGAGACAGAGGGAGACTTGGAATTTCATGTAAAAAAAAAAAAACTGTAGGATGCAGGCCTGACACCAATAGGGTCATCCTCTCACTGTGGAGTTATTTCAAAGTGAAGGACAGGCTGAAGGGGAATAACAGGGAATACCATTTTAGTCTTTAAATTATTCTCAGATACCTCTGCTGACTTCTGGCTTTTGCTGTCACTGAAATGTCTCCATGATAATCCAGCATGATATTAAGATGGAGCTTCTCTTGACCAGGGTTTTATTTGGTAGCCTTTGGTCAATAACTGTCTCAAAACAGACATATACTAAAACCCACTGCCAGTCCTGCTAATCCAGACTCTGTGAGCAGTAGCAGACTCCTGAGCATACCTCATGTAGTCACAGAGACATCTGTGCAAACTCCACTGTAGTTGTGAAGTTAGCTGTCTGCCTCGGTTGTCAGTCAGGGCAGTGGTCAAATCAAGGGGACATTGGTCCTTTCTATGGACATTTTTGGCTATCAAAAATTGCAGGTGTCTATGCTAAGTTATCTATTAAGCAGGGACCATGGATGTTACTAAACACATCATCATAAACAGGGAAATCTCTCAACACAAAGAAGCATCTGGTCTCTCACATTAATCATGCTGAAGATCAGGAATCCTGGTATAGATCATCAATGCTAATAAGAAGGCACTGAGTCTTTTCTTGTTCATTATTTTGTCCCCAGTGCTTCAAGAACAGTGATTGTTTTATAGTAGGTGAGGAAGGGAAAAAAGAGAAAAGAAGGGGGAAAGGAAGACACATGGGATATTAAAACCTGGGGGCAAGGGAATTAATAATTTGGGCCTGATTCTTGTGCTATAGTCTCTTTGTCAATGAGTTTGGCCAGTCTACCAAAAGTTTTCCCATCCAAGTCCAGTTGTTGATGTGAAGACAGATGCCTTTCCTTGAATATCAGGCAAGATTCCTTATAATTAGTAACCCCCTATTGAGAAAGTAGTATTTCCTCCTCTATCCCAAGCATGCACAATGAGCCATCGAGCACTTCACCTGCATGCACACACATACACAAACACACACACACACACACACACACACACACACACACACATTAACATGCACAGCCACTGGAATCCACTGCCCCATACTGGAGCTTGTGATCTGGGAAAGTTCTCATGCCAACTGCAAAGAAAACCCATTGACTTCTTCTTATCCTATACATTCAGAGTGGTCCGCATGGTGCTTCACTTCCTCTTCAAAGTAGCAATTAGAGAAAATATAAAGTCCAGTGAGAAACAATATCTTACAAATCCTGCTCACTGCCCTCTTCTCTCTGAGAAGTCTGTCCTTGTCCCAAGCATCCTGAGCTCATTCCAGATTGAGGATAAAAGGACAGATTATTGATGAGTGTCTGCATTCTCTGCTCTGCTGGTCAATCTTTATTTCAAGCTAGAAGATTCTCCATTAAAATGAATGACTCCTCGTGCTCTGCAGTCACTCAGTAGTCTGGAGTCTGAAGCATGTGATCTGAAAGACCATAAACACAGGTCCTAGACTAGAGGCACCAGATAGCAGGCTTGCTAGAAGCACCTGCAGAGTTACACTTTCTTTCTTTCTGGGAATGAAATCTACTTCCATTAACCATGCCATTTATTGTTGGTACATTATATCTTTGACATTGGGGCTTTCTGACTCTGAAGGGCATGCCCACCTATGCTGTTTTGTGTGTGTGAGTGCGTGTGTGTGTGTGTGTGTGTGTGTGCGCACATGCACATTGGGGGTGGTTATTCAGATTGAACTCAGGAGCATTCTATAAATCACCCACAATTGAACTAGATCCCTAGCCCCTTTTTAAATTTTATTTTAAATCAGGGTCTCACAAAATGGCCCAGACTGGCCTCCTGCCTCAGTTCCTTGAGTCACTTGGATTATAGACATATGCCACTGCACCCAGGGCATGCCTTCCTGGAGATAGCTAATACCTAGAGAGCCAGCCACCTCTCCAGCATGTTTATCTTACACAAACCGATCCAGTTCCCACACCACCAATTTCCTCCCTATTGGTCTTCCAACCTCTTGTGCCACTATTTGATTGCCTTAATCATACCAAGCCCAAGTCCCAGAGAACAAGGGATGGTCCTTGTCTACTAGAGCCCACTGAAATTATTGAAACACTAATTCTAAAACTGCTTATGCTGCCTCCTCTTTTCTTCCTGAACAAATACAATAAAGTCTTTTTCCCAAGTCCTCCCTCACCTTCCACACTCTGCATCCTGAGCAACCCTGGTGCTTCCCATATTGCCTGGCACAACTGTTTATGAAAACTGTAGAAGTCTTTGAGAGTCAAATCTGTTTCTGTGAGTCTTAGCATACCAGATTAAAACAAACCTCAGGTACCCTTAAAAGAATGCCAAACTTGCAAAGCTTCTCAAAAGAGCCAGGGCAATTGCATCCATAGCTGGAGTCCCTGGGCCTGGGTCATGGGAGCCCACCCAGTCCTCTGTATTCTGTTAGGCCTTCCCCACCTTTCTACTGAGGAATAGGAAGGGCTGCAAGAGATGGGAGGGGAGGAAGGTCTCTACACCTGGAAAGTGGGAATTGTGCAAGCATGATTTCTATTGAACATAATTTCTTTGATCATGGCTGTACACTTGGGTCACAGAAGAGGCACAGGAGCAGACAAAAGCCCACAATAGTCTGTAGTAGAGCTAGACTTGGACTGGTGTTTCAAATGCTATTTTTCTTTCCATTTCCTCAGTTACCTTCCCAATGAACACTTTAAAGCATCATAAAGGGCAGGTCATTTTCTTTCCTGGGTGTTCTTACAATCAGATTAGACTTCCCATTGGAAGAAAATGGCCTGTCATGACTTTATGACCTCTCCTCCTGCTGATTGGTATTGTCAGGGCCTGTGACCAGAGCTCTGTCACCCCCAGGACTAAGAACTATGGGAAAATGGTCAGCATAATGTGCATGGGGACTAGGACATGTAAAATTCTAAAGGATTTTCCTGCTGCAGTACCAAGGTCACTGCTCCCTCCAGTCAATGCCCCTGGCTGCACATCACTTCCTGGACACCACAGTAAAATCGTCCTCAGCATACTGACGATTTAGGGACTCTGATGGGGCTCAGAGAAGCCAGAAGTCTGACTGCAGAGTGCTCTTCAGTTTTTGCAGGAAAGTGCACTCTCACCATCTAGTGGTTTCAAGGGGAAACTTCAGGGATCTGCACACCACGACCCAGGATCTTCCATACAAGGAAAACGTGGTCCTCTCAATCATAGTCCTCCCAATCATGATCACGTCGCAGTGACACGGTTTCTAGAGCTTCGTAAACAACAGATTAGCTAATGCTTCCACCTCTGGAAGAGAAGAAAAGGTCAAAACACTTACAGGATTTTGACTATTAATCTTGGGTGTGGTTGTGGATTTTAAAGGGGACACTGCAACAGACTTCTCTGGACTCCTGGGTGCTAGGGAACAGCTTGTGCAGCCTTTTGTATCTCAGGGTCTGTCTACCTAGGCTGAAACTGACTAACACTGGAAGCCTATCTGCCTGCAGTGTCAGTCAGTGAGATCATCATAAAAATGTTTTTGTCAAAGTGGTGAAAAATATCGTATTCTTGGAGGAAATACCAAAACAGGTGGTCAACTGCAACTGTGTACCTGGAGAGATCATGAAACTTAGGATCCCCACATCTGATACAGTAGGTCTGGGGTGTGGCTTGAGAATCTGCATTGCTATCAAGTTCTCTGGTGAAATTCTGTTGGTCTGGGGCCCACTCTTAGAAACCCATTCAACCATAGTATAACTTAGGCAGAACTATTTCTTCTTAAATGATAGGGGACAGACAGATGTGAGCACATGAATTTAAGAGAATAATTATATAAAGTGGGCCCACTGTGCTGATTCCCACTTGCTTTCTTTTTCAAGAAGCAATTTACATGCAACACTGCCAGGCCTAAGTGGACAGTATATGTCATATTCCTCAGGAAGCTACCAATTTTCTGCAGGAGAAATACAGTCCTGATATAATGTTGATAAAGAAGGGAGATTTTAGTGACCCTTTCCACAGGCCAGATGCCAAAACTCATGATGATAAAAACAATTCCTTCTAATCATATAATCTGTAAGAAATTTTGGTTAAGAATTCAATGAGAAACCATCAGCATGGGTGAAAGTCACCTAGGGTTATTGTGGCAGTGGGGACTTGAGAGTCTGAAATCATTAAGCTGTCAGTCAAAAATCAAGATGTGGAGACTGTTGGGATTATCAGGAAACTTCTCTAGGACTCTCTAATGAAACTAGAGTGCAGAAGAGGCACACAGTCTTTCTTTCTGAGAAGACTCACTCTCGTCCTCCAGAATGTCCTTTTCTCTTGTCCTATTCCTTCAATAAACCCATTTCTATTACTCTGAGTGACATTTCTGCAGTCTTTCTGACTTGATCACAAGAATTGGGGTTTGAAAAGGAGCGTTTCACTGTCTCAATTTCCCAGAAATCACCAGTTCTGTAACATTAAACATTTTAAAATTCTCATAATCTGCATTAATCTTCCTCCAGATACACTGTCAAGATTTCAGGGACCTCAGTCTACAGCTCTTTCAGGAAGAGTCAAAGGTAGAAAGTGTAAGAATAGAGTTCAACACTAAGAGGGTCTTTGCCCTTCTCACACTCTAGCAGATAGGTTTACCAGGAGATAAATTTGGACCCATTTCTGAGCATCGAGTGCCCTTGTTTCCCACTGCAACATGCAAATGGTCAAGGATGCCAGGATTCTCATCATCCATATAACCGGAGGACAGGTTTTAGGTGACTCTACAAGATATATATAATTTTTCATTACTTTTTTGCAAAGATTTACATGTGATGCTTTTCATGCTAGAGATTTACCAGTACAAAGGGGAAGTTTCTGCACTGTACAACAAGCATGATTTCATATGATGAACATTTCCTGCTTGCAGTCTCCAGCACATGGGTTCTGACCAATGCTGGGTCCAATAAGAAAACTGCATTTAGCCAATTAAAGGTGAGCAGTGCTCTGAGCTCCTCCCTTCCTTCCTGTTTGGCCCAATCAAACTGCAACTACATTTGACCAATCAGAAGTGATTGTTGCTCTGACACCCCACCAATAGGAATTCACAGGGCTATACCTCTTCTATTTACTCAAGAAATATGCCTCAGTTGATGTGGTTCTTAATATGCACTGTTGATCTAGTTAAAAATGATTTCCTTAAAATAGAAAGCAATTTTTGTTTTCAAATGTATGCTAACTGACAAAAAAGTTATTTATAATACAGAAAAAAAAGCAAGTACTTTCAGAGTTGACAGTAGGCAGAGTGCCTACATTGCATGGAAATGTTTTATTTTGAAATCCTAAGAAAAATATATAAATACATTCTGTCCTGGATTATATTCATCTACATACCAGCCCAGTAGCAAAATGTAACTTTTAACCTTCTTTGAATAGGGAGTGGTCCATGAAGGCAGACACATGTCTCTGGGACTGTCTAAAGTCATGCTTCAATATGTGGCCAGTATTTGGTCATTCTAAAATCTTGTATGGACTTAAAATTTTGTCACATTTTTTTTAATTGGTACATTATAGTTGTGAGACCAGGGCAAAGAGCAAATAGCTGATTACCAAAGATAGGGAGATGAGTATATATCACTCACCATCAATTGATTGCTGACAGCCCCTGGGGGAGAGGAAGGATCACATCTTCCAATAAAAGCAATCACCACCTTGTTTGCTCTCTTCCTGCACTTTTGGTCATCTTTGGCCACAGAGGCAAGAAAGGAGGAGGAGGGGACATGAGAAAAAAGGAAACCTAGAATTTATAAAGGGAAAATTCACCCCCACTCCTTTGGGCATCAGCACTGGACTCCTTTCTGAGAACTCTCTCTCTCTCTCTCTCTCTCTCTCTCTCTTCATTCTATTTGTTAAATGAAACTTTTTTCTTGTCTTGGCACTTCTTGGGTGATTAATCTTCAATGGAGGAGGAAAAAGGACCCCATCCTGATTTTTAAGACTGGTTTCAGTTGTAAATAATGCTAGAATTTGTTGTTACATATTTGTACATACCCAAAATATAACAATGTTATTTGGCTAATATCAATCCCCAGCACTTCCCTCCTCCCTCCCTACATCCACCCCTTTGTCACTTTTCTCTACTGATCTTCCTTCGATTTTTAGAAGATTGACCACCTTCTTTGTTTTCTTTTTTTCTCTAGCTTACATATATTATGTATAACCATTAACCTTCTGTGTTTGACTTATTTCCATTAGTATCATGGTCTCTAGTTCCATCTATTTGCTTGCAAAGACAAGTCCAGTTTTCTTTATGGATGTGTAAAACTACATTGTGTATATATATATGCCACATTTTCTGTATCCATTCATCTCTTGATGGACAATATACTGGTTTTATATTTTGGCTATTGTGAACTGTGTTGCTATAAACATAGGTATGTGTGTTCATTCCACTGTAGCATGATGACGAATTATTCAGGTTAAATAGAGAAGAGCAGTACTGCTGGGGCATATGGTGGTTTCACACCCAGTCTTTTGAGGAGCATCCATATTATTTCCATAGTGGTTGCATTAATTTACTTTCCTCCCAACTATATGAAAGTTTTTCTTTTTCTGCACATTCTTTGAAGTATTTATAGTTTTTATTCTTGATGACTGCCATTCTGACTTGTGTGAAGTAAAATTTCAATATAGTTTTGATTTTCCTTTTCCTAATTGGTAAGGATGTTTAACAATTTTTCATATATTCCTTGGTCATTTGTAATTTTTCTTTTGAAAAGTGTCTGTTTAGTTTATTTGCACATTTATTAATTGAGTTATTTGATTGTTTTAGAGATTTAATCTTCCATTGTTCCCTGCTATCATTCTCTTTTCCCTCCATTACTACAAAAGGGAATTGAGAAAAATAATAGGTCTGTCAATACTCTGGGTTTCAAGTGAGAGAAAACCAACTCTAACATATGCAAAGGTAGTGTGTATATGTAGGGGAGGTTGTGTTCTTTTACAAGTAAAAACCCTGTGGGTAGTTCTGAATGCAGGCACAGCAGGTTTCAGTGATCCAATGTCTTTTCCTCTCTCAGATCCCATTCCATTTTATGGCCTCCTCTGTAGACAATAGATGACAATAAGCTTTCCATGCTTACTTCTTACCAGTCATTTGTAGGCCTCTTAATCTGTCTGGGCCAACTCAAGCCAATTTGGCAGGATAAGTGTCTCCTTGTTCAGGGGCCTTCCATCCTGTGACTTCTTAGGCCTCGTCACCTGCCCCACTCACCCGACATTGGGTGAAATGCAGGGGGAGATCCCAGATAAAATCAGGAGCTACTTCTGGAAGAAGAGAAAACAAATACTGTAGAAAGATGACACCCTCTGGCCAGACTCCCCTCTGATTTGCAGGGGAACAACTGTCTACTTCATAAAGCTGTGAAGTCTCTGTCTTTGTCAGCTCATGGCACTGTTCAAAAACCCAGAGACCAGAATATCCCCACTTCATTGATGAGGAGACCAGGGCTCAGAGAAAGTAAATCTTCCTTCCCAAGGCCACTGACCTTCAAAGTGGTAGATCCAGAGTATGAAGCCAAATCCAGTCTCCAAAGTGTGTTTTGCATCAATCTTGGCCTCTCAGATCAATGCTAGTCTCCCTAAGGTACAAGAAGATTATTGTAGATCTAGAGGAGAAAGAGGGAAAACAGGAAGGATGAAGAGTCCCTGACAGCACTTCACAGAGACCCTGCACCACTCAGTTTGTTGCTGAGTTTGGGAAGATTCCTGCCTACTCATGTCTTCTAGAGGTTTCCATACATATTTATTTTCATGTCAACTTTGCAATTTTGGCACTTATGTTATTTTTGTTTACTTATTTTTCTTAATTCACCTTACCTGTTATACTTACAAAAATATATTTAAAATCACAACTGTCAATGGCAATTGTCAATCAAAATGAGTACTCGTTGCCTCAAATAAAAATTCATTTCAAAATTTCATAGAAATACTAAATAAAATGCTCACCAACTGTTCACCATTTAAAATCACCCCATATATGAGGCAGGATCTTCAGGCTCAGTTTGGAGAATTACATCTAGCAAGTCACACCAGAAAACACATGAATCTATGCTCCTCTGCCACAAATAACTTTCCAGGCATGCCTGCAGTGTCCCTTGCACTTCAAGAGCAAGGTGAGGGAAGTCACAGCTCCTCACAATGAGGTGGTCAGAATTTTCTACCCCAAACATGGCTTCATTGCCAGACTCCTAGTTCTGACCACTGCATCCTAGTTTCTGACCACATATCCTTGCAGACACATGACATTCAGAGGCTGTGGTGCCTTCTTGCACCATTTTACCTAACAATTCAGTCATATCATAACTTCTAATTTACCTCTTCTGTGATTATTACTGTTTAAGTGCTCTCTGAAGAAGAAACCAGGTTTTCACAGTGTTCCCAAGAAGCCAGGCAGTTCTAGACTAGGCACAGTCACATCTTGACCCACTCTCCTTCTGTCCAGGGGCTGCTGAAATGTCTGTCAGAGACCAATCTCCATGGGAAGACAGAGGAGCCACCAACTCCAAAAGGAAGAAGAGCCTTTGAGAGCATGAAGGAGAAGATGCTCACTGTGCAGAGAAGGAAATCAGTTCTGAGGGCCCTTGTCTCCTTATCTTGCACGATTTCTACATCAATGTCCCCTGACTCCTAGCACAAGTTTCCAACTCAAATTACATTAAGTTCATAGTTCCAAGGACAAACTTCTCATCTAGAATAATCTAGTCTCTGTCATACAACCATATAGTCACAATGGCATTCTCTCACCTGGGAGATAAACCACATGACCTCATAGACTAATAATTCTATAGAAATAGAAATCATCTAAAAGCTCTACTCCATCCAGCTCTCCTCCAGAAAACTTCAAGACTTTTCATCCTGTCAATAGGGAACCTCAAACCAGATGCTGCATATAGATTAAATTTCATCATTTTCAGAAAGCAATAGGGAGTCACTGTGTCTCTGAGGAGGCAGTGCAGTGGCATGAGCCCTTTTCTCTCACAGGTGGCTGCTCTGCTCCCTGCTGCTCAGTCCTGTTCTTCAACTGAGCTTCAGTCTGACCACTTCTGGTACCTCTTCAAATGCTAGTGGGGGTGGCCAGTAGGGGGTACTGCTTCTCAGCTGCCCAGATTCAGCACAACTACAACACAAGGAGAGCTGAGTAGGCATGAAAGACACAGGGAGGCTAAGGGGACAGAGGTCCAAACAATTAAAGGGCAGAGTTTGCACTAAGGAAACAGGATTACAAGGAAGGCTGGTCTTATGGGACAACAATGGGAGGGAACAGAAATCCTTCCCAAATAAAAAATACTTCCTCTACCATCACTCTTTGGTTTTACTCCTTTGGTTAAGGTCTTTATGTTTTACAGATTATTTTAATGATAGCTGAAAACTCGGAGGAACCCAAACATTGAAAAGAACAATATGTCTGGATATGGCTGTTCTGCAAGCTCTCATGCAGCCTTATGCATAATGGCCTAAAAATATGGATGGTTTAAGTGATTCGGGTAATGTTGAAATGTAATACTGTAATTGCATATATGATGAGATTACTATTGTGCTATCTGATGCTGTATTTCTTGAGCAAAATGTCTGAAGTATATACAAGTGTGGTGGTACTAGTGAGCTTGTGGGACAGTGTGTAGAAATATAGAAAGATATGATCCAATTATAATCCCTGACTCCACTCAGAGACTCATGGGATGTGCCACCCAAGAAGAATGGCACTGAATTTTGCAGAATTCAAATCATCATGAGGGTCTATTTTAGTAACTATTTAGACGTGAAATTGACATTCAAATGGAACTGAATGTGTCAATGCTCCTTGGGCATTGATCCCTGGCCCTGACCTCATATAGTTTACAATCCAGGGTGAATATTCACAAGTGAACCCTTTGCTTCTGGCTACTCTAGCATTGTAATGGAACTCAGGGTCACCAGACCATGCTGCCAGCCACTGCTGTCGTTCCCTGTGTCTCTTTCTGTCTTACTCCTTCCTGCCTGCTCCAACCCACTCAGCAGAACCCACATGTTGATGTACTGTTTGTTAACACTAGAATAAAATTAGAGCCCTGTTCTCCTTACTGTCATTACTTCTTGTTGGTGCTGCTACTTGCACTGTCCAGAAAATCCTAGGAGAAATTGGGCCGTGTCTTCCTTGGCTGAGAGTCTGTCCCAGCCTTCATCACAGCACCTGGGCCAATGTGTCTGAAAGGGATGACTGCATAAGACAAGTGTGTACTGACATCCAGTTGTGACTACCAGAGGCATGTGGTATGCCATGGCTGTGAGGATCTTGGGAATATTTGTTACCAGTCTAAGCTTGACTTCACTAGGGAAATTGCTTTAGAAAAATGGCCGTAGCTAAGGAAATGGTCTATCCCTCTCACCAAAACCTGAGGACCATGCCTAGATCCTGTTAGGCTACACTCCATGGGGGAATTTGGGGCTTTCAGTCCCAATATGTTGCATTTTCTGTCCTACCCTTGAATACCTTCACCTTTTCATCCCACATCCATTTTAAACAACTGTTACTTGCATCCATGGAGTTCTGGAAATGTACCTGAAGTTTCTCAGTCAATCCTTCAAGAGAAATATTTTTCCCATTTTGTAAATGGAGCAAAACTGATCACCAAAATACCTTGGATGCTGTTATTGACAAGCAAAATTCAAAATTAGTGAAAAGAAATGTGGAACCAAATTGCTATAATCACAGCCTCATGATGAAATGTGTTTAGGAATATTCCAATATATCTGAATCTCTACCCCAATAGAGATATGCCAAAGGTGTCAGGGACTGAGAGGAAGGTAGATGTTCATGTTGCTATACACAGAAGCAGAGAGAACTCTATTCCCATCTCCATTCATCCAAGGGAGGGATCCCAGAGAGCAGAGAATCTCAAGACTTCCCACATTTATCTAGGGCAAAGAGAAGTGATACACATTTTCATGGATTAGGGAGAGTTTTTATTTATTTATTGGCATGTATAACCAGTTATTTACAAAATTTGGAAAAACTGCAATCAGCTTTCCTGGACTCACAATGAAAGCCAATTTTATTTTTCTTAAAGAGACCCTTGAGACCCTCTTAACAATAAGTCTCTGTATTATGTGACTTTTTGCATCATTGAAGTTTAGGGAGCAAGATAGCACACATAGCTTCCTTTTGAAACAGATCAGCTCTGTTTGCATGAAGACAAGCAGACTGGGGTGAGCAGTTTGTGATGCTATTGTTTTTCCCTTGCGAAGCACAGAGTGTTCTGCTGCAATTAAGGATACACACTTGAGCAAGGCCTTTGTCAGTTTCTCAGGAAGGCAGGTGAGTGCCCACAGCCTGGGATCCAGAGAAAGCACCCAGGTTGACCTCGGTTTGTGCCATCATATGGCCACTGCAGATATTTCTCACCAGCAAACTTAGCAAGCCCAGGCACAGAGTTTGTTTGCACAGTGTTCTGAGCTCTCTTAACAGGCTCCTTCTGTAATGACCATGGTTTTCTACCTCCAGCCAGAATATAGGCTGAAGATATAGCTTGATCTCTGTTTGAGGAAAATAGGTTCTAAGGTAGACATTCAAGTTCAAGTCTTCTCCAGGCCTACTGTGAGCCTCCACCAAAGTGGAGCCATATATTGATAAATTCCCAAGGGGCTGAAAGGCCATTCCGTATGTGTAATTTTGGATTGATAAGAAGATGACAAGTCAGCACCCCAAAGGACACTTTGTTGAGGTTTTATTATGTAAAGAGGTCCAGGTATTTAAATGTTGAAGAAGTGACAATTTCTTAGCATTACAACCCAACAGAACTTAGAACTTTGGTAAGTAGGCACCCACATTATAGGAACAGTCCCTTGTTTAGCTCATGTGATAGAAGATGTGCAACAGAGGAAGATGTTTTCCTAATGTATCCAAACCTTCCAAGGTTCTAGGCACAAAAAGGTCCAGAGTGGGAGTATTTTCAGATGTTGACTTAGCCCTCATAACAGACCCTTATGACCACTTATCAGGAGGCACCCAAAGGTAAAAGAGAGGAGCCCAGAGATAACCAATCAAGGAAAGTTCTCATCTGGGATTATATCTGAGATGTTCTTTGATCTTCCCTGTCTGTGTGTGTGTGGGGGGGGGGATTATGGGACCTATAATAATCGGTGTAGATTATTCCATGTTGAAACTGTGGCAGAACTTTCATGTTTGTACCACTGAAAATGATGGGTAGGATGGATATTTAAGTACTGGATACTAGATTTTTCTACTCAAATATTTATCCAAAGAATTTATTCTGTAACCAAGTGTTACCAATATATGGAAGCCTATGCTTATATTCATCTATACCTAATCTGGGTATAAATATTTTCAATGGGAGTGTCCCCTGTGGAGTCAGCCAGGATGGCCAGATTTAATTATTGTCCAACATAAAAGATAATCTCTTTTCAGAGTCCCATGGAAATCATTGTGGATCTACTTCTTAATTTTGTCTCCTTGGGGAAAGAACAAGTGAACCACACAACCAACAATGATATCTCTGGTCTAAGGTTAGATGAGACTTCTGGAGAAGGGCCTCCACAGGCATATAAATTGGAGATGTCCAAGATAGGTACAGGAAAAATACTCAAGTATGGGGATTCCCATAAACACTTTCCAGGAATTTACCACTTGAATGACCTATTTTCCCATCCCTAAAGAAATCTAGACTGTATTACTCCCCCTGGCAACCTAGTATATGTAAATCTCCATTTTACATACTTATAGAAATAACAGAGAAAATATTTCCACATTGTTTTTAATGATTACTGGGTATTGAATATTTCTTTTCTGATGCTACCTGCCCCAAGTAACCAATATACTAGTCATCTCCACTGTACTTCTAGTTCTTTTACAAGACTTAACACTAACAACTTTATCAGGAAAGTATTGGCCTAAACATGAGTGAGGGTTACACAAATAAATGAGGTAAAATCAGTCTACATGTTTTACATGAATACCATACCACAACACAAAAAACTCTATAGTCCCATCAGGTAAGAAGAGTGTTCTCACATGCCTTTATAATATCTAGTAAGTAATGTCATTTCTAGCAGCAGTTCAGTCTTTCAATGCTTGTGGAATGTGATGTGATTCAATTGTTCCTTCATTCCTCCATGATGCAGGAACATTGTATATGTGTCCTAATAAACTGCCTCAGTATCATTGGACTGTTACAAGAATGCCAAAAATGGGGTTAAACAGAAATTTGTTGGTTCTAATTTCAGAGTCTGTATATCAAAGTGCTTGCTGGAATGATTTTCTTTGAGGTCCAACTCTTTGACATCTATATTGCCATTTTCTGTATCTATGTTTGCCTGACATTTTCTATGCTATTTGTGTCCTTATTGCTGCTTTTTAAAGGAGAAAAGGTGAATTGGATTAGACTTTACACCAATTAGCTTGATTAAATTAATCATGCCTTTAGAAAACATATATTTAAATAAAATCACAGTCTGAGGCACTAAGGATTTGGAACATCAATATATAAGATTTGGGGAGGGGCACAATTCAGCTAATAACAAACTAGTCTTCTAGTGAAGACAGACTCCTGGGAAAGGGAATACTGAGCAAAGGGATATGCACATATAGCATTTTAATAGCTAGAGTCAGATTACATCACAGGAGGGTTGCTGAAGATACATTTCCACAGAATGTCTGGTTTTAGCTACGTCTCTGCATCCAGAATTATCTGGATGTTGGCATTTAAAAATTATTTTTCTTGGTTAATCTCTTGTCCATGTGGCAAACAAATCACTGTGTTCCATTTCTTAGAGTTTCCCAGCTGATAAGCTTGAGTTATCTTTTAGTTGATTTATCAGTCATTGAGATATTTTTCTTCCCTAAGTCATACTCGGATTTTGGGTCCTCTGTTACACTTTCTTGCATCCTCTAGTCTCCAAGCATTTGCCCCAATGAGGAACCTGGACTGACAAAGCTCTGTTTTTAAAGAGTTCCCTTAAAGTGAAAATAGGATAAACATTAGTCTCTCAAGTCAAAGGGACCTCCTGGGATGTCTTCTCTATGCTTTCTCTTTAAAATGGAGAAAAATAATATTTCTGTAATGGAAATCCTCTATATCAGGAGCAAACCAGACTTTGAGATGCTTAGAATTAATTTGATACAGTTCTGTTCTGTGCAGTTCTCAGTATAGACACATGCTGCTGAGAAACCATTTCATACCTAGAAACCTGTTTTCTCATTTCTACTATTGTATGTTTTCAGAGGACTCAGTTGAATAATGTCTTCCTGGGGGTTTTTGATTTAAGTAGGTGCTGTTCTTCCACAGCTGACAAAACACTTTGAAGTTACTCTGTAGATACTGCTTAACCATTACGTGACCATATTAATTTTCTTTCAGAAATAAAACCTTTTCATCATGGGCACTCATGTCATCCACTAGCCCAAATACAATGTCAACTCCTTATGGCCTGAAATCCTGATTTCAATTCTCTAATGTTTTATGGTACTGCTAATAGTTATATATCCCCTCCACCTTGGCCTCCTTTTTGCTGTATACTGTCAATAAATTAAAAAAAAAAAAATTCTACAGCATGCCTCTATAGCCCAAGTCCCTCTTTGTTTTGAACTCATAGGGCTTTGTGTTCCTTTACATCTCTGTAGATCAACCAGTTCTATAATTAATAAACCCTGATTAAGAATATCAACCTATATTTTGATATGTAAAGGGGTGTTGAGTTAAATTCTAGCTGGTGTTTGACCTAGATATAAATTGAAGCAAGATTCCCTGGATCCTGGAATGGAAGGCCCAAGATGACACAGATATATGAGAATGTTCTGCTGAGTTATATATTGCATAGGACTGAATTTTATATACATATATTCACAAATCCTGCTTTTTTATTTTTGTGGTGCTGGGATTGAACACAGGGACTTGTATTCCACCAACTGAGCTCTATCCCCAGCCCCCCAAAATCCTGCTTTTTGTTTCACTTAATTTTTTAACATTTATTGACTCATTACATTTGAGACTCTGCTATAAGAACTGTACATATATTAACCCAAAGGTAGTTAATACCAAGGCAATTTTACACTAAAATTTCTTTACAATAACAAGTATACAACTTAACACCCTAACAGATATCTTATTTGTCACAAGTTTATCCATACATTTTTACATATGTCATAAGAAAAAAAGTAAACATTTTGTAATTAAATTAAAACACTTCATTATTAAAAATCAAAATTGGGTTCACTGTACATATAACATAATTGGATATGATCATATTATCCTCTTCTATTTCATACATTTTAAAATCTACCAAAATATCTTAAACCAATGTCAAATTAATAAACATATTGGATCTCTCATGCCATCAGACCAAAAGCAATATGCTAAAAGGTATTATAAAAGAGATATTTCTAAAGATCATGAGATGCTAAAAGGAGATGACCAGAGCATAATCAGGAAATCATGCTTTTTTGATGATAATAAGACATTGGAAGAGCATTGATGGAGGTATTTTGGCTTTGGAGTCAGACACAGCTCATCATGTGTCCCAGCCCAACTGCTTATTAGTTGTGGAAATTTGTCCACCAGATGAAAGAGATATTACAGCCTGGCCTTCAGGTCAAAGTCCATTGCCAAATAAGTTTTATTTAATGTACTTAAACAATAGAGTCAAGACTGTGGAAGATTGCAGGCTATGTGACTTTAACCTCCTGGGCTCCCCCCACCTTCAATTATTTATTTATTTATTTACTTATTTATTTTTTATTGTAAACAAATGGGATACATGTTGTTTCTGTTTGTACATGGAGTCCACCTTCATTTTTATGCTGTCTGATATCTGTAATGGGAAAGAACCTATGACCAGTATGAAGTGGGAAATAATGATCTACTTTTGGACACTTACTGGTTGGAGATTTCTGCTCCCACTCAGGACACTGTTTCTCCTACTTACGGAGTATGAGGAGAAATATTATTAGAAAAATGTATCCATCAACTCTAGCGTATAAAGAGATAGAACAGCCCCTTTAAGTCCCTGACATCAGGGGACTCATAGCTCTCAAATCTGGAATATAGTTACTGTGAACTGAGTTATGATAGAGTTAAACTTGAGGGTATAGTTCTCAAAACACAAATACTTTATTAGCAGTATTTCATTAGTCACAGATAATATTCTGGATATGCCAGGTTATATTATTTATATTAATTTTAACTGTTTCTTTTTATGTTATTAATGTGAATACTAGAAATATTTTAATTATCCTTGTGCCTTCCGTGTTGTTTGCATTGAACATTGTTGCTTTAGGGGGTTAATTCCCAGTTCAAAGTTCAGTCTGTCTCCTAAACAAGAACAGAAAGCAGAAAATTCAAATGGAATTTTATAGTAATTGTCATTATATTAATTTCATTCATGATCGATAAACAGGATATAACCCATAAAATGAAATTATCTTATGTGCAATGTTAAAAGAAAATGTTCTGCTGACTGGGCTAGATCCCACTTTGGGAAGAAAATCTTGCCTTAAAACTGAAGCAGCCTGAGGCTCTGAGGTGCAATTCCCTCAAAAAAGAAAAAAAAAAGAAGAAGAAGAAAGCTGCAACCAACAAACCTGTCATTCTGGCTTTATTAATGCCTGGATTGGATAATACTCCCTGTCACTTAAAAAAAAAAAAAAAAAAAAAAAAAAAAAAAAAGACTCACTGGACTCAGACTCAGGGGGTACGGTCTGCAGCCCTGTCCAATCAGGAGCAATTAGTGAGAACTATCCAATCCCGTGTGCAACCAGGGAGGAGGGGCTGGCTTCCACAATCTGGCCGGGGGTCCTTTTCTCCTGAGTCTGCCATTTTTGGCTGTGGCGGGAACATGAGCTAGCACACAGGGACTCTCGACACTGTCTGGAGGCTGCAGGCCTGAGCCCTCCTCTGGGGCAGTACCCCTCAGTCCTATTGGCTATTCAAGTGGGGAGCAGGTCAGGGGAAAAGATTCTTTGCCACCATTCTTATCTTCCCAGGGCATCCTCAGGCCCTGCCTCAAATCTCTCTGGCAGGTATGTGCCTGCAGCCATGTCTTCCCAGATGCTGGTGATTGACTGGTGGGACAATTATCATAATCAAATCCCCATATCCTTTTCCTTCAGAGGAGAAACTGTGGTCTACAAGAACCTTGCTTCCTCCTGAGCTAACTTATTATTCATTTTTACTTTCTTTTTCTTCACTTCCTTTTTTCTTTCTTTTTCTTACTGGAAGTTGAACCAAGGGAAGATTTTACACTGAGCTATATCCCTAGTACTTTTTATTTTGATTTTGATACAGAATCTAGCTAAGTTGCTGAGATTGGACTTGTTATGGTGTGAATTAACTGGACCTTTATATTGCAATGATGTATATAATTTTTACATACATATGGATTTATATATGGATTTTGTTTATATTGTGATTCCTTATTGCAATATTATATTTTCATAATATACATGAATGTCAGGTATAATAAGTATTTCTTTTGCTCTTACAATTGAAAAATTTCTTGGCTAATGTTATGTATAACTTTGTGGATGAATTTTCGAACTTTATACTTTGGTTTCTTATTTCATTAAAAGAAAAGCATGTTAATTTTTTATTATTGCATTATAGTTATACATAAAATGTGGGCTTATTTTGACATAATCATACAAGCATGGAATATAATTTGCTTCACTTCAGTAACCAGTAGTTCCCGTTTCCTTCTCCTCGTCCCTTTCCCTGTCCTCCATTTATTTATAGTTTCTTTAAAATTACTGCTTTATAGATATACATAAAGGTAGAATTCACTGTGATTTATTCATATATGTACATAGCAAATTTGGTAGGAATATACTGTATTTTAATTTGGGGGAAATTTTTCACTTTTGTAATGATGAGTTTCATTATCTACACATGGGATGTGTAACTGAGTCTTTAATGAGCATCTGATGATATTCATTTTTTTATATAATCTATGTACATTCTTTCTGAACATGTATGCATGAGAAATACCAGTGAATATTACACCTACAAAAAATTAAACATGGTGTTTCATACTATTTTAAAAACTGGATATACTGTGACCAAAATGTGACTGGCCCTTAGTGACCAATTTTCTCTGAAGTTATTATTTATCTCTTCCAAGATGCACATTCTCTTGTACCATCTCCCTTGGTTACAAGAGTTTGGATGAATACTGTTGTGTCCTTACATTATCATAGTCACATATGCTGTCATTTCAGTGAGTCTCTGTGATGGGGAGTATGATATATCTTCAATAGCAAAACAGTTTCCACAATTAGATAACTTAAAATTTTCTTGAGTTTATGAGTATTCACTTGTTTTATATCTTTATGAATACTATTTGATTTTGTCTGTGGTGGAATTTTATTTTATATTTCTCTAATTTCTAAAGATGTTGAACTTTTTATGATTATTGAACACTTAGATATCCCCTGTATTAATTGGCAGTTCAAGGCTCTTGTTTGCATTTCTTTGTAGTTTCTGGCATCAAAGATATGAAAATGAATCCAAAAAGGCAGACAGAGTTTGATTTCAAGAGAAAAAGGCTATTAATTATTTAAAAAATTATTTGCCTTCTGGGATCTCCTGGTCCAGCTGAAACCCACCAAATAGTTGAGGAGGGTGTGGAAATGGAGTAGAAGAAAGACCTCCAAAGATCAATTTCAGAGAACTTGATCAACTTTATTGTAACATGGGCAGGCTTATATCATCAAGCAGTCGCTGGGCAGAATATCTCTGAGAGTTGTTGGACCCAATGGGCTTACAACATGTGCAGAGATTATAAACAATGGGCTGAAAGGTCACTGGCAGAAAAAATAAGAGGAAAGAAATGTGGCTGAGGATGGAAGGGGACTAGGTTATCATAGTGATTGAGCCAAGTTTGGTTAGTGTTCTAACCACAGTATCACAGTTCAGGCCCTGAGAACCTCTCACATAGGAAAATGTAAACCTCTTTCCACCTCATGTTCCCGACATTGCCTTTTTTCTTCCCCTGAGCATTTAATGTAGGTTTCTTTTCTGTTTATATTGAAGGTTATTTCAAATGGAATTCTAGGGTGTATCTTTGGAAGTTCTAACAGAAAAAAAAAAAAGAAAAAATCCCTCTTTCCTATGGCTGCAGGAATATGAATATATTTTCTTAAAATTATTTGTAAGTAAATTGTTGGATGACACGTTCAGTGAAACATTCACTCTTCTTCCTTGAAGTTTTTTTTTTATTGTTTTTGACAGTGAATTATGCATTCTATTATCTGGATTTTGGAGTTTAATACAAAATCATATGGGATAAGAACTGGAAAATCCTAGACATATGCATAAATGGTTGTTTACTGAATGATATATTATGACAATATCAAAAAAAGGACTTTTATTTTTTAGAAATAGTTACATAATTTTTCTTTTCAATTTCTTATAAGCCTTATAGATTTATTTATTTACTGAGTCATACTCAGACCCTGGGCCTGTGTTGTGCTTTTGTACATCATGTAACCTCCAAGCATTTACCCTGATAAGTTATCTGGGTTGATAGCTGTTTCTGAAGAATTTCTTAATGTGAAAGAAGGAAAAGTATTTGTTTTACTCCTGGGATGTCTTTTTCTAGGCACTCTCTTCAAAATGAAGAAAAAATAATATTTCTCCAGATTGACATCCCCTATGTCAGAAGCAAACAAATCTTTGAGGAACTTTGAAGGGATTTCATGCAGTTCTGTCTATGGGTAGTTTTTGGGTGCTGCTGAGTTGCTATTTAATATCCAGAAACCTGAGTTATCTCATCTCTACAATGAGAATAATTTTAGAGGACACAGATGGATAATGCTCTTATGTAAGCCAGTAATACATATATTTAGCCACCCATGTCATCCACATTACCAAATATTAAAGGTTGAATCTTCCTTGTCTGAATTCCAAGTTCCAATTCTCTGGTGGTTCAACTAATTTTGTTTCTTCTTTTCTTTTTTTCTCTGTGTCCCCAGTAAGAGCTCTCTGCTCCATGCCTCTATTGCCCATGTTCAGCTATGTTTAGAAAAGACTTAGAATCCTGTATTATTTGCTAACTGGTAAAGAAGGGGTCAGATTATTTCAGGCTAGTGCCTGTCTTTGTTACAATCTGAACCAGGACTTCCCTAGTTCCTGGAAAGGGAGTCCCACAACAAATCAGGTATATGAAATGTGTGGACATAGGTGTAGACAAATCTCTTGTCTGCATTTCTTTTACGTGAGGAATACAATTCCTTACCAATATTTCTTTTATTTTCAGATTCAAAAAAACAGGAGAGATACTGCCCTGAGAGCAGGGAGTTTTACCAAGAAAGTTTCCAGAAATGAACATTTTTCCACCCAATGCTGGTCATGGTCCATTCCATTCCAGATAGCAGACAGCAAGCTATATATATATATATATATATATATATATATATATATATATATATATAATATAAGTGATATATATGTGTATATATATAATATAGTATGTACACACACACACACACATACACACAATCCTTCTTTTTTGAACAAGTGTCACTAACCAACTCCTAAATTAATAAGAAAAGTTGTTTGAGTTATGTGGTATATTGGAGGTATTTGTATTTGGGATTTCAAATTAGACACTTTGTGTGTGTGTGTGTGTGTGTGTGTGTGTGTGTGTGTGTGTGTACTGGAGATTGAACACCCAGGGGCTCTTAACCAGTGAGCCACATCCCCATCCCTTTTTATGTTTTATTTAGTAACAGGGTCTTGCTGAGTTTCTCGGGCTGCCTTTGAACTTGCAATCCTCCTACCTCAGCTTTCCAAGCTACTGAGATTAAAGGTGTGTGCCACAATGTCTGGCAACACAATTCATCTTGATTCCAAGCCCACTTGCTTATTTTTTTTCTTTTTCTCATACAAGGGACCATTTATTTGCACAGACAAATTCACGTCTGCATGGGGGAATGGGGAAAAAGCAGAGAGAGAGATGGCGGACATCTCGTCTCAGAAATATGAACTTCACGGGCTGAGAGGAACCAATCGTGGAGAATTCTTACAGAGTGACTGATGGGCCAATGACATAGTGGGACAATGCTGGAGGCAGGAAGCAATGTAAGCTGGAAATCCCTATAACCGGAGAGGCGGGGAAACGCAGATTGACAGGTCATTGGGAGGTGGGAAATTCCTTTCGTGGGAGAGAAAGAAGGTCTTATATCTTACATTCCCCCATTTCATTTTATATAAAAAATAAAAAAAAAATCTTGTTTGGGTACATGGATGAAGGTCAATCTTCTGTAATTACTTCCTGCTGGGTGTGGACGTAGAGCCGGTATCATTGTGGTAGGAAGAACTGCGAACTTGATAGTTTCTCTGGAGGCACATCTGCAGCCAGGCTCCGATTTTTTTGAGATCCTGATATTTCTGCAATACAAGTTGATTAGTTGACATGGAAGTAAAAGACAGGGGGTGGAAGAACTGAGAAGTTGGTCCCATAACAAGGTCTAGCAAAGGCCGGGAGAGGACAGGCCTTTATTTGGGAGCTTTGACATTGTCTATGTTATCAGGAATGTGAACACAACATTTAGTAGAGATCCCTATACTTCTGTTACTAGCAAACATAGATTAAAGCCTACCTGTGTCTGTAGGCCTTAAACTGACTAAAAACTTCTGACTCTGGCAGTTTCTCTTGATTGTTACTATTATTTTTAAATGCCCAAGAATGGCTATGCTTTGGTTTTAACTGATTTGCTAGGTGTTTAAGATCAAGCTGGTCAAAGTGACCTGTTCCTGTCAAAGAGTCAGCTGAGTTTCCACAGGGGTCACTCATAGAGAACTTAAGAGCAGCTCCTTAGCTCCACCAGTGACTTTGATTAGGCAGGGTCTCCTGATGAGGTGGCTTCCTTTGGAAGCATCAAAGGATGTCCCCCTTTTTCCATGACCCTCCTCTGCAGCAGATGCACTGGGTGATTTTTCATCCTCTAGTCTCAACAATCTCCTTGATCAGGAGGTTGTGTGACCCAGAGTTGCAATGCTCCTTAGAGAAGTTCTCTTATTCTCTGGGTTCAGGCTGACGTTGAGGGCAAGACCCAAATATGGACTTTTCTTGGCCTCTGTATTTAATTCTAATTTCTAAGTTTGATCTTAATCATCCAGCAGGCCAGTCTCACCAGTCATAAAGTAAGAGTACTGGGCTTTAACTTCATTGTCTATAACTTTACAGTTATTTACCTCCTTTTATCTAATTGGGATTTACATTATCTGTTCTATAGGTGATGGTTTACTATTCCAAGTTAATTTATGATGTTTCCTCTTGAAGCAGTACTTCTGCAAAATATTGATCAGGCAACAATTAGAGTTTATAAGGAAAATACAAAATGGAGTCATCAACAGTAAAACATTCAGTTTGTGCAATAGGTATTTTGAATTTTGGCAGAGTTACAACAAACATTAAACTTTTAAACACAACTTTAAATGAATTAAAGTTAGGCTTACTTTGGAGCCATTGTAAAGTTTAGCAGGGTGGTGAGGCAGAGCCTTATCTCAGGTAACGTGGGGCTTTTCAGTGAGGGGCAAAGGAGTATATAAAACACAGATTTTGAAGATTAAGCTGAGATCAGATGGAGCTCTGTTCTCTGATGGAAATGTGGATCTAAAGAGTTATGTTAGCAATCTTTATATGTGTGCAATGTTAGGTTACCATTACAGACAAGTTTAATTTGGAGAATAGCAGTTTGATAAATTTTCTGCTTTAAAGGCTTGTATACCTGGAAAATATGAACACATTTAATATACAAAGAATAATGTTTTTAAATATGTTACTCCATGGAATAGCTTTATAAATTATTCAAATGTTTCTAACAAACACATTTGAGTAATCCCATACATGTTGCTTATTGTAGAAAAACCAAGACATCAGACGAGTGTGGCAATAGTATTTGCCGTCTCTTTCCTGTTGAAAAAAAGTCCTAGAAAAATTGATGTTAGACATTTTATAAACATTAATATTTTATTAGTTTGACCACTTAGAGACTTGTGAGTTAATTTTAAGGACATTTTACTTTTATTAGTTTACCCAATTTAAATTGAACCTTTTTAAACCTTAAAATTGAACCTTATTAAATCTTAAAATTGAACTTTATTAAATCTTAAAATTGAACCTTATTAAATCACGTGACTTAAAAATATTTGGATCCATTTTTAAAATTAATTTTTATGCATGCTTATATTTAACACAAAAGCAAAGGCCTTGTAATATTTATTTCCATTGCAATGTAATGGATGTTCAAAAATAACTCTAGAGTTGGATAAAAAGAACTGATCAAAAATTATTAACCTAGGTCTGTAGGATCAAAATTGTGAGCTCAAAAATACAGCATTTAAGAAAAATATAGTCCTGGAAGAAAAATGATAATGGTTATTAATTAAAGCATGAGAAAATGAGAAGGAAAGAAAAGTTGAAAGGGAGAAAAGTATTCTGAGTTGTAGCGGAGGAGAAATTTAAAATGGACACTTTTACACTTTTTTTCCTTAGGTTTGAAACTGGTTTCCTAGTGTGCCTTTATTCATTCACATGTTAATGTAACCCTTGACTGAGATCTGAATCTGAAAGGGGCTAATATGTTCTAGCAGAAGCTTGATGCTTAGGTCCTTTTAATTTCTTGAGCCTGCAGGGAGAGCTGAGAGAGAAAGAGAAGATTTGAAAATAAGGAATTACCCAAGAGGACGTGTTCAGATGTTACTCCTTCCACGCTAGCCACCTCCCATAAAGAAGCTAGAATGTGTGTAGGAGACCATGTGGTGGGGGGACTTGGTGGGCTGAGTGGCGAAGCGGAAGGAGAAACAGAATGAACAGGAACTTCTACAGTAGGAATTCTGTAAGGACAGGACTCATCAGCTGGATTAAACTTAGAAGAGAAAGGATTAGCAAGAAAGAAAAAACACGAAGGGGAAAGGTTCCTTTCCATTCAGCAGGTTGCCTGCATATGTATTTAATTATAACTAGTACAACTAGGCATATAATTATGCCTAGTATAAAACTGAAATTTAGGGTGTCATAAATAGACCATTCTGACTTACTATCTAAAGGACATTTTAGCTCTGAATCAGCGAATAGGTGAAGGGGTTTGAGATGATTCAATAAACATCTCAGGGGCGCGTTTGCTGAGGTGGATGTACTGAATCCCATGGTAAACTGAGACCCACCTGGGTAGTGATTTCGGAGTCCCGAGACCACCATACCAGGCAATGAGAGGTTAGAACAAAGGCTGGTCATCACCAAGACCAATGTTTAACCGGGCATATGCCAAGAGGTTTTGAACACCTGGCCAGGATTTCAAGGGAGACGCAGCAGAAAATAAGAGAGAGGTCCAAAACCTGAGAAAAAATCTCAGCATCATAAAAACCAGGAGTCCACCCCGCAACTAAGACCAGTTATTCCCACACCTCAGCAGTCCGGCGGCGGATGGATCTGCAGCCCAGGCAGTGGAAGCCACGAGAGGGAGGGGGAAGCCGCGGGCGGCGAGCGAGAGGGAATGGGACCATGGCGCCGCGGGCTGCGGAGATGTGTTTCTGGTCAGGGGCCTAGGAGAACTCACCGATTCTGGAATCCGGTGTTGTGTGCAGAGAAGTGGGCATCCCGGTAAATGGAAGATGAGCCTGTATAAGGGGCGCTCGCAGGAGCTTGTGGATGGGGTACCGCCTGCTAGACAGCGAAAAAAAACCCATCCCCGAGTCTTTTGGCACCAGATGTTAGCTTGGAAAAAGAGGCGCGCAATATGGTTCATTGATAGCTCCAAGAAACGCTCCACAGATACAGGTCTCATACAAGAAACCATTTATTTGCGCAGACGAATGCACATCTGCACGGGGGAACGAGGAAAAAGCAGAGAGAGTCCCACTTGCTTATTGAGGGGCTTTCATCATAGGAAAAAAAATGTCATAGACTGGACATTAGATCTAAGGCCAAATTGCAAAAAAGTTTGCCTTTAATGCATTTAAATAATAGACTCCAAGCTTTGTATCTGAACACATGAGCCACAACTACTGCAAAGAACTGAATCTTTCACTTATAACTTACAAAAGAGTGGTCAGGACCTTCATCTTCCTGAGATCAGGGGAATCATGGTTATCAAATTTTGAAAATGTTTCTGTGAACTGAGATATTCTGGAGGCTTGACATAGATTTCAGAGTGTGCTGCTCCAAAAATACATATACTAAACTAGTAATATTTTGTTGGTCACATAATGGTAATATTCACATAAATGGATATGTTCGGTTATGTTATTAAACTCAATTTCTACTACTTATTTTTATGTGAATACTAGAAAATTTTTAATTACCCTTGAAACTCATATATTATTTTCATTAAATATTACTGTCTTAGGGGATTCCTTCCCAGTTTAATGTTCAATCTGTTTTCTCACAAAAGAGAGCAGAGAAGTTAAATGAAATTTTATAGGATTGCCACTTTATTATTTCCAACCATGAATAACATATAGACACATATATTCCACAAATTGAAAAGGCCTTATATGTAAGGTTAAATGCAAATGTCTTCCTGGCTGGAATGGACCCCACTTCTCCAAGAAAATCTTGCCTTAAATTAGCTGCAGCCTAAGTTTCTGGATTTCAATTCTCAGCACCTGAAAAGAAAAAAGCTACAGAAAGAACCTGGCATTGTGACCTCATTCATTTATGCATTTGATGTCACCATGTCTTAGAAAACTCACTAGACTGAGTCTGATTATGTTAAAACATAAGCCCTGTCCACTCAGGAGACCTTAAGTAAGCATTGTCTAATCCATAACACAGGCAGTAAAGAGGAGCAGGCTTTGACAATGTGGTGTAGCTTTTGTCTCTGGAGCCTGCTAGTGTTGATATCCATCTCTAGGCTCCCTCTTTTATGTTCAGGGGACCTGGTTTGCTTTGCCATGCAGATGCTGGAAGATCTTATATAAAGAAAACTGGTCCCCTCAAAGCCAGTAATAGGTGAGTGTGCTGTGGCATCTTGAAACTGAGGGGTAAGGCTGTTTAAAACTGGCTGCACTGATTATGGTGAGAACTGGCAATTACAGACTGGAATCCTTGTGGTAATCTCTTGTGTTTGCAGGCCTGGGTCCTCTTCTGGGAAAGGTCAGCCCTGAATCCCCACTGGACAGTCAAATGGGGCATATGTCAGCAATAGACTCTGGAAGTCCTGTCCTATGCCTGCAGAATATCTGCAGCCCCTACTTGAAGTCCTATCTGAGCACATATGTGACAGCATTCCAGCACCTTCCCAGATTGTGTGGTGGATTGTGAAGTGAGATGATCATCAGATTCACAATGTCATGTATTGTTTTTATGCATGAGAGGGACAGTGGTCTATAGGGCTTTCAGTTCTTCCTTCCTCCTGAGCTTCTTTTCTTTCTTTTATGGGGGGATCATTTGCCCTAATGTAGAACTTGGGTTGACCTGTTACTGAAGATTTTCCTTAACATGAAAAAAGGGCAAACAATAGTGTCTCAATTCAAACGGACCTACAGGGATGTTTTTGCTAGGCTCTCTCTTTAAAATGGAGAATAAATATTATTTGTCTAAATAAATGTTTCCTATATCAGGAGTAAACCAGACTTGGAGAATCTTAGAAGGAATTTCACACAGTGATGTCCTGGGCAGTTGTTAATCTGACATATGGTGCTGAGAAATCATTTGATATCTAGAAGCCTGTGTCTTCTTATCTCTACAACTGGATAATTTTAGAGGACTCATTTGGATCAAGGCTTCATGGAATAATTAATATTGCTCCTACAACTGTCAAAACACCTTGGAGTTACTGTGTAGATAGTGGTTAACCATTTTCTGACATATAACCACTTCCTTTTTTCAAAATCTTATAACCTTTTCATCAGGGTCCTCATATCATACACATGCCCAGACACAATATGCCAACTCTTGTTTGTCTGAAATCCAGATTCAATTTCTTTGATATTTTATGGTACTTCTGAAAGAATGGACATTTTTTTAAGCTGTCTGAGGTCACCCTCCCAGTTATCTTAACTCCCTAAGGTCACCCTCCCAGTCATCTCAACTCCCTAAGGTCACCCTCCCAGTAATGGGAACAAAGCCCTTAAAGCTGTTCCAAGAAACAGCCCCAAACAGAGAATAAAAGGGTAAATTGAGCCAGATAGCCAGATAGTGCTCAAAGAGTATGATTACCAGAAACTATTGACCAGAATCTACGCCCTGTTGTAAAACATTGTGAAACATGTTGTATGTTATCAGCAAACCCAGACCCCCTTTGAAATTTCCCGGCTGCTTTGTCCCCCTTTTCCCTTTCATGTGCGACCCCTCCCGATGTGTGGTTTCTGCCTTTATAAACCTACAAGATTTTCTGCTATGGCTCGACTCCTCGAGTTGGGTCCCAGCGCGCTGGAATAAACACCTCTTGTGGTTTGAATCAAGTGACGCCTCCTGCGGTTGATTGGGGTTGCCATCCATCCATGGGACAGAGTTGGGGTTTTCTTTTTGGGGGCCTTACACTTCCAATAATTGTATGTTCCTACTTAGCCTCCATTTGCTCTATGCCCTCAATAAAAAAAAAAAAAAATTCTGCTGCATCATTCTACAGTGGATGTCCCACTTTGTATTGAAAACATATGGCTTGGTGGTTCTTTACATTCCTCTAGACCAGCCTGTTTTATAATTAATAAACCTTGATTTAACTGCTCACATATTTAATGTCAATCTATAGTTTGATATGTAAAGATATGTTGAGATAAATTTTAGCTGGTGTTTGCCCTTGAGGTAAACTGAATCAGGATTCCCTGGACTCTGGAATGGGAACCTCAAGATGATACAGTTATATGAGAATGTTCTCTTTGTGTTGTGCTATGTAATACACAGGAGTGGATTTTATATACATATATCATATATCCTGCTTTTTTGAATTATTGTCACTTTTAAAGTCTGATGAGAATAAGAAATATTGCAAGAATTTTGTGATCTGTGTAATTATTTTGGTTTTGGAATCAAATACAGTTTATCCTGAATCCCAGTGCACCTACTTATTAATTGTGGAAATACATTTACAGGAGGAAACTACATTAAATCTTGGCCAATAGGTTTAACCTCAAATTGCCAAATAAATTTGCATTTCATGTATTTAAAAAAACAGAATCAGGACTGTGGAAAATTGCAGGCTAAGTGTCCCTAACCCCGAGGTATCGTCATTTTTCTGCTGTATTATGTCTGCAATGTGAAAAACCTGTGGTCAGAATGAAGTGAAAAAGAATAATCTACTTTTGGACACTTCCTGGTTAGAAAACCCTGCTCCCACTCAGGGTATTGTTTCTTATAATTTTGGGCATGAGGAGCAATATTTTTAGGGAACTCTATCCCTCAATGCTAGCATTTAAAGTGATAGACCATGCCCTTTAAGTCCCTGACATCAGGGGACCCATAACCCTCAAAACTTGCATGTGTCTACGGTAAAATGAAGTATGCTGGAAAGAGTCAAACTTGAGGGTGTAGTTCCAAAAGCACATGTTCTTCATTGGTAGTATTTTATAAATCACATGAAGGTAATATTCTCAAATGGCTGCATTATGCTATTTATATCAATTCCAACCCTTTCTTTTTATGCTATCAATATGAGTATTAAAAATATTTAAATTATCCTTGCATCTTATGTGTTGTTTTCATTGGATATTGTTGCCTTAAGGGGTTGTTCCATTTAAAGTTTAGCCTGTCTCCTAACAAAAACAGAGAGCAGAATAGTTAAATAACATTTTATATTAATTACCATTATATTATTTTCATTCTTGAATAATATACTGGTGTATATAATCCATAAACTAAAATGGAAACATGCACCAGGTTAAATTCAAATGTTCTTCTTGTTGGACTAGATCCCACTTCTGGAAGAAAATATTGTCTTAATATAGCAGCAGCCTGAGGCTGTGGAGTGCAATTCCCAGACCTCAAAAGGAAGAAAACTGCAACCAAGGACGTATCATTTTGCTCTTATTCATGTGCATTGGCTATTATTCACTGTCACTCGCAGGGAAAGCTCCCTGGTCTCATACCCCAGAGGCATAGTCAGAAGGCCTGTCCAATCAGGAGCACTTAGAACTGTCCAATTCTGTGTGCTGACAGGGAATTGCGGGTGGGCTTCCACTGCCTTCTCCATTTCTCCTGAGTCCACCATATCACCATTCAGCTCTAGGCTTCACTCTCCTGCTTAGGATCCCCAGGTTGTTTTGCTGTGCAGGGACTGGAGGTCGCTATGTAGAAGGACTGGCTCCTGAACATCCAGAAATGGTGAGTAGGCAGGGGCATGATAATCCTGGGGAGGGAAGCTATTGGAACAGCGGTACTGGCTGTGACAGAAACCAGATCTGGCAAACCGGGACTCTCTGCAGTCCCTGGAGTCTGCAGGCCTGAGCCCTTCTTTGGGGGCAGTGCACCCTCTGTCTTACTGGCCATCCAGGTGGAGAACATGTCAATGGCAGAGACCCCTCACTGTCTTCCTTATCCTTGCAGGACATTCACAAATACTATCACACAGGTGTGTGTCTGTGGCCCAGCATTTTATCAGATGTTGGTGATTGACAGGGGAGCCCATTATTGTAATCAAATCCCCACATGCCATTTACCTGCAGGAGAGCGGCTGTAGTCTGTAAGGACCACATTTCCTCCTGAGCCAGCGAATTTTCATTTTTCCCTTCTTTTTCCTTTTTCTTTCTTTTTTTTTTTGTTTTTTTTTTTGTGTGTGTGTGTGTGTGTGTTGCTGCAAGTTGATCCTCAGGATATTTTATTACTGAGATACAGCTCTAGTAATTTTTATTTTTTATTTTGAGACAGGGTCTAGCTTATTTGCTGAGATTGTCTTGATATGGTTTGATTTGTCTAGACTTTTCTATTGCAATTAAGTATATGATTTTTACATACATATGGATTCATATGTGGATTTAGTTTATATTATGATTCCTTGTTGATTATTGTAGTAGTGTAGTTTCACAATGTACATGAATATCAGGTAATGAGAAGTACTCCTTTTGCTCTTATAATTGAAAAATTTCCTGGCTAAAATTATATATCATTTCATGGATGAATTTTAGAAGTTTATGGTTTCTTATTTAATTAAAAGTGAAGCATGTTGATTTTTTAAATTATTGCACTATAGTTATATATAATATTTCGGTTCATTTTGACATAATCTTATAAGCATGGAATATATTTTGCTCCACTTCATTACCCAGTAGTTTCTCTTTCCCTCTCTTCTTACCTTCTCTCTTTGATTTATTTATAGTTTTATACATCACTGCTTTATAGATACACATAAAAGTAGAATTTACTGTGATATATTCATATAGGCACATAGCAACTATACTGGGTATATTATTGGTAAATTTGGGGGAAAATTATCTTCCTTGTAATGATTAGTTTTATCATCTACACATGGGATATGTAAGTGAGTGTTTCATGTGCTTCTGATAATATTTATTTTCTCATAAGTTCTACATATTTTCTTTCTAAACATGTATACATGTGAAATATCACATGCATATTGCACACATATAAAACTTAATCATGGTGTTTTATACTATTTCTTAAAGTGAATATACTATAACTAAAATTTGGATCCCAGTAACCATTTTTCCCAGATAATTATTTATCTCTTCCAAAATTTATATTCACTTGAACCATGCCCCTGGGATTGTATGGTTGGTGTTTGGATGAGTACTGTTGTATTCTTACCTGATATCATGGTCACATATGTTGCAATTTTAGGAAGTCTTGGTGAGAGTGAGCAACATATATTTTCAATAACAAAAGTCTCCACAAATAATAATAAACTCCTTGAGTTTATAAATACTCATGTGTTTTATATCATCATCAATATTATTGTGTCTGTGATGGAATTTTATATTTCTCTAAATATTTTGAATATTCCTTTAGATTTTGAATTTTTTATGATTATTGAAGATTTAGATATATATATCCCCTTATTAATTGGCAGTTCAAGGCATTTTCCTGCATTTCTTTTGTGGTTTCTGGCTTCAAAGTTAAGAAAATATATCCAAAATGGAAGATAGTATTGGATTTTAAGAAAATAAAAGGTTTTGCATTTAATTAATAAAAAATTTACATTTTTATCCCCCTACATTTGTATTGTGGCTATCTTGTATGTTTTGTATTTGGAGCTTATTTCAAAGTAAATTCTAGGGCTTATCTTTTGAAATTCTAACAGGATATATGAGTAAGGAAAATCTCACTTCCCTATGGCTGCAGGAAAATGAATATATTTCCTCAACATCATTGTTAAGTAAATTGTTGAATGACACATTCACAAAAGCATCCACTCCTTCCTTGAAGATTTTTTTTTAATGTTTTGAACAGTGAATCATGCATTGTCTTATCTGAATTTTGGGCTTTAATATAAAATCATATAGGATAAGATTTGGCATTCCAAGAAATATGCATTATAATCTATTGTTTTCTAAATGATATGTTGTAGAGATAGCAACAAATGGACATTTAATTTTAGAAATAATTCCATATATATTTTTTTAAATTTATGAGCCTTTAAGATTTATTTCTCTTCCTAATCATACTCAGACTCTGGTCATGCAATGTGCTTTCTTGCACCCTTTAATCTCCACACACTTACCTCATAAGGAATCTAGGTTGATAGCTCAGTTTTTGAAGAGTTACTTAACATAAAAGTAGGAAACAATATTTGTGTTGTTCCTGGAATGTCTTCTCTAGGTTCTCTCTTCAAAATGGAGTGAAAATATTTCCTCAGACATATCCTCTATAACAGGAGCAAATTAGCCTTTGAGAAGCTTTGAAGAAATTTTATATGGTTCTGTCTCTGGGTAGTTCTCTGTGCAACTGAGTTGCCATTTAATATCTAGAAACCTGTGTTTACTTGTCTCTATAATGGGAAATCATTTTAGAGAACACAGATGGAAAATGCTTTTCATGGAGGCTAGTAGTACATGTATGTGCTATGGCCATGGCTGACAAACCACCTGAAAAACACTGCAGAAATTAATTGTTTAATCATTATCTGCCACTCACATGAATTTTCATTTCAAAGTATATAATAAAATTTTCACTGTAGGCATCAATGTCATTTATATTTCCAACATAAAAGGTTGAATCTTCCTTGTCTGAATTCCAAATTCCAATTCACTAGTGGTTCAAAGTGGTACAACTAATTGTGTTTCCTTGCACTGCTTACTTCGTGTAGCCAATAAAAGGGTTGTCTGCTCCATGCCTCTATCAGCTATGTTTAGAAAATGACATAGAGACCTGGTTATTTTTCTTTTCTTTCTTTCTTTTTTTTTTTTTTTTTTTTTTTTGCTGATTTGTACAGGAGGGTTCAGATTACTTCTGGCTGGTGTCATTCCTTGTTATAAACTGAACCAATATTTCCTGGTCCTAGAAAGGAAGCCCCATAAACAATCAGGTATAAAAAAAGGTTTTGTTTATATGGACGTATGTGCTTATTCTATATATGCACAAAAGTTCAGCAATTCTCTTCCCTGCTTTTATTTCAGGTGAGAAATACAATTCCTTAAATGTATTTTTTTTCCTCAGGTTCAAAAATCTGGAGAAACACTTCCCTAAATGAAAGCAGGGAGCTTTAAGCAGAAAGTTACCGGAGGTAGTTTTTCTCCATCCAAATGCTGGCCATGGTCCATTCCAACCCAAATACAAGAAAGCAAGCAAAATATATTAAAATTACACACACACACACATACCCACACACACACACCCTTAGAATTCCTGCTTTTATTTAATAAGTGCCACTAACCAAGTTCTAAAATAATAAGAAAAACTGTATATGTCATGTGATGTAGTGGAGGTGTTTGGGCTTTTAAATTAGAAACATTTTTTTTTTTTTTTTTGTACTGGGAATTGAACCCAGGGGCATTTAACCACTGAGCCACATTCTAAGAACTTTTAAAATTTTATTTAGTGACAGGTTCTTTCTAAGTTGCTGAGGTTGGCTTTGAACTTGAAATCCACCTACCTGAGCCTTACAAGCTGCTGGGATTATAGGTGTGTGCCACCATGCCTGGCAACAAAATTTATCTTGATTCCAATTTCACTTGCTCATTTTAGGGCTTTCACCATAGGAAGAAAAATATCATAGACTGGTGGTTAGATCTAAGGCCAAATTGCAAAATAAGGAGTTGATTTTTAATCATGAATCCTCACTTGCCACTCAAGTGGGGCATATGTCAGCAGTAGGCTGTCATCTTTCTGCAGAATATTTTCAGCCACTATCTGAACTTCTATCTGAGCACATATATGCCAGTGTTCCAGCATATTCCCAGATTGTGTGGTGGATTGTGGAGAGAGAAGATCATCAGAATCACAACTCTATGTATTGTTTTCCTGCATCAGGAGAGTTGTGATCTGTAGTCTGTATATTTCTCAGTTCTTCCATCTTCCTGAGCTCATTCTTCTGTTTTGGTGGGATGATGATACTGTGCTTTGAACCCAGAGGTCCTTTACCACTGAGCTACACACATGGAACTTCTTATTTTTAATTTGAAACAGATGCTGAGTCTGGCCTTAAACTTGTGACCAGACTCATAATGTTGCTAGGATTACAGGTGTGTGCCAACCTGGTTGAATCCTCTTGAATATTCTAAATGTATGGGAAGCAAAATGTGAAATCCAGAACCCTGGCTTACAGCTTAAACCTTTATATATATATGTCAATAAAATCCTAATATTTCAGCTTCCTGTTCATATTTTCAATGACAACTTCCCCTATCCTCAATATTATCAATTATTTTTTCCTATTATATTTTGAATGAGCACATTATTTTTTAATTATTAATATTTTTTTATCAAGAACTGGATAGAACTTTCTATAGGATTTGTTTTCTGGCTGGGTGCAATGACAAATGTATAAAATCCCAGAGACTCAGGTGGCTAAGATTGTAATCCCAAGATCAACATCAGAAATTTAGGTTGAACAGAGGCAACTTAGAAACACCTGTCTCAAATTTTTAAAACACAGACTGGGTATGTAGCTCATATTTAACATGCCCCTGTGTTAAACCCCCAGTACCATAGAAAACAGACAAAAGCAAAGGTTTTTGTTGTTATTATTATTTATGAGAATTTCACCTGATAGAAAATCAGAGAAAAATCACTTTACCTTTGTAAAGCTATGTGTTTGTGTTCTCCTTTTGTCTCCCCAAGGCCAAATACCTTGTCAAAATACCTTTATGTTGAAAGTTCCCCTGATGGAAATTATGTGAGAAAGTTCTCCTTTTCTCTCTGATATTTTCCTGGTACTGTGTTTCAGAACTATCTGATATGAGGATCCCACAGCTGGCACATCTAATATCTCTTGAGAGACTAGTGAATATCAGTACTTGGGCCTTATCTTGTTAGACAGCAGACTTAATTTAAAGAGTATAGATTTTCAGGGAAGTGTCTGAGTGTCCTAAAGATGGAAGAAATCTCCTGGGGTACCCTTCATCCAAAATATACTTCAGTTGTTTCCTGACCTTGGCTACTATGACTACTGTTACAGAGAAGATGAGAATGCAACCATTTATTTAACATACTGATTTCAAATACTTTGGAAATGCATCCAGAATTATTATTCTGTTAGTTTTCAAAGAACTTTCAACTTTCAAGACTTTTTAAAAATTGGTTTTACTAAATTCATTTCTAGCAGTTTAAAGTGTTTCTTTCTTCCATATCCATATAATTGGGATACTTTTTATTCTTCCATTTTTTGATAGTAGCCATTCTAACAGCTGCACTCAAGTCACAGAAACTCTTATAGTGAATGGTGCACTATATTTATGATGCAAGTTTGTTAGAATTGAGGCTGTCTTATACTCATGGAAAGAAGGTGATGTGATCCTATTTTAGAAATAAACAGGAATCTGTCTTTTTAACCCTTTTTCTTAGCTCCTTGTGAGGATTTTAGCTCATGGAAATACTTGCATACCAATATAGGGGTCTCTTCTTTGTGATATACTGAGATATGCACATGTGCATTTGTCATTGCTCCCAAAGCCTGGAGGTTTAGGATGTAGTTCATTGAAAGGAAAAATTTGAATTTCAGACAAATTCCTTACAGAATGAATTGCTTAGTCCTGGAGTTATTAGTGAGGTGAGCTGAGGGAGAGGGCTCATGAAGTACTTCACTTCCACTTGGGCTGCCAGTCATGGACTGTATTTCCCTTGTTAACTCTTTGGTACTGAATAGAAAGAAGCTCAACTGTTAGCAACAGCCTTTTGCAGATTATGCTGACAAATGTCTTAGGAAAAATTGGGACCCTTGAATTTTAACTCCTCTTCCCTGGTCCCATGAAATAAAACCCAGGACTCTTACATTTTCCTAGAAAACCACTCCTTTTCTCTGATCTTTATAGTCATGTATATCTAGTTTTTTTCTCTGTGTGCACCAGTTAAATTAAAATTCAAACCTCAAGAAATTTAGAATTAAATATGCTATGTTTATGACCCAAACTGTCTTTCTCTACTCAGAGGAACAGTGGATTTAAATATCCTGTCCCAGTTATAAGGGTCATTGCCCAAGGAATGCTAATATACTAGTATAACCCAACCTTTCCTACTCATCTGATGTAGTTTTTTTTTTTTTTTTTTTTTTTTTGCGGTAGTGGGGATCGAACTCAGGGCCTTGTGCTTGTGAGGCAAGCACTCTACCAGCTGAGCTATCTCCCCAGCCCTCATGGTAGATTTGTTTGCTTTATATGTCTCTAATTAATTTATAAGTTTAAGAGATTCAAAACAGGAGTAAATATTGATTTGGCATATCTGTGAATGGATCAAGAGTCAGGATGTTCATATTTTCCTATATTTTTCTAATCATTCCTCTTGATATCTTCTTTCTGGTGGGTGGTGCTGGGGTATAATTCCAGTGCACACATTCTGCACACAATCCCAACCATTGGTCTGAGCCTCTAGTTCTAATATCTATCTTTTGGTTGGATTGTATTATTCATTCACATTAAATAATTTTCTTGATATGATTGTATTTATATGGGCCTTTTTATTGCACTTAACAATAAAACAAATATTTACATACATATGGATTTACCTATCTAATTTTCTCTATTGTGATTTCTTAGTCTTTGTATTACTACAATATTATAATTTTATAACATACATTAGTATCAGGTAATGATAGCTGGTTCTTTGCTTTTCTATTTCTGAGAGTTCTTGGCTAATTATATATATATAATTATATATATATGTAAAAACTTCCTGGAGAATTTTGGATGCTTTTGCATTGTTCCCTTCTTTAATTTCATTGAGGTATTATTATAGTTGACTTTGAGTAATGGTCTTCCTTATGATAGTTTTACCATCTATACATAAGTTGAGCAATTGGTTCTTTGATGTACTTCTGTGTATTTTTATTTTCTCATTCTGCACATTTTTAAATATTCTTACATATGAAATACAACATTCATATGACAACTTTATAAAATATACAAAAAGAGTGTCTAACTTCTAGAACCATTATTTTTAACAGCTTATTATTTATTTCTTCCTAAATATACATCCCCTTTATCCATGCACCTGGGTTTCAACTCAGGAGGAATATGTTTATATCATCATATGTCCAGGTGTTGTAATTTCAGTCTCTGTTTCTGGTGGTGGTGTATCATGTATGTTTGATTTAAAAAAAAATTCTGCACATGGATAATAGCTGTTTAAACTGTATCTTCCCTTTATGAGAATGCCTTTCTTCCACATGTTCATCAATACTATTTAACTTTGTGTATATGATGTGATTTTATTTTACATTGCCTAGTTTCTAAAGATTTTTAGTTTTTTCATGATTATGGAACACTTATATATGGCCTATTTAGTGCATATTCAAGTCTCTTGCCTGCTTTTCTTTTTGCAGTCTGTAGTTTTCTTCTTATAAGTGTTTGATTATATATGAGGTAATTAGGTCATTTGTCCTTGTACCATTTCATGGAATCATTTAATGAATGAAATTGTTATTTTAATATTATACAATTTATGAATTTAAAAATATTATTTTGTGTAATTTGAAAATAATTAACTTTTTTGTTGTTCTTTTTCCCTTATTGGTATTGGGGATTGAAACTGGTGTTCTATTACTGAGCTATATCTTCAGCTCTTTTTTAAATTTTATTTTCAGAAACATTTTGATAAGTTTCTTGGGTTGGTCATAGACTTATGATCCTTCTGCCTTAGTCTCTAGAGTACTGGATATTTCAGTTGTGTACCACCATATGCATCCTATCTCACTTTTTATGTCAACTTCTGGCAGCTTTGTATTTTCTTTTATAGTTCACTTTTCAAAATTCTTATATTTTTATGTAATATGTGAAAATGTGATATGTAGTATGAGTAAAGCATACAATAGCTTTTTTACTATCATACAAATATCCCCATATCCTAGTGTTTTTCTTTGGAAAGAATGCCATTTTTTCTCTTTCCTACACTACTATCTCTATGATTTGAAACTGTCTAAATAGCAAACGACTTATTAAGAGTTTTGTCTTGAGTTCCACAATGTATTAATTTTATCATGTGGTCTACACTGATTGCTTTAACTTTATAACATCAGTCTATTGTGGCATGATGGTGTTTTGATCAGTGGTAGACTTCATGTAAAACAGTGGAATGGATATATCAAAGGGCATCACCATGTAGTAATCTGTCCCAACTAGGTAATTGTCATTATACTCAGGTACTTGGAAAATAGCAGAAATATCTTACAATAAATTTCACAGAATGTATTCACTTCAAATAAGACATCATTATATATATACATATGTATGCAATAACATAGTATATAATTGATATATTTTCTACTTATTGAATTATTGAATTTACCAGGGTGTCTCTGAGAAACTAAGTGATTCAGTAAGTTACTGAGGCTGTCTTTGAACTCTTGATCCTCCTGCCTAATCCTCCTGAGTTGTTTGGAATACACGCTTACTGCACTACATCTGGCTCATTTGCTTTTTAAAAGCACCATCATTGACTTTGGTGATTCTTTGTTATGTTTATTTTCAATATCTTCTAATTTTACTCTTTTGCTTAGAATTTTCTTTACTCTTTTATAAAATTTATTTGTTTCAAACTATTGAGATGGATGATTTGCTAATAAATTCCTAGTCATTTCATGGTTTACTAATTTATTGAGATATGATTTGTATTCCCAGACATTTGGGTTTGTTTTGGTTTTTAACTTGAGTTTGTATCTCCTTTGATTGGTCTTTGCTTTAAGGTAGTTCCTCCCTTTGCTGATTTACCTTGCTGTTTTCCATTTCCTCCACATGAAATATTTTGTTGAGAATGTTCTGTAGCATGTGTTTTCTATTTGTAAATTCTTTTAAATTTTGTTTATCATGGAAGGATTTTATTTCATCTTCAAATCTGATGGTTACTTTTTTGGGTATAAGATTCTTTGTTGGCAACCACTTTCTTTTAGAACTTGACACATGTTGTTCCAGGCCCTTCTAACTATTTCAATCTGGGCTGAGAAATCTGCTGATTATCCATATTGGTTTCCCCCATACGTAATCTGACACTTTTCTCTTGTAGCCTTCAAAATCCTATCTTTATTTTATATATGAGGCATATTCATTATAATGTATCTTGGTGTGGATCTGTTGTAATTTTGTACATTTGCTGTTCTGTAACCCTCTTGCATTTGATTTTCCATTTCATTCATCAGGTTTTGGGAATTTTTTAATATCAAGTCATTGAATAGGTTGCTCCTTCCTTTGGTTTGTATGTCTGTGCCTTCCTCAGTCCCAATAATTCTTAAATTTGGTCTTTTCACAATGTCACAGAGTTCTTGGGCATTTCATTCATGATTTCTTACCATCTTCTCTGGTCAACTTTATTTTCAAGATTAAATATTTTGTCTTTATTATCTGATGTGTTTTCTTCCAAGTGATCTAGTCTGTTGGTGATGCTTTCCATTGAATTTTTATTTAGTTTTTTGTTTCCTTCATTCCAAGGATTTCCATTTTTTTTTTTTTGAGAATCTCTATGTCTTTGTTGAAATGATATTTTCCTTCCTGCATTTGCTCTTTCAACTGCTTATTGGAGTGATCATTCCTTTACCTGCATTTGCTCTTTTATTACATCCTTTGATTTATAAATCAGTTTAATTATATATATTCTGAAATCCTTTTCTGACATTTCTTCTACCATGCTGTCACTGGGTTCTCTGAATGTAGTATCCAGGTTTGTTTGGAACATTTTTTTCCCTGTTTTTTCATGTTGTTCATGTATCTTCCTCTCTAGCAGTGCAGATCTTTGGTGTTGCAGTTTCCACCCTATAGGCTTATAGTGACTCTATATGTTTTCAAAACCTCTTCTTTAAGGTGGAGATCAATATTAGCACCACCCAGTACACATAGTATGCAGCCCTAAACCAAATAGCTCCTTTGAAGTTGTTAACAATATTGTCATAACAAACATAGAGGATGAGTTCAATTATTATGTACAGTATAACAGATAGATTTGCAATAAGGTATGCAGATTCTAATGGAGAATAAAGAGGAAGACAAGCAATGTAGGATGTAAGTGTTAATGGGACAAGAAAAGAGTATATAGAAGTTCTAGATTGTAGAAAGTGTGAAAGTGTAATCAAAAGAAGTTGGTTGTTAGCATAATAAAAGTGAGAGAAAGACTCTGAGGAAACAGGTAAAAAAAGGAAAATAGAACAAGAAAAGTAAAGAAACAAAAACTTACAATTTTTCAAAAAAAAAAACAATGCATTATAACAGTTATGTATTATTCAAACATCCCATTCTTTGGTAGCCTGCTGCATGAGAGGTAGATGACAATGAGTTTCCAGTTTCCAGTAGGCTTGTCAGGATGGGATTTGTCCCACCTAAAGATGGAAACTTCCACTTCTGAGATAATCCAAGATGGCCACACTGGCTTACAAATATGTTGACAAATGGGGAGCTGCCACTCAGAGTATGGGTGTGGTTGGCTGGGCATCCTAGGGACAGAGTGTGGTTGGTTGGGAAGGGGTCTTGGAGCACAGTATGGTCTGTGTAGTTCAGGGGTCCTGGAGGTGGGGTGTGGTCAGTTGTTCTGGGAGTCCTGGTGGCAGGGTGCATTGAATTGGGCTGAGTGGTCTTGGAGATGGGGCTTTGTCAGTCCATCCACAGGTGTATGGGTACTGGCTATTGTCTCAAAATTGTGGCTACCATGTGCAATGAATCCTGTGGGTACTGTGGCAGTGAAATTCCAGGCAGCAGCAGGCAACTGGCATTCCCTTGGTGGTCTGCAGTTGGTCTGCAGGCTAACAGTAGACAATCCCCTCTTCAACAGAAGTTCTCTGGGCAGTCCAAGGCCTGATGCTTTGAAAACCTCCTCCAGTCAATCCATTGTCTGCAGCCACTCTCAGATGAAATTCAGGCTGCTTCCTTCTCTTCTGTACTATTTGTTTCTATTCTTATTTCAGGATCTTTAGACATTCAGGGATGTAGCCATTGATTTCACTGAAAAGGAGTGGAAATACCTTCAGCCAGCTCAACGAAACTTATATAGAGATGTGATGTTAGAGAATTACAGCAACTTCGTCTTCCCTTCACAATTTTTAATTAATTATGATTATTTAATTTTATTCCCTTGATGAATATCTTCTGGGAACTTCACTATAAGAATGTGTTTCAGATTTGTGCTTTCAAGAAAAACAGGGCACTTTTCATATAAATAAAATGTTAATGACATTCCTGTTAGACTTTAATCTCTCCATTTCTTGGTATGTTATTTATCCTTCACTTTAGAAAACTGATA
>NC_136477.1:71189539-71272915 GCF_902686455.1 Sciurus vulgaris
TTTTTTTTTTCTTTTTTTAAAATTTTTATTGTAAACAAATGGGATACATGTTGTTTCTCTGTACATGGAGTAAAGACATACCATTTGTGTAAACATACATTTACATAGGGTAATACTGTTTGATTCATTCTGTTATTTTTTCCTTCCCCCCACCCCTCCCACCCCTGTTTTCCCTCTATACAGTCCCTCCTTCTTCCATTCTTGCACCCTCTCACCCCCATAATGTATCATCAACCACTTATCAGAAAGATCATTCATCCTTTGGTTTTTTGAGACTGGCTTATCTCACTTAGCATGATATTCTTCAATTTCATCCATTTGCCTGCAAATGCCATAATTTTATTATTCTTTATGGCTTAGTAATATCCCATTTCATATATACACCACAGTTTCTTTATCCATTCATCAATTGAAGGACATCTAGGTTGGTTCCACAATCTGGCTATTATGAATTGAGCAGCTATGAACATTGAAGTGGCTTTATCTCTGTGGAATGCTGATTTTAACACCTTTGGGTATAGACCAAGAAGTGGAATACCTGGGTCAAACAGTGGTTACATAACAAGCTTTCTGAGGAATCTCCACACTGCTTTCCAGAGTAAATGCACTAATTTGCAACCCCACCAGCAATGTATAAGTGTAACTTTTTTCCCACATCCTCTCCAACACTTATTGTTGTTTGTATTCTTGATAATCAACTTTCTAATTGGGGTGAGATGGAATCTTAGGGTAGTTTTGATTTGTACTTCTCTAATTACTAGGTATGTAAAACTTCTGTGAAGTATCTGTTCATTTTCTTAGCCCATCTGTGGATTGGATTACTTATATTCTTGATGTAGGGTTTTTTGTGTTCTTAATATATTCTGGAAATTAGTGCTCTATCTGAAGTAAGAGTGGCAACGATTTTCTCCCACTCTGTAGGCTCTCTCTTCACGTTGCTGATAGTTTCCTTTGCTGAGAGAAAACTTTTTAGTTTGAATGGATCCCAGTTGTGAATTCTTGTTTTGTTTCTTGTGCAATGGGTGTTCTGTTAAGGAAGTTTGAGCCTAGGCCAACATGTTGGAAATTTGGACCTTCTGTTTCTTCTATAAGATGCAGGGTCTCTGGTCTGATTCCTAGGTCATTGATCCCTTTTGAGTTAAGTTTTGTGCAGGGTGAAAGATAGGGGTTTAGTTTCATTCTGTTGCATGGATTTCCAGTTTACCCAGGACCATTTGTTGAAGAGGCTATCTTTTCTCCATTGCATATTTTTGGCCCCTTTTTCTAATATGAGAAAATTGTATTTATTTGGGTTTGTGTCCATGTCCTATTTTCTGTACCATTGATCTAACTGTCTACTTTGCTAAAAATACCATGCCATTTTTGTTACTATTGCTTTGTAGTATAGTTGAAGATCTGTTATTGTGATACCCCCTGCTTCACTCTTTCTGCTAAGGATTGCTTAGGATATTCTGGGTTTCTTATTCTCCCAGATAAATTTCATAATTGCTTGCTCTATTTCTGTAAGGTACATCATGGGAATTTTAATTGGAATTGCATTGAATCTGTATAGCACTTTTGGTAGTATGGCCATTTTTACAATATTTATTCTACCTATCCAGGAACATGGTAGATCTTTCCACTTCTAAGGTTTACTTTTATTTCTTTCTTTAGTGTTCTGTAGTTCTTGTTGTAGATGTCTTTCACCTCTTTTGTGAGATTGATTCCCAAGTATTTTATTTTATTTTTTTTTGAGGCTATTTATGGGGTAGTTTTCCTAACTTCTCTTTCTGAAGATTCATCACTTATGTATAAAAATGCATTAGATTTACGAGCATTGATCTTATATCCTGCTACTTTACTGAATTCACTTATGAGTTCTAAAAGTTTTCTGTTGGAATTTCCCAGTTCCTTTAAATATATAATCATGTCATCAGCAAATAGAGATAGTTTGAGATCTTCTTTTCCTATTTGTATCGCTTTAATTTCTTTGGTCTGTCTAATTGCTCTGACTAGAGTTTCGAGGACAATGTTGAATAGAAATGGAGAAAGAGGGCATTCCTGTCTTGTTCAAATTTTTAGGGGGAATGCTTTCATTTTTTCACCATTTAGAATGACATTGGCCATGAGTTTACCATAGATGGCCTTTACAATATTAAGGAATGTTCCCACTATCCCTATTTTTTCTAGTGTTTTGAGGATGAAGGGATGCTGTATTTATCAAATGCTTTTTCTGCATCTATTGAAATAATCATGTGTTTCTTGACTTTAAGTCTGTTGATATGGCGAATTACATTTATTGATTTCCAGATGTTGAACCAATCTTGCGTCCCTGAGATAAAACCCACTTGATTGTGTTGCACTATCTTTTTAATATATTTTGTATGCAATTTGCTAAAATTTTCTTGAGAATTTTTTTTCAATATTCATTAAGAATGTTGGTCTGAAATTTTCTTTCCTCGTTGTGTCTCTATCTGGTTTAGATATCTGGGTGATATTGGATTCATAGAATGAGTTTTGCAGGGTTCCCTCCTCTTCTATTTCATGGAAAATTTTGAGGATTATTGGAATGAGCTCTTCTTTAAAGGTTTTGTATAACTCAGCTGAGAATCCATCTGGTCCCAGACTTTTCTTTGTTGGTAGGCTTTTCATGACTTCTAGTTCCTGCTTGAAATTGGTCTATTTAAATTGTGTATTTCCTCCTGGTTCAGTTTAGCTAATTCATATGTCTTTAGAATCCTGTTGATAACTTTGAGATTTTCTGTTTTGTTGAAGTATAGATTTTCAAAATAGCTTCTAATTACGTTTTGTATTTCACTCATGTCTCTAGTGATATTTCCTTGTTCATTTCAGATTTTAGTAATTTGAGCTTTCTCTATCCTTTGTTAGTGTGGCTAAGGGTTTATCAATTTTGTTTATTTTTTCATAGAAACAACTATTTATTTCGTTAATTTTTCTGATTGTTTCTTTTGTTTAATTCATTGATTTCAGCTCTGATTTTAATTATTTCATGTCTTCTACTACTTTTGGTGTTGGTCTACTTTTTCTAGGGCTTTGAGCTGTAGTGTTAAGTCATTTATTTGTTGATTTTTTCTTCTTTTATTGAATGCACTCCATGAAATAAATCTTCCTCTGAGTACTGCTTTCATGGTGTCCCAGAGATTTTGATATGATATGTCTTTGTTTTTGTTTACTTCTAAGAATTTTTTAATTTCCTTACTGATGTCTTCGGTTATCCACCATACAATAATGTATTATTTAATCTCCAGGTGTTGGAGTATTTTCTGTTTTTTATTCTGTCATTTATTTCTAATTTCAATCCATTATGATCTGATAGAATACAAGGTAGTATTGCTATCTTCTTGTACTTGCTAACATTAGCTTTGTGATATAAAATATGGTCTACTTTAGAAAAGGATCCATGTGCTGCTGAGAAGAAATTGTATTCACTCTTTGTTGTATGGTGTATTCTACAAAATGTCTGTTAAGTCTAAATTATTGATTGTGTTATTGAGATCTATGGTTTCTTTATTCGATTTTTGTTTGGAAGATCTGTCCAGTGTCGAGAGAGGTGTGTTAAAATTACCTATTATTATCATGTTGTTGTCTATTTGATTTCTGGAATTGAGAAGAATTTGTTTGACATACATGGACAAACCCCTGTTTGGAGCATAGATATTTATGATAGTTATGTCTTGCTGATTTATTCTTCCCTTAAGCAGTATGAAATATTCTTCTTCATCCTTTCTTACTAACTTTGGTTTGAAGTCCACATTTTCTGAAATGAGGATAGATACTCCAGCTTTTTTGCTCTGTCCATGTACATGGTATATTTTTTCCCACGCTTTCACCTTTAATCTGTGCATATCTCTTTCTATGAGATGAGTCTCTTGCAGGCAGCATATTGTTGGATCTTCTTTTTAATCCAATCTGTTAGTCCATGCCTTTTGATTTATGAGATCAGACCATTAACATTCAGTGATATTAATGAGATATATTTGTATTCCTGGTCAATTGGCTCATTTTTGTTTTTTGACATGACTTGGTTTCTCCTTTATTTGGCTATTACTTTAGGCTAGTTCCTCCTGTTACTGATTTGAATCATTGTGTTTTATCTCTACCTCATGAAATATATTGCTGAGTATGTTGTGTAATACTGGGTTTCTTTTTGTAAATTCTTTTAGCTTTTGTTTATCATGTAATGATTTTATTTCATGGTCAAATCTGAAGGTAAGTTTTGATGGGAATAAGATTCTTGGTTTGGCATCCATTTTCTTTCAGGGCTTGATAAATGCTGTTCCAGGCCCTTCTAGCTTTTAAGGTCTGGATTGAAAAATCTGCTGATATCCATATTGGTTTCCCCCTGAATGTATTTGATTCTTTTCTCTCACAGCCTTTAAAATTCTGTCTTTATTTTTATGTTAGGTATTGTCATAATAATATGCCTTAGTGTGGGTCTGCTGTAATTTTGTATATTTGGGATCCTGTCAGTCCCTTGTACTTGATTTTCCATTTTATTATTCAGATTTGGGATATTTTCTGAAATTTCATTGAATAGGTTGTTCATTCCTTTGGTTTGTTTCTCTAAGCCTTCCTCAATTCCAATAACTCTTAAATTTGGCCTTTTCATCATATCCCATAATTCTTGTATATTTTGTACATGATTTCTTACCATCTTCTCTGTTTGGTCAACTTTGTTTTCAAGAGTAAATATTCTGTCTTCAATTTCAGAGATTCCATCATCCAGGTGTTCTATCCTATTGGTTTTGCTTTCTATGGAGTTCTTAATTTGGTTTATTGTTTCCTTCATTTCAAGGATTTCTGTTTGTTTTTTTTTTTTCAGTATCTCTAACTCTTTATTGAAATGATCTTTTGCTTCCTGTATTTGCTCTTTTAATTGTCAATTGGTGTGATCATTTAATGCCTGCATTTGCTCTTTCATCTCCTCATTTGCTTCCCTGATATTTTTAAATATGTCAGTTCTGAACTCCCTTTCTGACATTTCTTCTGCCATGCTGTCATTGGGTTTTATTGATATAGCATTTAGGTTTTTTTGTGGGCATTTTCTTCCCTTGTTTTCTCATATTGGTCAGATATCAGTGGGACTCTGAGATACTGCTGATATTTTCTACTGGCTTATAGTGTCCCTGTAGATATCCAGTATATCACCTCCTAGCCTTCAGTAGCCTGAAGTCTTGGAGGAAGTTGATAAAGCCATGCTCCTGAAGAAAGATGCTGCTGGGTCCATGGGTGGGAGCTGACTGTGCAAGAAAAGCCTCTCACTGGGCAGGCTTGCTCCGTGCAGCTGCCTGTGGACATGGCCTGCCACCAGATGGAGCCTGGCTGCTCAGAAAAGTCTCTTGATGCCCTGCCCTTGTCCAAGAAGATGCCTGTGGGCTAGGGTCTGCTGCTGGGTTTGGGACTGGGGCCTGCCTCTATGCAGAATGCCTCTCACTGGGTGGGTCTGCTCTGAGCAGCTGCCTGTGGACTGGGCCTGCTGCCATATGGATCCTGGATGCTTGGGGAAGTCTCTCGTTGCCCTGACCTGCTCCAAAAGGCTGCCCACTGTCCAGGCCTGCTCCCTGACCTGAGCTTCGCCCAGTGGGAGAGACTCACCCAGCAGCTCTGAGTTGGTCTGAGTCTATCAATACCTCCCATTCTTGAATCCTGAGTTCTGGAGTGACAGGAGATGCAGTCACCCTCTAGTCTGCCATCTTGGAATCTTTGACAGAACAACTCAAACTGCAAAATTGTACAATTGTTGCTGAAAGCTGCTCCTTGTCTGTAATGCCAATACAATAATGAGGATATGGTTTTGAGAAAAAGGAAAAAGAAGGTTTATTGCTTTACTAGCAGAGGAGAAACATAGTGTCACCTGTCCCAAAGGCTGTGATCCTCTCAGTTCTATTTTTTATTCAACTCTAAAGTTTGTTTTCTAAAACATCTATAATATTGCAATGGAGAGTCACCTACAAAAAACTAGAAGGCTTTCCTTTTGTTATGTATATATCATGTCTGATATTGTGTTCTTTTTTATATATGTACATTAAAATATGTACATGATATCAAAATTGACACAAATAATGAACACTCATAAAATTAAAATTTAGAAAATGGATGTAAATACCTTTAATTCATGTGATTTTAAAAGGTTTAATTTAAATTGGGTAAACAAATGAAGGTAAAATATCTTTAAAATTACTTAACTCACAATTCTCTTTAGGTGGTTAAACTAATAAAATGTTGATGTTCATAAAATGTCTAATCCATTGTTTTTATGACTTTTCTTCAACAGAAAGGTGATGGCAAATACTGTTCAATACACTTGTTGGCTATTTGGTTGTTGCAGTTGTATAAGTAGATTTGACACATTACTCCAATGTGTTTGTTAGAGTCATCTGATTAAGTTACACAATTAAAATGCTAACTTAAATAACTTTGAGTACTCTTAACTCCTTAAAGTCCATGGGGTAACATGGTAAATAAAAAGGGTTTATAATTGCTTTGTGTTATCACTAAAAACAAGGTTCCTAGGGTTTAAGACCTAACAGGTAGAGCTCTATATACAAAGGGGATCCAAAGGTTCAACTGTGTTTCAACTAAAGTACTACAAATAACATAAAATATTTTATCTTATTAAAATGGAGTAGTTTATCTACATTCAAAAATTTCATAAGCGTTGTTTCAAAATGTGAACAAAAAGGGGTCAAAAGATAGGAAAGAATGTAAAAGGTTTTAAGTATGAAAATATATTTAGTTGAAGAAAAAAACGTTTCTGGGTAAGTCTATGTGTGTTGAAATATATGAGGATCTAAGTAAGTGCTAAGAAGTCTATGTGTAAGTAAAGGACAAATGTCTACAAATATGTGTGTAACTAAGTTGGTTCGATGTATGTGAGACAATCCATTAAAGCTTAGGGTTTTTCCCTAAGGTCAAATATTAATGGGTTAATATTAACCAATGTTAAATCTATATGTTAAATGACAAGGATTTCTTAAAAACACTAATTTACTCTGAACATGTTGTCTGTTTTTATTCTTTAGAACAATTAGTTCTAAAATTTAGGGTTCATACAATTATGGTTAAATAGCAACAGTTGAAGTATTGTACTATGTTACAGAGTTTAAATTTTTCTTTAAAAGCCAAACTTGGTTAACATAAAAATGTCAAGGTAATTGTGGAATGGCCACTCCTCTTTGTATATTAAATGTGTTCATATTTTCCAGGTATACACAACTTTAAAGCAGAAAATTTATCAAGCTGCTGTTTTCCAAACTAAACTTGTCTGTAATTTTAATTTTAAACTTATAAGAATAGAAAATTTTATTCATATCAATTAATGTTCTATAACAGGACCTGTTATCAATAGGATATATGGAAAATTTATGTTACTTTTTACACTGAGATAAAAAATTTAAATGTAAATGTATTTCTAAAAGTGAGAGCCTGATTTATTTAAAAGTTAACATCATGAAACATGAAAACAAAAAATATTTTGCCACACAAAAGGAAAGTTTAAAACTTTCTCAGCCTCTCCTTGATTTATGTTTTGAATGTAATGTTATATTATGTTAACTAACATTCATGGAGACTCTGGAAACAACACATGTAAACTGTAAAATCATGTTTAAAGAGAAGGCAAAGATCAGCTTCTGTCTGGAGCCGGCAGGTCACGCGCCCTGCCTCGCCTCAAGGTCAGGCGCTTTGACTCATGGTCACGCCCCCTGCTGTGCCTCATGCTGAGCTAAGATGGCGCCTGCCGGATCCTGGCGGGGCGTGCCATTACCTGTTTACACACCTGTCAGACTATACCAGGTGCATCACACTAGATTGCGTGGTGCTTCATGATTGGACAATTACACTTCCTTATTGGAGTTCTGGCGCGAGACTAGTCTTGTCTTCGCGCGCTTTACTCTGATTGGTTTCTGTACTTTATATTAACTGTGTTAATTCTTCTAATAAACGAGACTTGATCAGGCTTTTGTCTTGTCTCCATTTCTCGTGTCTCTTGTCTCTTTCAATCCCAGCACCCCCCTCCAGGTACCGTTGATGTCCTGCAGGCCGGGGCAAGTGGCGCCCAACGGTGTGGCTTCAGATACGGGGGAATTCGCGAGGGAAGAGGCGTGTAAGTGTTCGGCCGAAGAAAAAAAAAGTGAAAGTGAAAGTCAGTTTGACAAAGATCGCCGCGGGAGCCTGCCGCGCCATTCTTAAAGGTACAGTAGCGCCTAACTATGGGACAAGAATTAAGTAAGCATAAAGTTTTTGTTAAGCAATTAAAAGAAGCTTTAAAGACACGGGGAGTAAAGGTTAAGAGTAATGATCTTTTTAAGTTTTTTGACCTTATTAAGGACACCTGTCCGTGATTCTCACAAGAAGGAAGCATTAATATAAGAAGTTGGAATAGGGTGGGAGATGCTTTGGGAGATTTTCACAGAACGTTTGGCCCAGATAAAGTTCCTATTACAGCTTTTGCTTACTGGAATCTCATAAAGGAACTTTTAGAACATACAACAAATAATTCTGATATAGCAGCAGCAGTTACTCAGACAGAGGACATTTTAAAAGCAGCATCAAAACAGGATCTTCAGGGAGAGCCCTCCGAGGAAAAGGGAGAGGTAGATCTTATTTCCCTTGGGAGTGAAGATGAGGAAGTTACAAGTCCTTTTCCAGATGCAGGCAGCACAAATGTTAAAAAGAAAACTCAACATCAGAATGAAGCTCCACCTAAAATTTATCCTTCATTGACTCATTTGACAGACCTTTCAAACGAGAATAAAATAGATGATGAGGAAGTTGATTTGGACCTCATAAATGAGGAAGCCTCAAAATATCCTAATCCTGACTGCCTGCTTAAACAAGGACAGTCTGTTTTCTCAAATCCACCTCCCTATCGCACACACTCTGCTCCTATGGCAATGGGGGTGATAGATCCAAAGGAAGACCTTAAAGAAAAAATTAAACATTTGGAGGAACAAATAAATCTAGAGGAACAATACCAAGCTCTGATTACCAGGTTACAAAAATTAAAGACAGGCAATGAATCAGTGCCCAGTCCTGATGGATTTAAAAGGGATATTCGCCCTCAAATTCTATCTGGACAACAGTGTCCAAGAGGAGGAGTTCCCTTAATCAACAGGGATTTAAAACCCCCTCCGCTAAGTGCTTTCCCTGTTACTGAGACAAGGGATAACCAGGGACAACCCTGGAGGCACCACACTGGCTTTGATTTTACTATCATAAAAGAATTAAAAACTGCTGTTTCTCAGTATGGAGCTACAGCGCCATACACCCTTGCTATTTTAGACTCCATAGCAGAAAATTGGTTAACACCACAGGATTGGAATACTTTAGTTAGAGCCACCCTGACTGGAGGTGACTTCTTGCTTTGGAAGTCTGAATATTTTGAAAATTGCAAAGAGACAGCTAAAAGTAATCAACAAGCAGGAAATGGGTGGACTTTTGATATGCTCACTGGAGTAGGAGATTATGAAACCACAGACAATCAGATGCAGTATGACCCTGGAGCGTATGCTCAGATACAGGCAGCAGCCACTAAGGCCTGGAGAAAATTGCCTGTTAAGGGAGACATCAGCATGTCTCTTACAGGAGTTAAACAAGGCCCTGATGAGCCCTTTGCTGACTTTGTTCACAGACTTATAACAACGGCTGGTCGTATTTTTGGCAGTTCTGATGCAGGTCTTGACTATGTCAAGCAACTTGCTTATGAAAATGCCAATCCTGCATGCCAAGTCGCTATAAGACCATACAGAAAGAAGACAGATCTAACAGGATATATTCGTCTGTGCTCAGATACAGGACCTTCTTATCAACAGGGCTTAGCAATGGCAGCTGCTTTTAGTGGACAGACAGTGAGGGATTTTCTTAATAATAAAGACAAAAACAAAAGGGCCTGTTTTAAATGTGGCAAGGGTGGACACTTTGCCAAAGACTGCAGATCAGATTTACAAAAAGCTCTTGAGGACAAAATACCTGGTCTCTGCCCTAGGTGCAAGAGAGGAAAACATTGGTCTAATGAATGCAAGTCCAAAAGAGACAATCAGGGAAATCCCCTTCCGCCACATCAGGGAAACGGAAGGAGGGGCCCGCCTCAGGCCCCGAAACAAGCATATGGGGCAATCAGTTTCATTCCAGCCAACAGCAGCAACAACAATCCATTTCAGACCTCAGTAGAGCAACACCAGGGAGCGCAGGATTGGACCTCAGTTCCACCTCCCATGTCGTATTAACTCCTGACATGGGCCCTCAAGCCTTGAATACTGGAATTTTTGGCCCATTGCCCTCAGGTTATTTTGGCTTAATTTTAGGAAGAAGTAGTTCTACCATGAAAGGATTACAAGTACTCCCAGGAGTTGTAGATCAAGATTTCTTGGGAGAAATTAAGATCATGGCTAAAACAGATAACAACATTATTACTGTTACTCAGGGAGAAAGAATAGCACAGCTGATACTGTTACCATTAGTTCCAACCAAACACCCAGTTCAAAATCCTAGGAGAGGAAATGGAAGTTTTGGATCCTCTAATGTATATTGGGTACAACACATAAATGATCAAAAACCTTCTTTGACCTTATGGCTAGATGGCAAGTCCTTTACAGGTCTAATAGATACAGGAGCAGATGTGACCATAATTAAACAAGAGGATTGGCCTTCTTCTTGGCCTACCACAGAAACTATGACTAATCTTAGGGGTATTGGTCAAAGTACAAATCCAAAGCAGAGTTCTAAATACCTCACTTGGAGAGACAAAGAAAACAACACAGGTCTCATTAAGCCTTATATCATACCTCATTTGCCTGTTAATTTGTGGGGAAGAGACCTATTATCTCAGATGAAAGTAATCATGTGCAGCCCCAATGAAACGGTTGCTGCCCAAATGCTATCTCAGGGATATACACCAGGAAAAGGGCTAGGAAAGGCCAAAATGGTATTTTACATCCCATTCCCACTGTAGGACAGATAGACAGAAAAGGCTTGGGAAATTTTTGATTTCGGCCATTGACATGCCTGCACCCCAACTGTGTGCAGATCCAATAACTTGGAAATCAGATGAACCAGTTTGGGTTGATCAATGGCCGCTAACTTCTGAAAAACTTGAAGCTGCTCGAATGTTAGTGCAGGAACAGCTAACAGCCGGACATATCATAGAGACTAATTCCCCTTGGAATACTCCTATATTTGTAATTAAGAAAAAATCTGGTAAATGGAGATTACTACAGGACTTAAGGGCTGTCAATGTCACTATGGTGCTCATGGGAGCCCTGCAACCAGGGCTGCCATCTCCTGTAGCCATCCCTCAAGGATATTTTAAGGTAATTATTGACCTCAAAGACTGTTTTTTTACTATCCCTCTACATGTAGATGATCAAAAAAGATTTGCTTTTAGTCTACCATCAATAAATTTTAGAGAACCTATGAGAAGATATCAGTGGAAGGTATTGCCACAAGGAATGGCTAATAGTCCAACCTTATGCCAAAAATTTGTTGCTCGTGCCTTACAGCCTATTAGAGATTCTTGGAAACAAATGTATATTATTCATTATATGGATGATATACTCATAGCAGGACAATCAGGAGAACAGGTATTACTATGTTTCACACAACTTAAACAGCAGCTGACTTCAGTAGGACTACAAATTTCTCCAGAAAAAGTTCAGCTACAAGACCCTTATACTTACCTAGGTTTCCTGCTCAATGGGCCTAGGATTATTAATCAAAAGGCAACAATCAGGAGAGATCGTTTAAATACACTTAATGACTTCCAGAAGCTTCTAGGTGATATAAATTGGCTTCGACCATATCTTAAATTAACCACAGGGGAGTTAAAACCATTGTTTGAGATATTAAAAGGAGATCCTAATCCACAATCATCCAGGACTATATCTCCTGATGCATTAGCTGCTCTTAAAAAGGTGGAGGATGCTATTGCAGGTCAATTTGTTACCAATATTGATTATTCTCGTCCCTTAACGCTCATTATATTTAATACTTCCATCACTCCAACTGGTCTTTTCTGGCAAGATAATCCTATTATGTGGATTCATCTTCCTTCCTCACCCAAAAAAGTGCTATTGCCTTATTATGATGCAGTAGCTGATCTGATTATCATGGGGAGAGAAGATTCTAGAAAATATTTTGGAATAGAGCCATATAAGATTATTCAACCCTACACCCGATCTCAGGTCAATTGGCTGTTACAAAATACTGACACCTGGCCTATAGCTTGTGCGTCATTCACAGGTGACATAGATAATCATTATCCACCAAATAAATTGGTTCAGTTTTGCAAACTACATCCTTTTGTGTTCCCTCGTATTATTAGAAGGGAGCCCTTACACAACGCTCTTGTTGTCTTTACTGATGGATCATTCACAGGAACAGCTGCTTACACCTTCCTTGATAGAACTGTCACTTTCCAGACAAAATGCACATCTGCCCAACTTGTTGAATTACAGGCTCTTATTGCAGTTTTATCTGCCTTTCCCAATCAACCCCTTAATATCTACACAGACAGTGCCTACTTAGCACACTCAGTGCCACTCCTTGAAACTGTCTCTCAGATCAGACATGTTTCTAAAACAGCATCACTGTTCCTTCAATGTCAGACACTCATCCATAATAGAGGGGAGCCTTTGTTTATTGGACACATCAGAGCTCACTCTGGTCTTCCGGGGCCATTAGTTAAGGGCAACAGAATTGCTGACACAGCCACCAAAATGGTTGCAGTAGCTTTTTCAGATAATATTAAGCAAGTTCAAGACACTCATAACCTACATCATTTAAATGCCCGCTCTCTTAGGTTACTCTATAAAATCACTAGGGAACAAGCAAGGCAAATAGTAAAAGGCTGTACCACGTGTGCTACTCATCTACTGCTTCCACATCTAGGAGTTAATCCTAAAGGCCTTGTTCCTAACATGGTGTGGCAAATGGATGTTACTCATTTTTAAGAGTTTGGTAATCTAAAATATATTCATGTTTGCATAGATACATTTAGTGGATTTATATTGGCTACACTTCAGGCTGGAGAAGCAACAAAACATGTAATTGCCCATCAATTAAATTGTTTCTCAGTCTTGGGCATACCTAAACAGATTAAAACAGATAACAACCCTGGATATACAGCAAAAACCCTCCAAAAATTTTGTGAAAAATTACAAATTCAACATGTCACCGGAATTCCTTATAATCCTCAAGGCCAAGGAATGGTTGAGAGAGCACATCTCTCTCTTGAAACTACTATTGATAAAATAAAAAATGGGGAATGGTACCCAATCAAGGGTTCTCCCCATAATATACTCAATCATGCTTTACTCATTCTCAATTTTTTTAAAATGGATGATGATGGGAAATCTGCCGCTGATCGTTTCTGGCACCCGGAATCTCAAAAACATTTTGCCATGGTAAAATGGAAAGATCCATTGGATGGTTCATGGCATGGTCCAGACCCAGTCTTAATCTGGGGTCGAGGTTCAGTCTGCATCTTCTCTCAGAAAGCTGATGCAGCCAGATGGCTGCCAGAGCGCCTTGTACGCCAAGTTAATGAAGTTACCTCCTCCAGGGATAAAAATCATCCCTGAGAGTCTTTTCTTTTCCTTCCACAGGAATGAACAAAACATTGTTTCTCTGGATGATGGCTGCCTGTTCACTGCTCTCCTACAGCCATGCAGGGTTTGAGGACCCTGCTAAGGCTCGAGAAGTGCTGCTTCTATGCCAACAAGTCAGGAATCGTTAAGGACAAGATCAAACAGCTGCAAGAAGACCTAGAAAAACGTCGACAAGCACTGGCTGATAATCCACTGTGGACCAGATTCAGTGGACTCCTTCCCTATCTCCTTCCCTTCTTAGGTCCCCTCCTTTTCTTGCTGCTAGTCGTATCTATAGGTCCTTTGATATTCAACAAGATTATGGCTTTCATCAAAGCTCAAATTGAGACTATACAGGCAAAACCTATTCAGGTTCATTACCATCGGCTGGAGATGATGGATTGTGATGGTGCAACATTTGATCAATATTAGATCCTAATAGACCATCACCCCTGTGCGCTGAACTGGTCAGCCAATGACGGGTAAGATTCGTGGGAGCGCATACCAACCTAAGACAGGAAATGAGGGCAAGAGCCTCATTATCCAATGACGGATAAGGATGCTGCTCTGGCACGGACAATCTAAGACAGGCGCAGTTCCCGAGGGATTGTCACTCCAGCTCTATAAAATAAAAAAGGGGGACCTGTCTGTAGCCGGCAGGTCACGCGCCCTTCCTCGCCTCAAGGTCAGGCGCTTTGACTCATGGTCACGCCCCCTGCCGTGCCTCATGCTGAGCTAAGATGGCGCCTGCCGGATGCTGGCGGGGCGTGCCATTACCTGTTTACACACCTGTCAGACTATACCAGGTGCATCACACTAGATTGCGTGGTGCTTCATGATTGGACAATTACACTTCCTTATTGGAGTTCTGGCGCGAGACTAGTCTTGTCTTCACGCGCTTTACTCTGATTGGTTTCTGTACTTTATATTAACTGTGTTAATTCTTCTAATAAACGAGACTTGATCAGGCTTTTGTCTTGTCTCCATTTCTCGTGTCTCTTGTCTCTTTCAATCCCAGCACCCCCCTCCAGGTACCCGTTGATGTCTTGCAGGCCGGGGCAAGCTTCATAACTAGAACACTTTAAGATTTGTGAAAAGCCTCACCTTACCTGAGATAAGTTTCTGCCTCCCACCTTGTTATGTATCAGAGTGACTCCAAAATAAGTCAGACTTCAGCTCATTTAAAGATATATTCAAAAGATTGTTTTTATTGTAAAATTACTGTTATCTCAAACAGGGAATATAATACATAGCTCAACAAAATTCAAGATACATATTAGACAAACTATATATACTTTTAATGTTGTTAATTCCACTTTGTATTTTTCTTGTAAACTCTATAATTGCTGCCTGATTAATGTTTTCAAGAAATACTTCTTCAAGGACAAAGAACCTAAACTAGAGATAATGAGCCATCATGTATAAGACAGATAATATGGACCCCAATTTAGTAAATGGGGGTAAATGGTTGTGAACTCATAAACATTGAATTTAAAGCTGAGTACTCTTACTTTGACTGGTGAGACAGGCTTGCTTGATGTTTAAGCTCAAACTCAGAGATTGACATTAAAATACAGGTGCCAAGAAAACCAATATTTGACTTTTGCCCTCTGAGTCATCCTAAATCCAGGGAAGGGGAAAACTTCTCTAACAAGCTTTGTAACTCTGGGTCACATGACCTCCCAATCAGGGAGATTAATGAGACCACTAGAGGATGAAAGCCAATCAGTTCACCTGCTTCAAATAGGAGGATTGTTGAAAAAGGGAGACATCCCTGATGCTTCCAAAGGAAGCCACTGATCAAGAAGATCCTACCTAGCAAATGGAATTAAAGTAGTTAATAAGCTGCTCTCAAGTTCTCCATGAGTGTCACTTAACAGCTGACCCTTAACAGCAGATAGGAACAAAGTCTGTTTGACCAGCTTTATCTTGAACACCTAACAAAAGAGTTAAAACCAAATATAACCATCCTGGACATTTAAAAGAAGAAACAATAATCAAATGCAACTTTAGATGTACATTTGTGTTAACCCAAAGAATAAATAAGACTGGAGATGACAAAAGAGATTCTTAGGCAGGCAGAAGTGCCTGATAACTATCAAGAGAAACTGCAAGGGTCAGAAATTTTTGGTTGTTTTAAGGCCTACAGATCTTTCTAAACAGGACCAAGTCTGAAAAATTGCCTACAGAAATTCCTACAAGATCATGTACACAAGTTTACCAATCAATCGACTGCTTCTCCTTCAAGTTTACCAGCCCCTGACACAAAGCTTATACATGCAATTTACTATTGACACTTCTGATTCCAAAAACTCTCCTTCCACCTGAAGACCACCCTAATTTCCTTTTTACAGAAGTGAAACTCTTCACCCCTCACTGGCAGGAAGAAGCTACAGAAGAAAGACCATTGTCCCACCCCTGGTATCTATAAAAACAAAAAGGGATGAATATTGGCATCAGATCTGCCATTTTGCTGCCATCATTATTATGCCCCTCTATACCATTTTACAACCTAGATTGTTAGCCCAAAAAGTTTCTAGTCAGTCATTGGTTCAGATTGTTAGCCCTCAAAATTTCTCATTAGTCGTTGGTCAGATTGTTATTAGCCTATGTAATTCCACTACCTAAGAATGGCTCCCCCACCATTCTCTCATTCTTGTAGTCAGGCACTCTGTCTGTCCACTTAACAAAGTCTCTTGTGTGAGTTCCTGCATCAGGAGTGGTTTCTGAGTGTTTTCAGTTGGGATGCTTACAGATGTGTTAGCCCTTATTATATACACAACAAACTGAATGAATCACAAAAGAATTACAACATTTTTTAAATCAGTAAAGGTTCCATAGTATATTTCTGTTTGTAAACATTCTTTTTTTTTGTTTGTTTGTTTTGTTTTTTGCGGTGCTGGGGATTGAACCCAGGGCTTTGTGTTTGCAAGGCAAGCACTCTACCGACTGAGCTATCTCCCCAGCCCCTGTAAACCTCCTTGAAATGATAAATTTATAAAAATAGAAAAGACTTAATGGTGACCATGTGTAGTATGGAGGGCAGCAGGAGAAAATAGGTGTGGCTCAGAGGTCAGCATGAGGGATATTTGAGAAGGAAATGGTCTATTCCTGAGCTATATCATTTTTAATGTCACAGTGTGAACCCTGTGGGGATTCTACATAAAGTTAGCAGATGATGTCTCTCTTTTTCTCAACACAACTCCATATAAATCTACAGTTGTTTAAGAATAAAATTACCTTACTTTAATAAATAAAACTTTAAATGATTGAAAAATAGTGAACCAGTACACAAGTGATTATCACTCTAAAATTATCCAAATTTTCATTAGAAGCCTGGTAAAACAAGCATAGAAAATGAACAAATGTAAACAAATATCACAAGAAGTACTTTCTAGATACTTTATAAAAATGTCTTCCAGGAACAAAACTGGTAGTATATCCATGTTCTCAGTAAATATTGTTTTCCTCAAGTTAATCATACACTTCAATACTACTTCACAGTGCACAATGCTCACATAAAAATACATGCACATTTATTTTCTATAAATTAATAAATTTGAAATCATGTTTCATGAAGAAGTTCAGGAGGAAAACAATAAAATATACTTGAAAATATTTAACCCTTAATAGTTTAATGGAGCTTGTAGTGATACAGAAAAGAATGAAAAAAGTCTTTCTTTAATTATGGTGAATCCAAGAATAACTATGAATTATTCAATCCACACATTATATTTTATAAAATGATTCAATTATTTTCTCACAGACTAAATTATTAAGCAAAAATCACAGATACATGAAAAACTTTTTATAAGTAATGAAAAAGTTAACTAGAAGTAGAGCAATTTATTTTCATGCAATGAAACATGAAAGGATGCATTTATGAAAGCCTAAGGGAGGAAAATGACTCCAAAACATAAGATAAGCATTAATTCAAGTTATGTTGCCAAGCTTACCATAATTGAGTTCAGACCTTTAAAATGTTATCAAACAGAAATCACTGACTCACCTGAATCACCTTCACCTGACATAGAACAGAGCCAATGCTGGCAACTTCCATTAAACCCACAGTTTGCAGTTTCTTAGTGTGGCAGTATTTCAGGATACAGGCAATGAATATACTACAGTGTCGGGGTCTTAAGGCCCCTTGCCCTTCTCGACCAGCAACAAGGGAAGGGGATACTCCCCAACAAGGTCAGACCAGGATAGATAGGGCCTACTGACTGCCTGCTCCCAGCCCTTCTGGCGGAAGACAATCAGACACATCAGGGAGACCCGTCAGAGCAGGAACTCGTTTATTGAGGAACTCACACAGCTTTTATGTAGGGGGGGGGGCTAGGCGGGAACCAATCAGCTTAAAGGTCAACAAGGGAGGGGGTTCATTCAGGCGAGAGTCCCATTGGACTATTTGGCAAGCACGAACTGATCACGTTCGCGGAACTGTTGTTAACCAATCCCTGATGGTGGTCTTATTCATCATCATTAACTATTGAAACTGCCTTTGAGGCCTTGATCTTGCTCACTCACCAGGGAGTAAGGAGTCAGCCTGAGTTAGTTAACATGTCATTAGTCCCAACACTACAGTTAAGTTCTCTAAAGCAGCTAGCAGCAAAACAAGTTCACTTGTACGTTTCCAAGACCCCATTAAATAGAAGTATTTATATTTTTAAAGAGCACACTTCTGCGAAATAAGATGCTACCTAGCAGGTTTGATAAATTTTAGGTGAGAAATTCAGATTTAAGTTGGAAAGCTCTTGCACAATATCTCCATTTTCAAAAGGTCATTTGAAATTAGCAGATCCTTTTTCACTATTTTATAGCTCACCTCTGTTTTCTAAATAGAAGTCAACAGAGGGAGAAACAGTGGACGGGCAAAACTGCAGACACTGAAAGTTTTGCTCCAGGTATTACACAACACCCACTTGGGTTAGGGAACAAGGCATTGGGGGACATGGAGGTCAAGGCCCAGTGGAGAGGAATGAAAGGGTGGTTTGCTGTGACTGGAACTTGACAACTGAAGTTCACTGAATGTCAGTCATCTTTAGATAACAAGTGTGCGATGCTGAGACTCAGACACTAATAAATCCATCATTAATCAGGGTAATGGGACAGGTCTCCAATGTTTTTTGAAGGAGCAGAGGGTGGGGTCACAGCTTTAAAGGTTTTTCAAGACTTTGATTAAAGAAAAAAAGCAGAAACATGGCACACACTCACTAGTTCAGTTTTCCTCTTGTGGATGCCTCAAGGATTAAAGGCACACTGCATTAACCAACCCACTGCCTCCAGACCTAGCGATGCTCCATCCTGACCCAGTAACTATGAGGAAAAGGTGAGAACCCAGAAGCTCATGCTCACCAAGTTCTTGATGTTGCGCCCCGGAGACCACCCCAGATGGGGAGTCCACCCAGCCTACACCCACCCTACATCACTAGGGTGATGCCCTTGCCTGTGACCCCCACCCCCCTCCACCATACCTGGCCCACAAACAGGCCCAAGCCCCTGATGGTGCCAGTGTCAAGCACACACCAACTTTCCAAAGGCTCCCAGAACAATAGCAGTTGAAGCACCAGCATTGTCCAACATCTGCTACCAGCAGGGCCGAATTTGGCCGTCCACCACCTTGCACAGGCATCCCAGGTGTTGGCGCCAGGTTGTGGCTGGGAATGTCCCCAAAGCCTTCCCAGCCCACTAGTTCAGGGTACACTGTGCCATATTAAATCATGGAGGATACTGCATCCAGCGCTGGAGTGAGCAGTGACACAGTGGCTGCCCTGCAGGAGATTGTGTTGCCTGACTACTCCTGGAGGCCACCACTGACCCGCTCCCCCCCTGACCACACTGAAAATAAAGAGCACTGGCTAACTGTCGCCTCTCCCTGGGCAGCAGTCACCACTCCCCATTCAGGGTCCCTTCACACGTGCCTCTTGTGCCAAAGCAGATGGCCCAAAGAAGCAGTTCAAGCCCAGACTCAGTCCCTCCCACCCGCCTACAATTTTGCACTGATCATGCAGGCTTGGACCCTAGGGAACTGGGGTGGACTTTTCAGACAGCTGCATCTCAGGACAGGCTCAGGGTGGGGCTTGGAGGTCTAGCTTGCATGGACAGGGTGCTCAGGTGCTGTGGGCCAGGTGGGACCCATGCAGGTAAGGCAGGGCAAGGAAATACTGTGGGTCTTGGACCCAGAGCATGCGGGTTTGCCCCTACATGTACACAAGGAAGTGCCCTGCACCCACCCACAGTCTGTGCTTGGTAGTGACACACAAAGTTGGTGTAACTGTTCATGAGAAGTTAATGCAAATTTTTTTTTTTTTTTTATTTTTTATTCCATGGTGCAACAAGAGGCACCATGGGGCCCAACCCCTCCTGTGAAGAGCTGTGACAGAGAATGGGAGAGAAGTTACTGAGATTGTCTCTGATAACCTTATAGCTGTGGCATGCCTAGAGCCTGGGAATGTTTCTGTACAAGAGCACAGGATGCTTAGCTACTTTGGCAATGCCTTGCATGAGCAGGCTCTGTTCAAGAGTCCTATTAGCTCTGACCTTCATATCAGGTACACAGCTCCAGGAAAGGAAGGGATTCTTATGCTAGATGACCACACTATTTCACCAGCTCTGCTTTCCAGGTTCCTGCCTGCCTTATAGTAACTTGTAACAATGGACTTTCTTGAGAGCTATGAAAAGCCCTATCATTGCACTTTCCAACTATGGATTGCAACTACAGAAAAACTACATAGGACATACTAATTTCTGAAACTTTCCTGAATATAAAGGATTGCATAGTCTTTAATCTGATAATGAGATAATATATAAAGATTGCTGGCATAAGTTTTTAGAGCTGCATATCCATCAGAGATCAGAGCTCCACCTGATCCCAGCTTTAATCTTCAAGTTCTGTGTTTGTGAATCTTAATTTCCAATCCCCCTTCACCCCTCACCAGACCAGAGAGTTTGGTTGCACCCACCCATGTTCCCAGGAGTGGACATGGCTTTGATAAACTTTGTTACAATTGTAAAAACCTGGTCATCTATTAAAGGACTGTAACATTAAAAAAAAAAAAAAAGGAGGCTGCCAATCAGAAATATCCAATCTGTCATAAAGGATTTCATGGGACTAATTAATGCAGATCTAAAACAGACATGTCAAGAAAGCTAATTATGGGTCACCTCCTGACCCAAGGCCAAAGGAAGGGGAACCCTTCTCATCTGCAGATACAGATGTCTCCTTCACAAGTGTTTACGGTTCAAACAGAAGCTCCTTCCACAAATTCTTTCATACCACTAGAGGGAGCGCAGGGTTAGATTTGCTTACTACTAAGGATGCTCAAATATGTCTACCTGGGGAAGTTTATAAAATTCTTACCCAAACTCAAGGGCCTCTACCCAAAGGTAACTTTGGCTTAATTTTGCCCCACACTCACAGTGCTAAAGAAGAAAAATCTATAATTCCAGAAGTGATCGATTCTGATTACACTGGAGTAGTATACATTTAAGTTTGTCTCATATGCCTTTAATTCTCCCCAAAGATTCCTCCATAGTTCAATTAATTGTCATTCCTTATATTACTGCCCAACAACCCCTAAATAAAAGGGGAAAGACAGAATTTGGTTACAGTATTATAGAAGTATGATTACCTATCACTGAAAATAGATAAAAATTATCCTTTTTTTAAATGAGCAGTCAATCACAGGGTTATTGGACACCAGTGCTGGTGTAACAGTTCTACCTGTCTCAATGTGGCCTCATGCATGGCTTTTTCAGAGAGCCATCCCAGTGTTGGGCATCAGAGGAAATAATAAACAGGTGTCTAAAATGTCTATATGTTTACAATGCTCTTCCAACTCACAACTTATTACTCACATTCAAACATGCATTATGGCTATTCACTTTCCTATAAGGGGCAAAGACATCTTACATAAGTTACAAATGCCTATGGAGTCACCTTATTTATAGGGGTCTCTGTGGAAATTACCACCTTGCCATTAAAGTGAAAGGTCACCACTCCTGTCTGGGTAGAACAGTGGTCATTGTCTAAGGAGAAGGTGGCAACTGCAGAGGCTCTCATTCAAGGTCAGTTAAAATTAGGACATATTGAACCTTCTAACAGACCATGGAATACACCCATTTTTATCATAAACAAGAAATTAGGGAAATGGAGATTATTACAAGATTTAAGAGAAATTAATAAATATATACAACATATGGGTCCACTTCAATGTGGATTGATTGCCTAATCCTAATTTAATTCCTCAAGATTTTTCTTTATATGTAATAGACTTAACAGACTTTTATCTTTAGTATTCCTCTCTTTCCTGATGATTGAGAAAAATCTGCCTTCACAGTTTCTGTTTTCAATCATCATAAGCCTGCTGATAAATATCCGTGGTAAGTTCTTCCTCAAGGTATGTTCAGTAGATGCACATTATATCAACATTTTGTGAATAATGTTCTTCAGTGTTTCTCACAATTATTCCCACATATTCTTGTTTATTATTACATGGATGACATTTTGATTTCTGGGCCCATACTTACAGAACACACTTTAACTAAATTACAACACATTCTATTACAATCTAGCTGCTATGTGACCACAGAAAAAATTCAATGATAACTCCCTATTAACCAATTAGGGCATAAAATACTCCAATATTCTTCCATTCTTCATGTTCCAAAATTTAACTCTTTCTCCAAAATTCTTCTTTGTTCATTTACAACAACTATTAAGACATTTTAATTGGGCTCCACCATATATTTCTTTAACTACTGATATGTTGTCACCTCTTTTTTTAGCTGTTGAGAAAACAACATAATCCCACCAGTTTTTTTCAGTTAACTTCTTCACACACTGCCACTTTTCAGCATGTTAATAAGAAGTCATTTACAGTTCTTATAGACTCCCTACACTCAATGTTCTTTTATCTCTAATAATCTTTACAGGAAAGCCTTATGCCTTTACTTCAGTTGTTTTCATTTATCATCAAATCTTGAATGTAGTACAGTGATCATATTCTCCTCAATTTTCAGAAAAAAAAATATTCTCCCTTATGCTGATATGTGTTCAAATGATCTCAGAACATTGTCATCATATTTTATCTCTTACAGGAACAAATACTTTTATGTTCTTTTTCTTACTTATAGAAAGACTTAACATTTACAGTACTTAAGATTTTCTTCATATTCTAAGCTGTCTTAACTAAATTTTTAGCTCCTATTGCTTTCCATGTACCTCAGGATGAATGCCTTTCCTTGTGTCAAGTTCTCATGCTCCTTCTATAATCTCCTCCATTCTATTTTACAGTGGGATTACTGTCTATAATGATGGAGGAAAACAAAAAGATTATTATGTATATTCACTGATAAAAAATAGACTGATTATTACACATTGCCTCAAGTTTCTCCTCAGTGAGCAAAATTAGCTGCAATTATTTTGCCTCTTCATTTGTTTCCCACAACATTAAACATCATTACAGATTCTCAGTATACAACCAAAATTATACCTCATATTTTCTCTGCAATTTGGTCACCTCATTTGGGTTCTAAGTTGTTGTTCCTGCTTATTACTCTTCAATGCCTTTTACAGAATTATACAACTCCAGTATTTCTTCCTCATATATGTGGCCACACTAAGATTTCTGGACAACTCACTGAAGAAAATGCCCATACTGATGCTGCTATAAAATCACTTTATTCTCTCTTTTCAGATGCCATGATATCACATATTTTTTTCATCAAAATATTTTTTAATGAAATCCTTTTCTAGTTCCTCTCACAGGCCCATATCATTGTTAATAACTGCTCTCATTTTAAACCCTTTCACCACTTGGGAAATGGTAAACCCTCGAGGTTTATATTATAATGCCCTTTGGCAGATAAATATAACTCATTTTCCTCATTTTCATCCCTATTTCTTTTTACATGTTACCACAGATACATCCCCAGGTCTTAGTTGGGCCAGTGCACATTGTTCAGAAGTCTCAGCCTGTATCTCTCATGTGCTCCTTTGCACTGCCACCATGGGCAAACCTCATCATTTAAAAACTGAGAATGCCTCTACTTATACTTCTAGTTACTTTGCTAAGTTCTGTAATCAATGGAATATAATTTTAACCCATGGAATTCCTCACAATCCTACTGGGCAGGCTTTAGCAGAGTGTGCACATCACACACTTAAAATGTGCCTTTTAAAAGAAAACAAAAAAGGGAACATAGCCTTGCTCATGTTAATAATGCTCTCAATATTGCCTTGTTCACAAGACATGCTCTTAATGTACAGTATGAAGATAATACACATAATTGGTCCTCTGTCTTGGACAGGTACATTTCCTCTGAGAAACCCCTACCAAAGATTTAGGTAAAATACCAAGTTCCACCATAACCAATATGGCAGGACCCTGCACATTTAATTACATGGGGAAGGGGATATGCTGCTGTTTTTACTTCTATAGGTTCTGTCTGAATTCCTGCCAGATGTGTGAGATCCATCCATCATCATGAGTTGGCATCAAGGTCTTCCCAAACTGATTCCCAAATTCTATTTGACCCTGGATGAGGAGGACCCTAATTCAAAGAAGGAACTCCAATAAGAACAAGAGGCCCAAGAAACCCTCAGTCTAGTGATTTGGGGGGATATAAAGATTTTACCATCTACTCAATATTTGCTAGCACAGATGGATTTAGAATGTACCCTGGGAAATTTGGTTACAGTTCTGTTTGCCAAACTTACCCAGAATTCCACAACTAAGCTGATTATTATTGTGTTATTTCTGTGTTATTATATCCTTGTTGGTGATGACCCAGTACTTAGCAAAAATTGTTAATTCTTTTGAAATTTGTATCATCAATCTATTCTTGATAATATTGCAGCTATTGATTATTTTCTGATGTTATGTCATAAGGGATGCCAGAATTTAATATGTGTTGCTTCCATTTAACTAACAATAGTAATCCCATTTAAAGGGAATTGGATCATCTTAAGAACATTGTAAAAAAGGTGCAACAAGATGATGGAAGATGGTATTTATTAGATTGGTTAACCTCATGGCTACCAAATTTTACATAGATCAAAGACCTTTTCATTGGAGAATGTTTATTGATATTTGCCTTATTATACTCTGCTTATTTTTGCCAATTCTTGCATTGTTTCTTTCTCCACCTTCCTTGAACAGAAGACTAGTCATGTCTATTCTAAAGGCCATACAAACAAAAAAGGGGAGCTGTAGGGATTTCAGGTTAGTCAATGTACAGAGGAGCAAAAGTCTTTCAGTTGAGCAAACACCTCAGGACACAATAGGTGCTCTGTTTGAAAGACTTAGAAAGACTCTGCAAGTCCTCAGTCCTTGAGGCCTGGAGACACTATCTTATTAAAATAACATTTGGTCCTAGTGGACTCAGAATCAAGAAAATTGTGTGATCTGGACATGCACAAAGATAACTGTACTATGTAACCTAGTGTAACTTGATATGCCCATGGAATCAATATTAAACTGGACTGGCTTTCCCGCAGAAGCCACTTCTTGCTCTTCACCATCCTGTATGCTTGACTCTTTATTAGCTCTCCCCTTAACTCTTATAGCTGGACCCCAATTAACCTTTACACAACACCCTGCATATGTCTAAGCTGCAAAGGAAAAGTGGGAAAACTGAGGCCTATGACAGCAGCCAAGTGGTGCAGATGGATTAGGAACTACATCTGACCTTAGTCTCACCTTTGCCCCCTTCTCTCACTTTGATAGAAATGAGACAAGGGTTAAATGCAGCGCAAAGGAACCCTGTACTTTGAGAACATATTGAGGGCCCTTAAGGGGCTCTGGCTAACAGAGAGAGCCCAGTAGTGCCCTTTTCAAGACCCTTGTGTCCTGAAGATATATGAATGTGATTGGACATGGGGAAAGCTATTTTTATTTTCTGTTACCAGCCACATGGGTTTCTTCAATCTAGACAGATTATATGAAAACCTATAGGGGAAAATAAGCAATACCTAAGAATTGAGCACTCACTGTGCCCAATCTTTCACAGTAGCACCACCTTACCCATGATGACTGATGAAAGTCATTGATACAGATGGGACACTGAGATTTACAGAGCCAAAGTATCTTTCCCAAAGTCAAGCTCTCAAATCCTGTACTCTTCACGACTAACCATCTCTGCTTTTCTCAGAGATGGGGTATGGAAAGATCTACAAGGGGAGCAGATTGGGGCTTGGGAGAATTAGCTCTGTTCTTTAAAATTGAAAAAAAAATTGTACAAATTACTGACAGGAGAAAGTTTTGTGGCAACTGGCTTGTAAATTGGAAAACCACATCAATATATGATAAGTTATAAGAGATCAATGACATCACTGCCACTAGAGAGAATTTCTGGAGACACCTCTTGGAAAATTTTATTCCACTATCATCCTGGGGAAGTAAAGCTCTATTATTTTCTCCATTCATCATTCAAAAAAAACAAAGCCAGGAAATTTTAAAATATGCAAACCAACTATGTTGAAACCAGAATGAGAATCCAGATCTCAAGTGTTCTGCTCTAAGATATTTCTCCCACCTGGCTATGTTGCCTCTTATAAGACCCATAAGATTACTATCCTGAGGAGTGCTTATACTACAGATATTATCCAAAAAATAAAAAGAAAGAAAATATTAGAAAATCCCTTTATAATACTGGGAAGAGGAGCTAGCCAGGGCTGGAATATTTTTACCCCTAAAATAATCTTTCATCTTAATTTTATCCTGCTGAATATTGCTTCAAAATGAACATTTTATATATATAAGAAAAAGTATTATTGGGTCTTTCTGGCACTTATTCAAACTGCATTTTATTGGTTAAGGTGATATGTGAGGCATTCTCTAGCTTTTAAAAATTTGTGTTTATTGTGATTTTACTCATTTTATATATTCTATTCTGTTTTTTAAAAAAGTAAATATTCTGGCCTTCAGGACTCCTGACCCAACAGGAAGCAGCTCTGAGGATCCTGCACCAAATAGAAGAAAAAGTAGACCGAAATCTCCATCATATTGGCTTAGGAACAGACTTCCTAACAATACTTCCAAAGAGCAAGAAATTAATGCAAGAAACAATAAATGGGATGGATTCAAACTAAAAAACTCTTTCTCAGCACCAGAAACAAGAATATGAAAAGAGATCCTATGGAATGGGAGAAAATCTTTTCCACAGGGACTTCAGATAAAGCACTAATCTCCAAAATTTATAAAGAACTTAAAAAAAATTACAAAATAACACACAAAGAACTCAATAAATAATTGGTCTAAGTAACTGGACAGACACTTCACAGAAGAAGACATACAGGTGATTAACAAATATATGCAACAGTGTTCATCATCTCTAGTAATTAGAGAAATGAAAAGATTTTATCTCACTACAATTAGAATGGCTATTTGTCAAGAACACAAGCAGTATGTGTTGGTGTGGATGTGGGGGAAAAGGCAAACGCATACATTGCTGGTGGAGTTGTGAATTGGTGCATTTGCTCTGGAAAGCAGTATGGAGATTCCTCAGAAAACTTGAAATGGGCTCACATTTTGACCCAGCTATCCCACTCCTCAGTTTATACCCAAAAGATTTAAGATGAACATACTACATTGGCACAACCACAGCAATGTTTACAGCTGCTCTATTCACAATACTTAGATTGAGGGACCATGAAATAGAGGGCTGTTACTCCATGAACACTGAGGCATTTTTTATTTAAAAATGAGCTGTGGTTGTCTCCTACTTTCGAGAATAAGAAGTTGAGAATAATAAACTTAGGAGAGGTTTGCAAATAAATGATAACATGGTATTAGAATAATCACTGAACCCTAATATTTTCCATGTTACAATGTAGAACCCATGTATTCCTATTATAGTCCACGAACCAACCAACTCACCTGGAAGTAGTACTGAATGCACATTCTCAGCCTTGATGTGGACCTACCGAATCCAGTCTGTACTTTAACAACATCTCCAAGTGATTCCTATGTAAGTTAAAATTTGATAGTCACTAAATAATCCCTTCATGACTTTTAGAAATTTTTTATAAGCATGATAAACATCAATCTCCTGTGTTCTTTTTTTCTCTCTGTCTTAATTCCTCTTATGGCTCATGAGATGAAAATAATTTTTTTTCTAAATGATACATGTATAAATTTATTCTTAAGAAAAATCATGTAGCTTTCTAAAATATTAATAGAGTCACCTATTTGTAAATTGATACATTGTGTTCCATCATTCCAGATGTGGAACAAATATAAAAGCATAAATTATTCAACAAACATACCACTTGTGGTAACCTTGAGAGAATATGTGACTATTATGTTCACAGAATTGACTACTTAGGACTTAATGGGCTAAAAACAAAATCACCTTTATGAAACTCTAGGAAAAATACCTGGAAAAATATTAATATTAATATTTATATAAGTAGCTTTCTTCAATAAAAAAATAGATGAACAACTCCCATAGAAATAAGCAAAGATGATGAACAGGCAACTCTCAAAAAATAAAAAGGGAAATAAATGTTTGAAAAAGGCACAAATAAATTAAGTCATTCAAAAATGAAAAGGAAAGTCATAATGGGCTTCCTTCATATATCACTGAATAGAATCTAAGAAGTTCACCATTGAAATGGCAATCAAAAATTGGCCCTGGCAGGTTCTTGGCTTACACAACAGAAAGGAATTTTAGGGCATATCAGAAGAAACACAAAGATTTATTCAGGAAAACAAGGAGATTATTTAGAAATGTAAATAAAAGAGCCAGATATACACTCAAAGGGAGAAGGGGTGCAGGTACTTGAGACTGAGACTCACTTTAAGGGTAATGGGTTCATCTTTTTAAAAGAAATTTTGTAAATAGTGAACATGAGATGTGCAAGGGGTTGAGGGTATATCTATCTGTTGAGCTCAACACTTAATCATGGAACATGGGATCCATTACAGTTGCCTGCTTCTCTCAGGGTCTCTATGTTGATGTCATCCAGTCAACTTATAATGTGTTGAATATACTGATGAGTCTCTAATGATATTTCCCCATCACTTTATTTAGTCTGAAGGAACTTTATGAAAACTAGCAACAAATATGAACATCAATTTAACTAAAATACTCTAAGATTCAAGTTCTTTTAAACTGTTTCTGGAGGAGAATAGTCTTGGGGACTAGTCCTTGTTTATTCTGTCTCTACCTCAAGGGGCATCTAATCATGTTTTCCTGTTCTTATAAAATTTCAAATGTGAATATATATTTTATAGTAAACTAGTATTGTGTTTTCATAAAAAAGCAGGTGGTGATGAGTCTAATAAGTCACTTGTTACCTAACTCATTAAGAAATGTCCCTAATAAATTCTCAGTACTTTCTCTGAGAAAAATAATCCCCAATACCATTAGAAGGCAAGTTACAATGTAAATGTGTCCACAAAAGAATATTGTGCATTTTCATATGCAAACAAATGTCCCCATTCCCCATCCTTGGGGGTGTGTTACTTACACCTGGATCTGTAGACCTCTCCTGATGAGAACTCTCCCCTCCAGAGGCTTCAGGGTTTAACTCTCAGATTCCTCCCAATATCTAATTCCAGGCTTACCATCAGCATAACCCCAAACTGTTGAACAGAAACTCTAGGGGTAGAGCCAGAAGGCTATGATTTTGTAAGTATTCCAGGTGATTCCATAGCAAGTCAAGTTTGATCACCATTGGTGGAAAGAAATTGCTTTCATTCTAAATTTTTAGGAAGTGTTTATCAGACTCTTTCTTTCAGCCCTGGGGCCATGCAAGAGAGAAACAATTACAGTAATTATATGACAAGCAGTAATACTTCCTGTAACAAAGGAGGAACCAGGAATAATGTTCCAGGAAATTAATGTGTAAAGTGAGACCTAGAGAATAAATAAGAGGGAATCAACAGCCAGGACAAAGGGTGTTCCTGGTGAAGAGAATGCCACATGCAAAGAAGAGTTTTAATTTTAACATAAAACAGAGTACCATGAAGGTTTTTATTCAGGGGATTACCCCATACAAAATGTCTTTAGAAGCATCATTCAGACAATGCACTGGGTGGTGGCTATGCATGAGTGGAAAACAGAAGAGCTACTAGGAGGTGACTGCTGCAGTATAATTAAGAAATTACAGTGACAGCTTGGATAGCACAGAAGCAGCACCTGAAGGAGCTGTTTAGGAGATAGGACGTGTGTGATTGGATCTGCAATATCCTGCAAAACCTCCCAAAGCTCACTGGTACAACAATGTTCAGAAGCAGGGTTCTCAGGAAGTGGTTGGATTATGAGGGCTATAATCTCACCAATGGATTAATCCATTGATGAATTCATAACAGAATAAAATTTTGGGAGAACTGGAAACTGTAAGATAAGGGGCCAGAAGGCAGTATTTCCTTGGAAGTCTATCATTGAGGACTATAGTTTTAACCTGACCCCCCTCCCCATATATATCTCCCCCCTTTCCCTCACCTTCCTTTCAACTACAAAGTGATCAGATTTGCATTACTACATACTCCCCACTATGATATTCTGCCTCTTAGAAGCCAAGAGCAATGGAGTCATATCATAAGCCAAATTAAGTCTTCCCTGTTTTTAGTTGATTCTTCAGGTAATTTGCCACAGCAATAGATATCTATCTAACATAGGACCCATGACTAAGAAAGGACATTGTTAAGGGTACATCCTGTTTTCCAGTTTAGAAGAAGACATTTCATTTCTGTACAGAAAGATCGCAGGTGGAGAGAATAAAATAAAAATATGGTTTGCAGAAGACCCTATTTCAAATTTGAATCTATTAAACTTTATGTGTCTGTTGGACTTCCACACACAGAAGGGATTATTAGACATGTGGATGTTGAATATAGAGCAGAACAAAACAAAGAACTTCAAGCTTTCTTCAATAGCAAAATGTCAAAAAGTTAAGGACAGAAAATATGACCTCTACATTTCATTATGAAGTTGTCCACACAAACCTTAGGAGAGAAGTTTTGGTGGGAGTCTGAGCCAGCCCATGGATAATAAAGGAACAAGGGTGTGATAGAGATGGCAGAATTGGCTTTGGGAAGATGCAACTTGCCAAGGCAAGGCAGAAGATGGCAAGAAAGGTACAGGCATGAGAGAAGTTTGAATCCTAAAGAAATGTGCACCAAGAAGGAGGGGTTCATCTTGAATTCTTTCATTAAATTTTCAGTTTTTGAAATTTATCCATGCTTTTGCATCTATCAATAATTCACTCCTTTTCATTTTTCTTTTCTATTTTACCAACCAGACATAGTTTGGATGCAACTCATCTTTAAAAAGAAGAGATAGAATCTTTCAGTAATGCATCCTGTGATCTACCTGTTATACCCCTCAAAAGAAAGACTAGATAGTACCAACAGGTCCCCAAGTGCATACGGAAACATCAAAGCAAAGTCCAAATGTTTTTAAAAAGGCAAAGTTATTCACTACCTCTGAGTTTCAGGGAGTGCCAAAAATGCAGTCATCAAGGTACATATTACTATAATTCCTTTGCAATTCTGAGGATGGTACCCAGGAAGTCCAACATGCCAGTCCAACACTGTGTCACTGAGCTACACTCCCTGACCATATAATGCCATATTTAAATTTTAAATTCTTTTTTAGTTGTAGATGACACAGTACCTTTATTTATTTATTTTTATGTGGTGCTGAGGATCAAACCCAGTGCCTCACACATGAGAGGCAAGCACTCTGTCACTGAGCCACAACCCCAGCCCACATATTTAAAAAATAAAGATGAAAGCAGAAAACTCCATTGTGAACAAAATACCAAATATGTTAGACACCAATAGTATCTGGTCCAGCTTTCTTTCTTCTCCCAGTCCCAGTTCCATGGGGACATGTTCCAGGCTCTGTGAAGGAGTAGCTCACTAAGAAAGCACAATTACCTGCCCTGGGGGAGCTTTTGTTTTAGGATAGAAGCCAGGAGACAGTGGCCCAAATCTGCTGAAAGCAATGCCCCACAACTACCCCTGGATGACTGTATTTACTGTCTTGTCTGATACGGAGAAAGTTTGCCACTGAGCACAGTGACTTGTGCCCAGAACCCCAGCTGCTCAGGAGGTTGATGTAGAAACATCTCAAGACTGAGACCAGAAGGGGCAACTTAGATAGACTGTGCCTCAAAATGATATGAAAAGAACTAGGGTGCAGACCGGCCTAAATTGCCTGAAGTGCTGGTCTCCCTCCAGTACCAAGGAAGAAAAAGAAAAAAAGAAAAAAGAAAAAAAGAAAAAAAGAAAAGAAAGAAAGAAAAAGTTTGCTGACCCTTTTTCTAGGAGACTGAATGATTTAACAACCCTCATATAACTTGTTAACTTCTTCCTAGGAAAGTGTACGTGTGTGCGCGCGCGCGCGCGCGTGTGTGCGTGCACACCTGCACGTGTGTGCATGCATGTGTGTTTTAATTTCAATAAATTAAATTAAGGATTGGTCTTAAAAATACTTCATAAAATGAGGGAAGGAAATGATAGTGCCAAAGAAGAACCAGTGCAGAAGGATGGGGACAGAAAGCAACTCTGGACCGCAGGACTGAGGGTAGCTGGGGAATGAGGGATCATGAGGGTAGAGGGATGTTTTTGCTGACTGAGCCATTGGTGACTTCTGCTGTTGGGACAGCAGGGCTGGGGAACAAAGTGGGTGCCCCACACCCCTGGCCAAGCTCTGTCAATCGACCCCGACGGTCAAACTGCACTCCAGGCCCTGCGGGGTGTTTTGATGGTGGTGCTGATTGCAAGGCCCTAAATGTTGGTTGAAATTCACGGACTGTGATTTAAAAAGAACTGCATGTCAGTTAGACCTGCATGAACTTGACTGCAAAATAAGGAACGGAGGAAGGAAAGGGGAGGGAGGAAGGAAGGAGTGAAGGGAGGGGGGAAAGGAGGAAGGGAGGAAGGGGAAATAGGGAAGGAAGAAGGGAAAAAAAAACCCGAGAAGGTTCCCAAAAGGAGCAATAAAACTACGTGCACCGAAAAAAAAATAATTTACTCCTTCATATTGCTGAAGAATAGTCTACCATATGGACATATTATGACTTCTTACTCAATCTCCAATTAATAAACATTCGTATTATTTTGAATGTTTGGCTGCTGTGCACTTTTATGGTTTTTTCAAGTACTTTCTCTTTTAGTATATTTTTATTTATGTTTTTCAATGCTATATATCTAGAAGTAAAACTGCTTTTTCACAGAACCAGTTATTTTTTTTTTCATACCATGAATTGAACATAGTGGTGGTTAAACACTGAGCCAAATCACCATCTCTTTATTGTTTACTTTAAAACAGGATATGACTAAGTTGCTTAGGGCCTTGCTAAACTACTAAGACTGACTTTGAATTTTGGATTCTGCCTCTGAAACTTAATAAAAGTTTTCAACCTATGTTGTTGCAAATGCTTTTTAATGGACAAATACTATTCCATGTGTATATGTACAACATTTTCTTTATTCATTCATCAAAATTTTAAGCTTTAAAAAATTAGTGGGATATAGTGTGCACACCTGTAACCCTAGTGGCTTAGATGAGTTAGGCAGGAGGATCAAAAGTTCAAAACAAGACTCAGCAATTTAGCAAGGCCCTAAGCAACTCAGCAAGGACCTGCTTCAAAATAAAATAAGAAAGAAGATCTGGGGATGTGTCTCAGTGTTTATTCGACCCTGGATTAAATTCCTGGTTCAAAAAAATTAATTTGTGATTAATTTAGATAAAATTATGTATAGAAAATGACAAGGAAAAAGTAAATTTGAAACATAAGTATTACACATTCTATTTCTATACACAGAAAAGTAAAAAATAATTGATATAATAAATATGTACAAGAGAGTTTCATAAGATCATTAATTTTCTAAAATATTTTAAATTATTATGCATTCTTTCCTTGGTTTATTTCTTCTCAGAAATCATAAATAGACACTCAAAACTATTATAAGAAAACAAACAAAGAAATAGCTTTTCTCTCTAGGAAGACTAAGACCCTCCTGTTACAGCACTTACAATTTAGATGGGGTTTCAGTGGGCATCAGTAGATAGAAACACATGCAAAAGTTAGTGATTAATCCTCTTTGAAAATTTTTTTCCTACTGAGGAAATGAGACTGTTAATAGAATCAGTCAAGGTAATTGTTAAAATGGAGTAAGTAGGTTGCTTTCAACTTAGAGATGTAGTTGTTATTATTACTATTATTACAGCTACTCTGTAGGAAATGCTGCATGTGATCTCAAAACTAAGTATTGTAAAACATAATTACAGATAAGTAAATATTTCAAATATAATACCTTTTGAAGTCAAGAAGTATAGAAAACATCATCCTTAGGAATGATAGATAGAATAGACTGGAAAGTTATTTTCTAAAAGAACATTAAAATATCATTTATATTCTTGGCTAAATATATTATATTGTTCTTTGTCTAATTAGCTTGGCCCAGCTATTTTCCACATTCACTAATGGCAATATATGGTTGCAAGGCAAATTTTTGCTCTAAATTTTACTTTTTTATGTTATCTTCAAAGTCCCCTATAAGAAATACTCCCAACATAGGCATATTTCTTGCTTGCAAAATTGTCTGTTTTCAGAAATGATGCCAATTACTGTTAACAAACACTTTGTTTATAAAGCAAACAGAAACAGCTACCCCTTGATTCCCAGAAAATCACCCTTATTGAGTGAATTTCTGTTTATAGACTCTGTGCAGAATATTAACATGTACAAGATTAATGAGAGTGAAAACTTTATTAACCCTCTGAAGTAGGGAATCAACAGCTCTTTGATTAATTTTTTAACTGGCATAAAATGAGAAAAGTAATCAGTTTGCATAGATAACTGATCTAAAATTGATCAAAATTGATCCTCAAGAACTACGTCTAAATAAATTCCACTGAAAGACTTTTCCTTGGATATTTAAATGTGATGTGTTCTTTGTTGTATAATAAAATGGGAAAGAAATGATGATATGATTTTTGCCACAAATATCTGGCAAACTTAGAGTCTTTTTTAGAATTTTTAAAATTCATTAACTTAAAACCCATTCTAAATATTTTCATTATATTTTTCAATTCACTAAAGATATATATTTATTTTACAATTTTGCACTCTTCAATGTAGATGAATTTTTGAAGAACATTTTTGACCCGTTCATAACTGTTTATGTTTTTTTACCCAATGGTTCTTTGGTTCTTATGCACATGTCCTCATCATTTTGTTCTCACTTTTTTCTTTCTTTTTTCCTTTTCCATTTGCTTAAGGTTTTAATGACTCTCAAGTTATTCAGTGCAAGAATTAGCTCATCTGTTTACTCTATGACACAAAAAATATCATTTTATACTTCAATTATGCCTTAGTTCCTCACTTGTAGCTGCAGAGACTAATCTCCTTCATTACTTTATTATATGCAGATATTCTCTTTAATTTTCCAATTAAGAGATTTTAGTAGATAATTTAGAATTATTAGTCTTGAATTAAACAAGTATTTTCCAATAAAATTTGCCTGTACTTGTTAATCCCACTGCCTTCTTAGAAATCAATCCATCTCCCCACCACCAAAAAAAATAAAATTAAATTAAAACAGTTCTAATTTTTTCTATATATATTGAATTAATCTTATGTAACTCAGTAATTGAGAAATTCAAGCATGTAGGGGAAATATTACATTTTTGTGTAGTATGTCAACAGTTTCTGGTTTTCTATCCAACAATTCATTTGAAGACATCGCTGATGGTGTTTTAGAATTTTATATTAGAATGTGTTCATGTGAATTGAGTACCTTTCAATAGCAATACATGTATGATTTTTACCATATTGTTTTCTGGCACATTAACAAGCACTGCAATGATTTAACAATCATTCTCTTATAGATTTAATGTCTTGCAAATAAAATAGATTTCTTCAGAAAAGTAACCTATGTGTAGGATTCTTTAATTCCCAGTCAGAACCTTTTCTACTGCATTTTCCATTCTAGGTTCAGTTGACAATTATTTTCCACGTCCCATGATGGTGGTTTTTTGATGCTGTTCTGTGCTCTTTTAACTGTTCGGTTACATTTCTGATCACTGTAGTTTTGAATTTACAAATCTGCCTGCATTTTCTGCTTACTATTAATTTCTGCTGATATAGTTAATTGTTCAAATAATATTTTTCACATCTTTTCTCTGATGACTAACATACTGATATGTCACCATAAGTTTCTTCACTTTCAAATTGTTTGACCAACTTTACTTGAATATGTAGAGTATAAAAACAGATTTACCATTAAGTACAAGTAAAATGCTTGACTAAAACAAAAATAAATTACATGTTAGATGAACTGCACTGGAAAACTTAGAACACTTACAGCAATTTGTAGCTCTGTGAACTTGAGAAATTAAAATTTCAGCCTCAGTTTCCTCTTATAAAGAGAGGAGTAATTATGTAAAATCTGGGAGAAGAATAAACAAATATATTATATGTAAAATGCTTAGTTCATCTCACACATTGGAGTCTCTTGGCTTTATATAAATATTGTTTTATTTATAATACTGACAATATTTGTAAAACCATTGAGAAGTTTTGTGAGGGAAGGAGAACATTCAGCATGTGCAGAAATGATGTAATGGAAGAGAATACTCACAGGATTTTAAATTACATGAAAGTAATTTCAATATTATTTAAAAGCAAAAGCACTTTTTTTTTCACAAGTCAGCTGTTTATTCAGGGGAATGCAGGAATGAAATGGCACCTGTGGACCCACTTTCCTGGTGGAAAATGAGCTACTGAACAAAGAAAGGGATTATATAGGTTATTATGAGGGGTGGTATAATGTGCATATCAGATTTCTTGGGCACCCAGGAATTTGAACTTTTTGAGGTGGGGGTCTGTGGGCAGTGTCTAGAGAGGATTTACTTTGAAGGAGATTAATATCTCCTACAGACTGTTTCTTTTAAAGGTGATAAAACAACTCTCCCTGTCTGCAGCTGGCACCTGGAAAACATGTCTTGAAGATGAAGGCTGTCAGTGCGTAGCCTTCTCTTTCACTCCTTTTTTTCGCAAGCCTCATTATCTTGGGGATTTTTCATTCTCCATATCTATTACTAATGAGAAGAAAAGATGAGTTTTTTTTACCATTTGCATATTCATATATTTACACAGGGTAATGATGTTTGATTCATTCTGTTACTTTTTCCTTCCGCCCACCCCTCCCACCTCTCTTTTCCCTCTATACAGTCTCTCCTTCCTCCATTCTTGTGCCCCTCCTACCCCACATTAAATGTCATCATCTGCTTATCAGTGAGATCATTCCTCTTTTGGAATTTTGAGATTGGCTTAAATTACTTACCATGATATTCTCCAATTTCATCCATTTGCCTGCAAATGCCATAATTTTACTATTCTTTATAGCTGACTAATATTCCATTGTATATATATTCCACAGTTTCTTTATCCATTCATCAATTGAAGGACATCTAGGTTGGTTCCATAGTCTGGCTATTGTGAATTGAACTGCTATGAACATTGATGTGGCTGTATCTCTGTAGTATGCTGATTTTAAGTCCATTGGGTATAGGCTGAGAAGTGGGATAACTGGGTCAAATGGTAGGTCCATTCCAACTTTTATAAGGAATCTCCACATTGCTTTCTAGAGTGGCTGCACGAATTTGCAACCACACCAGCAATGTATGAGTGAACTTTTATCCCCACATCCTCTCCAACACCTACTGTTCCTTGTATTCTTGATAATCGCTATTCTAATTGGGGTGAGATGGAATTTTAGGGTAGTTTTGATTTGCATTTCTCTTATTACTAAAGAAGGTGAACATTTTTTCATATGTTTGTTGATTGTACATCTTCTTCTGTGAAGTGTCTGTTTCTTTCCTTAGCCCATTTGTTGATTGGGTTATTTGTATTCTTCGTGTAGAGTTTTTTGAGTTCTTTATATACTCTGGAAATTAGTGCTCTATCTGAAGTATGAGTGGCAAAGTTATTCTCCCACTCTGTAGGCTCTCTCTTCCCATTGCTGATAGTTTTCTTTGCTGAGAGAAAGCTATTTAGTTTGAATCTACCCCAGTTATTGATTCTTGCTTTTATTTCTTGTGCTATGGAAGACGTGTTAAGGAAGTCCAATCCTAAGTCAACAAGGTGAAGATGTGGACCTACTTTTTCTTCTATAAGATGCAGGGTCTCTGGTCTGATTTCAAGGTCCTTGATTCATTGTGAGTTGAGTTTTGTGCAGGGTGAGAGAAAGGGGTTTAGTTTCATTCTGTTGCATATGGATTTCCAGTTTTCCCAGCACCATTTGTTGAAGAATCTATCTTTTCTCCATTGCATATTTTTGGCACCTTGGTCTAGTATGAGAAAAATGTATTTATTTGGGTTTGTGTCCATGTCCTCTATTCTGTACCATTGATCTACTTCTCTATTTTGGTGCCAATACCATGCTGTTTTTGTTACTCTTCCTTTGTAGTATAATTGAAGTTCTGGTATTGTGATACCTCCTGTTTAATTCTTCCTGCTAAGGATTGCTTTAGCTATTCTGGGTTTCTTACTCTTCCACATGCATTTCATAATTGCTTGCTCTATTTCTGTGAGGTATGTCATTGGGATTTTAATTGGAATTGCATTGAATCTGTATAGCACTTTTGGTAGTATGGCCATTTTGACAATATTAATTCTGCCTATCCAAGAACATGGGAGATCTTACCATCTTCTAAGGTCTTCCTTAATTTCTTTCTTCAGTGTTTTGTAGTCTTCATCGTTCAGATCTTTTACCTCTTTGGTTAGATTGATGCCCAAGTATTTTATTTTTTTGAGGCTATTGCAAATGGAGTTGTTTTCCTCATTTCCCTTTCAGCTCTTTTGTTGCTTGCTTACAAAAATGAAGTAGATATATGTGTGTTGATTTTATAGCCTGCTATTTTGCTGACTTCATTGATGTGATCTAGAAGTTTTCTGGAGGAGGTTTTTGGATCCTCTAAATATAGAATCATGTCATCTGCAAATAGTGACAGCTTAAGTTCCTCTTTTCCTATTTGTATCCCTTTAATTCTTTAGTGTGCCTAATTGCTCAGGCTAGAGTTTCGAGGACAATGTTGAATAGAAGTGGTGAAAGAGAACGTCGCTGTCTTGTTCCTGTTTTTAAAGGGAATGGTTTCACTTTTTCTCCATTAAGAATGATGTTGGCCGTGGGCTTAGCATACATAGCCTTTACAATGTTCAGGTATGTTTCTACTATCCCTATTTTTTCTAGTGTTTTGAGCATGAAGGGGTGTTGTATTTTGTCAAATGCTTTTTCTTCATCAATTGAAATAATGATATGATTCTTATCCTTAAGTCTATTGACATGATGGATTATGTTTATTGATTTACGAATGTTGAACCATCCTTGAATTCCAGGAATGAACCCCAATTGATCGTGTGCACAATTTTCTTAATATGTTTTTGGATACTCTTAGCCAATATTTTGTTAAGGATCTTTGCATCTATGTTCATCAAGGATATTGGTGTAAAATTTTCTTTCCTTGATGTGTCTTTTCCTGGTTTGGGTATGAGGGTGATATTACCTACATAGAATGAGTTCGGTAGGGTACCCTCCTTTTCTATTTCCTGGAATACTTTGAGAAGTATTGGAATGAGTTCTTCTTTGAAGGTCTTGTAGAACTCGGCTGAGAATCCATCTGGTCCTGGGCTTTTCTTGGATGGTAGATTTTTAATGGCTTCTTCTATTTCATTGCTTCATTTTGATCTGTTTAAATTGTGTATGTCCTCCTGGTTCAGTTTGGAAGGAGCATATGTCTCTAGAAATTTGTCAATCTCTTTGGTAGTTTCTATTTTGTTAGAATACAGATTTTCAAAGTAGCTTCTCATTATGTTCTGTATCTCAGTGGTGTCTGTTGTGATATTTCCTTTTGCATCATGTATTTTAGTAATTTGAGTCTTCTCTCTCCTCTTTGTTAGTGTGCCTAAGGGTTTATCTGTTTTGTTTACTTTCTCAAAGAACCAACTTTTTGTTATGTCAATTTTTTGAATAGTTTCTTTTGTTTCAATTTCATTGATTTCAGCTCTGTTTTTAATTCTTTCTTGTCTTCTTCTACTATTGCTGTTATTCTGTTCTTCTTTTTCTAGGGCTTTGAGCTGTAATGTTAGGTCTTTTAATTGTTGATTTTTCATTCTTTTCTGGAATGTGCTCCATGCAATGAATTTTCCTCTTAGTACCACTTTCATAGTGTCCCAGAGATTTTGATATGCTGTATCATCATTCTCATTGATTTCTAAGAAATTTTTAATCTCCTCCCTGATATTTTTTGTTATCCATGTTTCATTCCATAGCATATTATTTAGTCTCCAAGTGTTGGAGTAATTTCCTGTTTTTATTTTGTCATTGATTTCTACTCTCAGTCCATTATAGTCTGATAGAACACAAGGAAATATCTCTATTTTTTTGCATTTCCTAAGGGCTGCTTTGTGGCATAACACATGGTCTATTTTCTTTTTTCTTTTTTTTCTTTTTCAGCTTTTAATTTTTTTTTTATTTTTCCCCTTTTACACAAAACAAAGTAGAAGAAATAATACAGGATTAAAACTGCTAAAGTAGTTAATTGGTAGAACATGTATTCACACAAAAAAAATCCAGATAGGAAAACAGGCTTATTTACAATGAGGAAACACATGTAAAATTAAGGTAGTTGTCATATGAAACATTAAAAAAAGAATTGAACATATACTACCAGGTGCAGGTGTTTACAGCAATATTGAAGGGAGAAAACGACACTTAATTAGGAACAGAGATACCACAAGGTACAGGTTTTACAGTGTCAGTGCAATAAATTCACAAAACTACATTACAGCTAATTAATCAGTTTAAGAATTGTTCCCAACATGTCACATTTTTGGCCCTCAAAGGTTTATTCCTACAGATTTCAACTACTCTAAATTTCTAGCTACTGAGAAGGAAAGACTGACAAGCTTTCCAAAGAGTCATAAATCTATGTAGACCAGAGGCCAGCTATCACACTACGTGTCTGCTCTCACCAAAAGCCCCAGAATTTTTCAAAGAAATATTGAAGGAAAAAAGTCGTCAATGTAGTCACTATCTTCAATGCCAAACCAAAGGGGACCAAGTAATGGCCACAACCAAAGAATGGGAATTTGAGGTTTACCCTTGAAGACTTTCTCTGGTCTTAAAAATTAGGTTATTTTCTTCTCTACTGTAATGAATTTTGACTAAACACAGAAAGACTTTTGTCTTTGTTTAGCTAGTCATGGAGTAAAGGTATCGAACACAAGTCTTAATCTACTACGGACTTTAAGTCAGCTGAAAACATGAAATGCTAAGTATGCTAAAAATCCTAAGTACAATCTTTTGAAAGTCTGCTGTTAAAAAGACTTAAGGGTTTACTAACAAGTGGTGCAGGGAACAGTAGCTCTAAGCCTGTCAGATTCCCTGTGGAACAAAGAATCAATGTTTCCTAGAAATGGCTTAAGTTTTGCACAAGGGAGAAGTCTGTACAAACTAGGGCATGGAATTAGCTATATTTTATTCCATGGGGATTCTTCTCCCATCATGAAAAACAAACAAACAAAAAAACAGCACAAAGAACAAATCTTAATTAATTGGTCTCTTTCTCAGAAGTAGTAAACTTGGTCTCTATACTCATGAAGCCAGACAGTTTTTTTAAGCAAACTGTGAAGCAGACAGTAGATCCAGCTTCTCACAGCCACAGATCACTACCTTGCACCTAGCTAAAACAAATGTCAACACTGTTAATTTCACTAAAAAGTAAAATTCACCACTGTTATTTTTTAAAGGAAGTTGTCAAAAGTAAAAATTCAATTATCCCTGGGTGAGAATAATCAAGACCAGCCATACTCATTAATGAGTTGTCCATTTAAGGCCAACTGATGAAAATGTACCCAGCTACACCTGACTCAAAGACACTATGCACAAAGCCTTACCTGGCAAGTGTGAATTTCTATGAACTAAGGGCAGAGTGAGGCAGAACAAGAGCTACTTCTGTAACATTTTAGTATCCAAACAGCATAGTAGGAACTGTTCCCAGGGGTGATGCATACTCCATTAACACAGGAATAAAGCAGATGCATTATTTATTTTTCTTTTCTTTTTGTTTGAGAATTTTGTTTATCTCCCTTTTGGCCATTCCAATGTACTTCGAAATGATTCCATGTTGGTTCAGTCCAGGAAGCAACAGTAAGAAAGTCACTATCAGGTAGGTGAGAAACAGGTTGTGGACTTGCTGTCCATTCCAGGCAACCGCAGCAAGAGAAATGATCATGGTCATGAAGTACATTTTAGGTTTTTCTTCCTTTAATGTAAAGAGGCGTTTCCACCAGCCTACAGCTCTGCATCGAGTCTTCACTAAATTGCTGCAAATTTCATGGAACCTTTGCTGTTGTTCAGTGGTCCATTTATTGGAGCCAAAAATTCTAGGTGCTAGAATGGGAACAAGGTAGTCAGCCAAGCATAAATACATCACAAAACAGGAAACACCAGAGAGAACAGATGGATCCAAATAATAGATAATCAGAAACACCAAAGAAACCACACCCATGATGGCAGGTGGAAACCAGGCTCTTTCCCATCGGAGAATTTTATCAGCCATCAGCACCATTTCTCCCCTCCTTGTAGCTGCTCTTCCAGATTCGCAGTCTCTGCAGCCAGCAGGTTGGTGCTGCGATTATCTCCCTCCACCATTGTCCCTGAGATGCTGTCTCAATGAGCGCGAAGCACCCTCAGAGTCTACCTCCCTCCGACACCTGCACCGCCACTGGAGTGCCAACACATGGTCTATTTTCGAGAAGGTTCCATGTGCTGCTGAGAAGAAAGTGTATCCACTCGTTGATGAATGGAATGTTCTATATATGTCTATTAAGTCTAGGTTATTGATTGTGTTACTGAGTTCTATGGTTTCTTTGGTTGGATTTTGTTTGGAAGATCTATCAGTGGTGACAGCAGTACGTTAAAGTCGCCCAGAATTATTATGTTGTGGTCTATGTGATTCTTGAAATTGAGAAGGATTTGTTTGACCTACGGGGATGCACCATTGTTTGGGGCATAAATACTTACTATCGTTATGTCTTCCTGATTTATGGTTCCCTTAGCAGTATGAAATGTCCTTCTTTATCCCTTCTGAATAACTTTGGCTTGAAGTCCACTTTATCTGATATAAGGATGGAAACCCCCGCTTTTTTACTGACTCCATGTGCGTGGTAGATTTTTTTCCCATCCTTTCACCTTTAGTCTGTGGATTTCTTTTTCTATGAGATGAGTCGCTTCCAGGCAGCATATTGTTGGATCTTTCTTTTTAATCCACTCTGCCAGTCTGTGTCTTTTGATTGAGGAGTTTAGGCCATTATAGCGTTCAGAATTATTATAATTATTATTGAGAAATGATTTGTATTCCCAGTCATTTGGCTTACTTTTGGTTTTTAAGTTGACTTTGTTTCTACTTTGCATGCTTTTTCTCTAAAGTAGTTCCTTCCTTTGCTGACCTCCATTGTTGTTTTTCATTTCCTCCTCATGGAATATTTTGTTGAGAACATTCTGTAGTGCAGGCTTTCTATTTGTAAATTCTTTTAACTTTTGTTTATCATGGAAAGATTTTATTTCATCTTCAAATCTGAAGGTTAGTTTTGCTGGGTATAGGATTCTCGGTTGGCAACCATGTTCTTTCAGAGCTTGAAATATGTTGGTCTAGGCCCTTCTATCTTTTAGAGTCTGTGTTGAGAATTTGGCTGCTAATCGTATTGGTCTCTCCCATATGTAATGTGATGATTTTCTCTTGCAGCCTTCAAAATCCTATCTTTATTTTGAATGTTAGGCATTTTCATTATAATGTGCCTTGGTGTGGATATGCTGTGATTCTGTGCATTCGGTGTTCTGTAAGCCTCTTGTATTTGATTTTCCATTTCATTTTTCAGGTTTGGGAAATTCTCTGATGTTATTTCATTGAATAGGTTGTTCATTTCTTTGGATTGCTCTGTACCTTCCTCAATCCCAATAATTCCTAAATTTGGTCTTCTCATGATGTCCCATAGTTCTTGGAGATTCTGTTCATGATTTCCCACCATCTTCTATGTTTGGGCAACTTTTTTTTTCAAGATTAAATATTTTGTCTTCATTGTCTGAGGTTCTGTCTTCCAAGTGGTCTAGACTGTTGGTGATGCTTTCCATTGAGCTTTTTATTTGATTTATTTTCTCCTTCATTTCAAGGATTTTCGTTTGTTTGTTTGTTTGTTTGTTTGTTTGTTTTTGAGAATCTCTATCTCTTTGTTGAAATGATCTTTTGCTTCCTGCAGGTGCTCTTTCAGCTTATTGGTATTATCATTTATTGCCTGCATTTGCTCTCTTATCTCATCCTTGCTTCGTGAATCATCTTAATCATGTATAATCTGATGTCGTTTTCTGACATTTCTTCTAACATACTGTCCTTGGATTCTATTACTATAGAATCTAGATTTGTTTGGATCATTTTCTTCCCTTGTTTTTTTCATTTTGTTCATGTATGTTCTCCTCTAGCAGTGCAGATCTGGGGTATTGTGCATTTCCCCCTATACGCTTATAGTGGCCCTATAGGTTTCCCAAACCATTTCTTTAATGGGAGATCAATATTAGCAGTGCCCAAATCAGACACTATGCAATCCTAGACCAAAATAGCCCCTATAGGGACAAAAACAAAATTGTCATAATAAACAAAATGAGTTCACATGTTATCTTTGGTAAAACAAACAGGTTTGCAATAAGGTCTGCAGTTTCTAATGGAGGACAAAAGGATGCAGAGGGATGTAGAATATGGTTGTTAATGGGATAAGAAAAGAATATGCAGAAGTTCTAGAAAATAGAAAGGGTGAGAGTGTAATCAAAAGAAATCAGATGTTAGCATGCAAAAAAGTGAGAAAGAGACTCTGAGGGAACAGGTAAACAAAAGGAAAAGAAAGCAAGAAAAGTAAAGAAATAAAAACTTAAATGTTTTTAAAAAGGAGAAAGAAGAAAATCTACTGTATAACAGTCATATACTAATGAAACCTCCCAGTGTTCAGTAGCCTGATGCATGAGAGGTACCTGACAATGAGCTTCAAGCCTCCAGCAGGCATCACAGGATGGGATTTGCCCCACCCAAGGATCTGAGCTGCTGCTTCCAGGATTATCCAAGATGGTCGCTCTGACTTTGAAATGTGTTGGCAAATGGGGAGCTACAGCTCAGTAGTGGACATGGTCAGCTGGAGGTCCTGGAGATGGGATGCAGTTGGTCCAGCAGGGGTCCTGGAGGTCCAGTGTGTTTGGTGTAGTTGTGGGATCCTGGAGGCCTGGTGCAATCAGTTGGTCTGGGTTCCTGGTGATAGGGCACAGTCAGTTGGTATGGGGGTCCTGGCAGCCAGGAGCAGTCAGTTGATGTGAGGGCCCCAGAGGCAGGGAGTGATCAGTCGGGCTGAGGGATCCTGGAGATGGGGCTCAGTCAGTCCAGCCAGGGGTCCTACAGGGCCTGGCTGTTGTCTCAAAATGGCAGCAGCCACGTGTAATCAAACCTGCAGGTACTGTGACAGTGAACTTCCAGGTGACAGCAGGCAGCTGGTGCTCCACTGGCGGTCTGCGGTCAGTCTGCTGGCAGCTGTTGGATGATCGGGAGTGAACCTCAAGCGTTGGGTGATGGATAGGGTTAAGGTAGGCGATGGACAGGAGAGAGGCAAGCAAATGGTGGATGATAGACGCCTGACAGTGAGCAATATTCTCTCAAAAAAGGCGTCGATATGCTGGCAGATTGCAGGTCATCACAGCAGACAAATGGGGTAAACACCAGGGGATCGATAAGCAGCAAAAACTGCCTCACGGAGAAACAGATATCCTCTGCTTGAATCCGGCATTAGGGAGCTACAAGGAACACACCCTTCCTCTAGTCCACCATCTTAGATCTCCCAAAAGCACATATTTGTTGGACAAGTAAACATCAGTAGCACAGACCTGGAAGCAGTGTGTGACAGCATAGTCCATATGAATAGAACTAGTAGAAAGTTAATGTATATGTTTCTCTGATAAAGAGACAGTCAGTTTGCATTCAATGTGGAACACAAGTGTTGCAAATAAAGAGATTTAAGTGTCTTCATTTGATTTTGAGACAAAAGGGAGATTTTGCACATAAAATTTTTACATAATGAAAGAAGAGGATTAATGTTGAATCCCTTGAGAAGTCTATTAGGTGTTGGTTTGTGTTCTGGGTTACTGGAATAATAACATAATGGGCATTGTATAAAAAAGTTTATGTCCCATTTATACAACTACGAGGAATAGAATTCATAGATACATGGGCATTGGTTTTGTGTTTAAAGCAGTGGATAAGTACAAGGATGTAGTGCACGTATCTTTCCCACATTCTCTGAAGACAGTTTGAAATAGAAAATTGTCTTTGCAAGGATATAGTCAGGAAATGCACATAAAGGAAGGGAATGGGAATTAAAAAAAGAAGTTATTTCAAATGTGGGAATAGTTTGAGAAACACAGAAACAATATTAGAAAGACATTTAGTAAATACTTATTGCTTGTTGGGCTTATATTTGTCTGACACATAATATTAAAATGAAAAATTATAAGATCACAAACACTTAAAAATTAGTGATTGACTCATACATGCTATGCTTTATTCTTAAATAACAAATATATAGCCAGTTTTTATGGAATCTAACCAATTGAGTGAAGTCAACACCCCACATTATTAAATACTGTGAAAAACAAAACAATACAAAACAGTAATGAAATAGAAAACAGTAAAAATAACTAGGTGGCTTATCAATTTAAGAATCGCACCAAAATAATACTTAGGGAATGTTACTATTTAGTTTTGGTAATATGAAAGAACAGTTTATGAATGAAAATCTTTTGTATGATCTGATACTTTTCTACCAGATACTTGCTTTGTTATTAAACTCCGTGGATTTTTCTTTCATAAACAGAGCATTCCAGTTGAACATTGAACTTTCAAAGTGGAAATTTTTAGAGTGTCAACCTTGCTCTGTTTCCTAATCACTTCATAATATTATCTCAAATATTTCCATCAATAAAGTAGTAAATTTGAAGTTATTAAAATGTTTTGGTAGCATTTATTATTGTGTCTGGAACCATTATACTAATACATAAAATGCCTGCTCTATGAGAACATAATCATAGGAGTTGAGTGGTAGTTTAGTAGAAAATAGAAAGGAATATACTTAGAGCTACTTTAAAGGATACTAGCTATATATATCATGGAAGAAGCTTTCATAATAAGTGTAATGAAAAGGTGATAAAATATTGTTGTTAGAGTCTTCCTGTCATGAATTAATCTATTCAATTTATTTATAAATAATACTAAAATATTTTATAGATATTTATAGCACATTCACCCTCTTGAAGAGAAAACATATCAAAGGAGAAGTTCGGCTAGAATATTTCCCTTCTATGCTCTTCTCTCTCCTCTATAGGATAATAGAGTTTCAATATGTTAGTATTATTTTAGCATTCTTAGAACATCTGACTACTTCTTTAAACTAATGCCCTGTTAATGAAATATCTCATAGTATTTTTCCTTTAGTTCTTATTGTACTATTTCTCATTCAATTCATTTTTACCAAACAACATGTGGTGAGAAATGAGAAAAGAAATTAGATGAGTGCTAAACAGCAAAATATACAACATCTATTGATGCATCCAAGGTAACATTATATTTGTGGAGCAAGAACATCAAGGAGAACTCATTTGATAATGGACAAAGAAAAATTGTCATCAAATAAAGTATGTGAGGACTAAAGAAATAATTTCAAGAGAAGTAACATGAAGACCATTCTTTTTTCCCAAACCTGTTAATGATTGTTAAACTGTGATAACAGGCTTTGGAATTATTTTCAAATAATTCAACACCTCTAAGAATTAGTATGGGTTTTGTATGATTTGTTAATCAGGATAGAGGACTTCACAGCTCAAAAGAAATAATAACTGCAGCATAATGTGAGCTTTTGAACACTGGCTTCATGTTCAATGCGTGGAGAAGATGCAGAGACATAATGCAGGAAAAATTCATTCTTCACAGGAAATCCAAACTTTCTTTCCCATTGCTACCATACATACGCAAGTCACCACCACTTCTCATCTAAACTCCTGCCCTAGCAGTTGTCTTTCCTGTTTCCATTACTGTCTATGCCCACCCTGTTCTATTCACTATGCTGAAATTAATGCTCTTTAATATTAAATTGTATTATGCTGAGCACCCCATTCCTGAATCTCTCCATTGTTTTTTATCACATCTTAATATATACTTCAAAATCCTGATGAAGAGGTAAAGGCAAGACATAGACATACTCTGACTGCTGTTATTGCTATTTGCTTCTAGTTACCCTGAGGTTATCCCCTGACCCACACTAAGGACTATCTGTGGTTTTTATTTATATATTTACGTTTCTGGTAACAGGGATTAAACCCAAGGAAGCATATCCATAAACACTTAGACAAATTCCAGCCATCCCACCTTTTTAAAATTTTGAGACAAGGTCTCTCTAATTTGCTTAGGGTCTTGAATACATAATATGCCTTACTCAGCCTCCCAAGCTGCTGGTATTGCATTCATGTGCCACCACACACAGCTAAGGAGTGTTTTTATTTTTTTATCAGCACATTTGTATTATTCCATCAACATGGAATGCTCTCAAAGTATTGACAGTATTGGTATTGGTATTGATAGTGTCCCCTGCCTTTATTCAGTCCCCTATCCAAGATAATTTTTCAGATTATTTGGCCTGGCCTAATACACCTTTCTAAGACACTTCTATCACTTTATCTAATTTAGTTTTTCAATGCACTTCTTACTGTAAAACATTTTGTGTGTGTTTGCTAATTTGTTTCTTATCCAGTAAACATAAGCTGCATGAGGAAAGGGGCTTGTTTGTAAATTCCAGGTTCAAGCAATTATTAGGACCTTAAGCATCATATCTGTTTTGGAAGAATGAAAACAATGGATGATAATTTGAAATAATGCTACTCGTATTTATTTCAAGCACAAATAAGTGAACAGGAACACTACATTATATGTTTATTGATGGAAGAAACATTCTACATATGTGTGAATACAGTGTTCACTGACCAAATTGATCTACTCAGCACAGAAGTTATGGGATAGTGCAACTGAGGAATTGCATTTTTTATTTCCACTTGAATTAAATTTAAATAACTACATTTCTACAATTTTAGAAAGTACAGAGTAGAAAAATCATAGGTGAAGGGGTATAACTAGATACATTATCTTATCATTATAACACAAATATTTCATGTGATTAAAATTAAAGAAGCTAGAAAAGAAAACACAGTAGAATAAATCACACAGAAATTGCTTATGTTTATACATGAATGCATCACCAATGAAAATCCACATCATGTGCAACCATGGGATTTGAATAAGTTATATTCCATGTACGTATAATATGTCAAAATATACTCTACTGTCATGTATATCTAAGAAGAAAAAATAAAAGTAAATAAATTTTTTACAAAATTAAATAAGCTGGGAGCAGTAATGCCTGCCTACAATCCCAGCCTTGGGAGAATGAGGCAGGAGGATGGCAAGTTCAAGAACATCATCAGCAACTTAGCAAAGCCTCAAGCACTGAGCAAGACCTGTCTCTAAATAAAAAAAAAAAAATAGGGCTGGGATGCACCTCAGTAGTTAAGTGTCCCTGGGTTCAATTGCTGGTTAAATGCTCCCCCCCCACCCCCGTGAATTTAAATAGTCTTCTTTAAATATTTGTCTAACTAAAAATGAGTTTCCAGGTATTTCTACATTATGAAAAATATTACATGAATTCCCAAAAACTTGCTTCAGGCCTGGCAATATAGCTCAGTGGTAGAGTGCTTACCTAGCATACATGAGATCTTGGGTTTGATCTTCAGCACTACAGAAAGAAAAAAAATGCTCTGCTTTGATTTTGGCTTACAATCAATTAATATAATACTGTGAATTATGATTCTATATGAACATAAAGTGTACAAGTTTTCAACTATTGAGAATTAAAGAAAAATAAAAATAAATATGAGATAATTATTTTCATATTGAAACTGATTTATGAAACAATTATTTCTAATACTGGCAGATACTTTAAATGGATTTATTTAAACAACGGAAAGTAACAGCTTTGTCCTTTAATTTTAGATATATGAAATTGCCAATGAAATATTCAAGTGTAGATTATATGTATTTCATATATATAAATTTTCAATTGTTATTATTTATGATATTATGAAATAGGCAATATTCTGAAATCAGAGTCTCATGAATTTACATAAAGTAGAAACATAATGCAGTCCATTGTTGAAGTCCAATTTGGAGTTAAACCATTAATTTTGTCCTAAAAACTTATAACATAATAAAAGGTTATTGTGTATATGTATTTTTTGTGAGCGACTTATCATTTTAACCATCCATAATAGTCTTTATTTCACTGTGTTATACATTACTAGCACCTATAATATCAGTGATAACAGAAGATAAATTTATTTATGTGTTTGAAGTAAAAATTAATGCTTTCTTATTTTTTTTCCATTCTGAGGATTAGCTAAGCACACAGCTTCCTAATTTTTGAAATAAAACTCTTTCTGCCTGTGTTGAAAACTTTTCTGTATCAATTTCCTCCCTCCCTCTGGATTCAAGCCCGTTTTTCTATCTATCTTTCTATCTATCTATCTATCTATCTATCTATCTATCTATCTATCTATCTATCTGTCTGTCTATCTCTCTATCTACCTATCTATCATTTACCTATTTTTTCCTAGTCCTGGGGATTTAACCAGTTGTACTTATCTACTGAGCCACATCCCCAGTGCTTTTTATATTCTATTTTGAGCCAGCATAAATTAGAGAATTAATTTATTTGCAGCCTCACTAAGTTACAGAGACTGACTTTAAATTTGTGATGCCCTTGCCTCTGCTTCTTCAATGGCTTGAATTATAGGTGGGTGCCACTGGTTGCTGGCTCTAACCACTTTCTCTATGTTTCTAATGTACCCACATCTCTTGGAGTCTCTGATCTCTATTGCTTGCACCTTTAGGTCAGAGGAACAACAAAACAGCCAGACCAGTCTGGGGTGAATCCAATATTCCCTTGCCTATAAGAATAATATCTTACTTCTACTAACTAAAACATAAAACTACTGATTTCTGAGTTAGAACACATCATCCAAATATGTGGATAAGTTTGGTTTTGGTTAATGCATGCTATAGTGGTCAGAAATGTATAGTGTTTTCTCTGCTTTTCTTTTTGCAATCACTACAAAGATTCTGAGATTCAATCTTTTCAATTAGACATCATGCTCATCACTGAAACTTTCAATGGGATCTAAGTGACTACACAAGTTCCAGTCTATGATAAATTTTTCTGGACCCTTAAAGACTCACATTAAAGTTGAAGTACATTAGAATGGGTTAAGGGAAAGTCAATTCTGGTGAGAAAATAATCAGCAATATCTATGACAGGAATAACTTGCTACCTCCTTTTGCCTGATGACAACAGAATTTTTTACTATAGGAGAAATATTCAGAAATAGTTTTGTGCAAAAAAAGTGTTTATTCTTTTTTTGGTAAGGTAAAGAAGCATATCACTGATATTTGAAGCAAGTGATTTGTTCATTTGACTTTGATGGTTTCTTGATGTTCAAAAGGGTTTTATTCTTCAATCAGGACCATTACTTAATTCTTCCATGTAATTATTTGTATGTTGCATTTGCACAGGATAGAAATTACAAATGAGTTACAGTGAATTAAGTTTTGAAAACAGCAGGTTATTTACTTTAGACATGGTTTTAAAATCTGTCATCATAGTTTTACACATAGGTACAGAATTTTGGAAATAGATTTATGATTTAATTTATATATCCTGCTTAATTATCAACTTTTATTCTGAGGTCAATCATTATATATACTATATTATTCTTTAGTCATCCACAAGAAACAGAACACAATCATAAACTAGTAGTTATATTAATGTAATTGACAACAAAGTAATAAGATTACTTTTAATTGCTTTGATAATTTGGAGAAAAATAAATCTCAAAATTGTGGATGTTTGAATGTTTATCAAATGTCATTAAATAATAATAAAGTATATATAAAACAAAACTAAGTACTGTAGAAAACAATAGTTTCTGAAAGCATCCAGAAAACCACTCTGGATGCAGGAACTTACATAAGAGATTTTAAAATGTAGAAGAGCAGAATGTCAAGGAGAGGGGGAGGGGAAGGAGGATGGGGGAGGGGGAGAGGGAAAGGGAGCAAATGGTGGGGAAGCTATTCTTAAGTAGTGGAAGTTCTCAGGCTAAAAATCTATAAAAGTAGTGAGTTATCTCAATTATTATTTACAGTCAGTAACAATATAGGTTGTAAAATGGTGGAGGACAGAATCAGGGGAGAAATGGCTGCATCCTTGCCAACCAATCATCCCTTCAGTTTCAACACAAGAAAATAAGAATTTCATACATCAAAGGAAAACAGAAGTTACCATGTACAAATCACTGCTATGAGAGAGAGAGAGATTTGGTTTCTTTCCACCCAACAATTTTGAAGGTAGGGTAAATTATAACAGTCTTCTCTGGAATGATCTATGTCTGATTTACAGAGTTCAAGATTGACAAAAGGGGGTAGGAATTGCCATAGCTCAACTCTGGTTTAAGGCTTTGAAGAGATATTATATAGTTATTACCACAGTAAAGTGGTCCACCTTTTATTTTATAGAGCACAGTGATGGATGTCACTTTGAAAGCCTTGAAGTGATATGTAGTAGCTCCAAACAGTGAGGAAGACTTCAACAATTTAAACAGTATCCACCACTCATTGCACAGAATGAATATGCTGGTTTTGTGTATGCCTTAATTATGCCATGGCAAAAAATTTGCATTTGTCCAGAATGATTTGTTAACTTCTTTTACAAAAAGAAACTTATCTTGATCTATTTGTAAGACTGCAGCATAAAATAGAGGAGAGTTTTCTTTTGTAAACAGAAACATGAAGCAATGCTAATAGGTCTCAGAGACCTAATTTGTTTTTCTCTGAGATGTGAATGAATTAGCTGCTTTATGTGTCATCATTCATTTTCACTTAGCCACAAATGAGGTCAAGTGGGTCGAATCACTTCTACATTGATTCCTCTCTTATGCAAAATTTTGCTCTTTCTCTTGGTCCCTACCTAAGTTAACTGATACTGAAATGATATTTTTATACATTTGTGATCTGGACATTCTTCCCATAACATGCTATCTTTTCCCCTTGTGAATTATTACACTAGATTCTATTCAACTTGAATCACTGGGATTGATTTTCTGTGGTTTTCTAGCACACACTTCAATTAAGCACCAGTGTGGAGCTCTCTACTACTTATTGACAACTTTCTTGGATGATGACTTTTCTCCTTGGGTCTGTTCCCTCCTGCTTCCAAAAGTCTTTATATTTAGGTAAAATTCACCAAAAACCTGAGTAAATTGGAATCCTGAAAATCTTACATATTTTTATTTTATGATTATTTAAATCCAAGCAACAACCAAGCTATGACTCTTCAACTTTATGTACTCATACTTTATCCTCTCCTTCTCAACACTGTATACACAGCCTTAATTTAAACTATTGTAGTATTCACCACTAATTACATTCCTACACCCTGAATCACACAAAATGTAAATTGATCAATAGGAATTCCTTGCAAATACATTAACTGTTCTCCAAAACCTATAATAGAGTGTGATTCTTAACCTTACCCAGATACCCACATAATTTTACATCTGGAATTGTCAGTTTAAGCTCCAAAATGGTGGATTTGAGTACAATCCCTTATATCAGCAATATGAAATTAAATTTAGTTCCCTGAACTCATAATTCTGTTTCATGCCTCAATGAAATTACACCTGCAAATTCCTGTATCTAAAGTGTCACTGTATTCTTTTCTCACTTAAATAATTCACACTCTTCCTTAATACCCATTCTTTTATTTTAATCCTGATGGAGAGTGTACATCTACTTGTGTATTTGAAACTATGTGAGAATCTAGTTTCATATACTCATTTGTAAATTTCTCAAAAGTCTAAATGGATCATATTAATGCATGTATGCAGAAATTTTAATTTTTAAAATATAGTATTTCCATGGCAAACACCTATAATTCAAATGACTCAGGAGACTAAGGCAGGAGGATCAAAAGTTTCATACTAGCTTCAGCAACTAAGACCCTAAGTAATGTAGCAAGACACTATCTCAAAATTTAAGAATTCTGAGAATATGGCTCAGTGATTAAGCATCCCTGGTTTCAATCACCAGTATCCCCACAAAATATATGTCTGTGTATGTGTGTGTATATGTACATATACATAATTTATATATAATATAAATATAATTTTTAAAAATTTATTTACTGATGAAATTGGTAGTTGAAATATTAAGAATCTTTTGTATATTCATACCACTTTTTGTAAAAGTAGTGGAAACTTAATGTATGAATTTAAAATTAAATATTCCACTCTGTAATAATGAATAAAATACAACATATATTTATGTGTATTTGTGAAAATAATGGACCAATTAGTAGCATCTGTCCTGTTATCCTTAAAAATACAATATATAACAGGATATTTAAAAATCAGGTCTGAAGATTTTAGTCACATAGTTGATTTATTATTTCATATATTCTGTACAATATTTTTGACTGGAAGGGAGAAGGTTTTAAAGATGTTAATAACTAAACCAAATTGAATATATTGTACATGCTAAACATGATAGAATCACACTTTAGAATTAACAAAATTCACATAAGAAAACCTTAATTTATTTACAACCTTAACTAGCATTGGTGAAGGTTGTTTTACTATTTTGATAAAGTCAATAAGTGTAAATTTTTGAGGAAGGATTTCTGTAATTAAACAGGCTCATAACATGGACCAAACCATGTTAGATTTCTGTGAGCAGAAATCTTGAGAGTTTTTATATTGCTAACATGGTGAAATATTTCATTTGTCAAAAAGAGTAAGTCTCCTGTCATTTGACCATGTCATGCAGCCACATTATCTAGACTATTTTACAAAGCTGGTTTTCCCAAAACACCACCTTGAATACATCACATGGATGCTTCCATTGTTAATTCAATATTTTGTTAAATAAATGCAAAGTAACCCTATGTAAAAGAAGCAATAGAAATAATATTTTAAGTTTCTTTATTACTCAAGCCATTTTAATAAGTAGTACCCTAAGTATTCTAGGGTATGGTATACTCTGCTTCCTGGAAAATATTCAGGAAATATTTTTGATAATATTTCTAGTGTATAAGGAAATGTTGAACAATTACATGAAATCAAAGCATAAGCTAAAAATGTGCAAATATAAAATCTATGAGTAAGATTTAGAATAAACATTTTCAGTCCTAATTTCCTAGGATATTTATGCATCTTTTGAAATACTCAAAATGATTTAAATATAGATTAAAATAATTTCTGGGGAAGTCAATTTGTACCATTGTGATTTAGTCAGTGATCTAGCCGGTAAGGAACTGTGGGTGGAAAATGCTGCTACTGATGGGAGTCCTTTGTATTGAGGGATTCAAGATGGAAGCACATGTGGAGAAGAATAAAATAACGTGGTGCATGACAGCACACTCCGGGCTGCAGCTTCTTCAGCTGTTACCACCAGTGACTGCCAAACACAGGTGTGAAGATTAGAGGCTGGGGAGATAGCTCAGTTGGTAGAGTGCTTTGCCTTGCAAGCCCAAGGCCCTGGGTTCGATCCCCAGCACCAAAAAAAAAAAAAGGTGTGAAGATTGACATATGGAAAATAGAAACTGAGGTAAAAGAATCTTCATTAAATTGGGAGCAGTAGAAGGGATCTGAAAATGAAAGCATGTTTCACAAAAAATCATGACTATTTTATTACTCCATGAGAGTCAACAATGAGAAAACAATGGAATAGTGGTCAAGGGAAGATAAAGAAAGGAAGTGAAGTCATTTAGAAGGGATCACCAGTCATGAAGATAAGGATGAATCAGCAAGTTATCATTATAAAACCACTGGGGATAATTAGGATTTTTGGTTTTTTTTTGGTAGAGATGAATGTACTGGAAATGAAAGATTTAAGACTCTTTATGGAAAGAGATGAATTCTAAATTACATATCAGGGAGAATAGAAAGAAAGAACAAGGACTGCTAAATGATATTTCAGTAGATATTAAGAAGAGTCCATGGGATGAATGATTGATGGAGTTGAGTCATTTGGACACAAACATAATGGGAAGATGTAGTAAGAGAAATCACAAGTCATGTCTATTTTAGGTTTTTTATTTGAGCTAAATAATGATTCTGAAAGTATCTATGCAGTATTTCAAAAAGATAAACAGGGTTAAGAGAATGATAATCTTATTATTGGCCTATGAGTCTCTCTATGTACCCTACTCTTATTCAATCTGGTGCTCTCTGCTCATGCAGGCCTACAAAGTCACTGGGTCTCTTCTCTTTCCTGCCTGGCCTTCCTTTTGTGCACTTTCAGTCTGTGTGACCTTAAACTAAATTCATATAAAAATTGCTTCCAAATTTCTTTTTCCTACATGAACCTACTATTTGAAGTCTAAATGGAAACACTCTTAAATATCCATTTGAATTTTTGAAATATATACTGACTAAAACTAGGTTTTCTATACTTTTGACTCCAAACCTGCTTCTCTCAATTCTCTGCCACTGAACTTCATAGCAACACTTGTCTACCAATTGCAGGGGCCAACATCCTCCTTAAGGGAATCTTTTAGTATCTTCTTTCTTTGACATGATATATGTATATAATCATCAGCAAAATATGTCTTGAAAACATGTTTAACCACTTCTCATTGTTCTGACCTAATCACTCGATCTCCCACCTAAATTATTGGAATAAACAGAATTATTTTGTCTTTAGTATCTAAAACCCATGGATTTCATTTACAGTAGAGTATTTATAATAGGAATCTACTAAAACCAAACACAAATTATTTTATACCTCTAATAAAAGTTATCCCAATTTTTGTTTATATGACTCAGATTAAAAGCACAACCAAAAAAAAAAAAAAAAAACAATGATAGTTTACCAAATATTGATCTTGTGTATCACACGAAGGTTCAACTTCCTTTAGACACCAATGACTTCTGTTTCTGAACATTGGCAATATTCTATCAGAAACTTGTATACTCATCTTCCCTCTTCCTTGAAGGCTTTTCTGCCTTGTACTTTCATGACTTGCTTGCTTGCTTTCTATAATTATTTATTCCTATAATTATTAGCTTTCCAATAAATATTTCCCTTTCTACCCTATTTAAAATCATGCCTGTACTTTATCAAATATTTTTCTGTAACCCCTACCACATAAATTTCAATATATTTATTTTATATGATTTTTTGTGTTTCTAATTTATTCTTCATGGAGGCATTGAACTATTTTGGTTTTGCTTTACTATTTTATTGCCTATACACACACTTGACACAGAATTTTAATGATTATTTGTTTGCTTGTTTGTGTGCATGAATATGTGTTTGAACCATGTAAATTCCTTACTCTCAGTGACCACTCAGATTTGGGTACCTTTGAGAGCACCTTTGAAAAAACATATTGTTTAGTGACCCAAAAATCTAGGACCAAGATTTTCCTCAAAAAAGATGAGCTGAATCAAGCTGAAATTCTTTTGTAGCAATTTAAATGGACAACTACAATAATGTTGGCAGAAGTTTTTGAAAACAAATAGGAATATTATTATATAAAGGGGCAAGAACAGGTGACATGGAAAAAGAAAATGGATAGAAGAAAAAGGGCTTGTTTGAAGACAAAATAATATTCTAATGAGGTAGTAGAATAAAACTGATGGACAAGAGTCAGACTCTAAAGATGTTGCCATATCAATTATGGATTCTGTCCTCAACTTTAGACTAAAACTTCTCTTTCAGAAAACATCAATCCATTTATGTTTCTTACAATTACAAAGGATGTGCATTTCAAACTGACTCAGCTGAAAACATCATTTAACTTCAATTTTTATAAAATCACCTGGATATTGCTTTCCAAGTTGACTCTAAACTCAAATTTAATATTTATTGTTCTTTTGGCAACACTACCTTGATGGCTTCCTTAGATTTAGTAAATATCCAAGGTATTTGGCATTCCACTCTTGTTCAGGGAACCATATTTTTGCTGTTGAAAGTAATTTGTTCCATCCTTATTAGTCCAATGCCCCTAGGGATTTGGTATTCATATTCCAAATATGAAACACTGGAATTTTAAGTGTGAGAATCAGCAGGCTGCAAGGACTCTGGCTTCCTAGAAATATCTCAGAACTTTATACTCTGAGAAACTTCCACATCCCTGGAAAAGAGAAAGAGACAAGTCTTTACAGCTTGTAGAGCAGAAAGTCACGTTTCTCTCTCTCTTTCCCACAAGCACATTCTATTCAGCTTATTTTTTCTCAGAGACACTTTTCATGTGCCTTCAAGGAGCAGGTAGGGCACTAGGATAATCTCTTCTTTGAGTTCATCCTTTTGGAAGACCAGGAGAGAGGCTGCTTCTGCTTTCAGTTCTGTCAAAATTAGTGTGCAAGATATCAAATAGCCTAGCTTATAGCAAATAAAAATATATTGTGCCAATAGGCCTGATATATGGAGTGTATGGGTCTTGTAATAATGAGGTATGCATCACAAGATTCTGTGGTGTAACAGAATGTCCTCAATTTATAGGATATTGAAAAAAACAGATGGAACATTTGTAGTATTTTCTGTGTTGTTACATAATGTAGTTTGGTCATATAATTTAAATAATTATTTCCCAATATAATTATATAAGCACCCAAGTAAATTTTAAAATTTGGGTATAATTTTAGAGATCTTTCATGAAATAAAAATGGTATGTAAGCAATTCTACTGACAATACATATATATTTGATTTAGAGAAAGTCAGAAAGATATATATTCTTAATAAGTGACTTTCTTGACAATATTCATTTCTGACCTGGCTAGGGTTAGTAACTATACAGCTAATTTTCTAGCTGTATTGAAATCTAATAATCTATATTTTACTTCTGTCAATATGAAGGGAGTTACTCATCTTGAAAATTAAAATAAAATAGTGTCTATATCTACTTTATGTGATGTTCTAAAAATTACCCAAGTGGATCATAAAAAACATTTAGAGGTTATTAATGAAAATGGCAACATTCAATAAATGCTTTTGTTAGTATGGACAAACACATTCTCATTAAATTCCCTATTTTCATTTCAATTTGTCACTGACTAACAATGATGTACTTTTATCAATATTGTAGGTGCATCCACATTATTTCTACTAGAATTTCTGTTCCTTGTGAATTTTTAATTAATTTTACATTGGATAAATCTACATATTAGTAAGATAGTGTTAATGATAGGGAAAGTAGAAAGCTATAGTAGGTTTTAAATATAAAAGATAAGTCCTTTAATTATAAACATAAAAACTTCATTTTGTACTGTGTATGATAACTTGACAAGTGTGATTTAAACAATAATCTGCACAATTTGACTTAATTTAGTATTAAAAGCTTTGTTGTGAATAAAGAAATTGAAGGTGAATGGAAGGCTATAATGGTTTTACATAGAGAAAAACAAAACAAAACCCAGAATAATTTCATATAACTGCATGTAGTTTAAGTTAATGAAGTTGTTTGATAAATTCTAGTCTAAAAATATGAATAAACACATATATTTAAAATGAGTGATTTACTGGACTAATAAAATCAGCCCTTAATTATTATGCACAGGAAGTCCTTGAACATTGGTCCATCTGATAAGCACAAATGTTTGTTAACACATTAAAATTCATTTGGCTGAAATATAATAAGAATTCTTTAAATCATAATTATAGTTGATGTTATCAGTAAGATATAAAATCTTGCCCCTTTTATTTCCATATTTTGTGAATAAGATTCTTAATTTTTTATTGTTTTTATTATTTATTAAATATTTTTTCATGAAATAAAGTAATAAAAGTAAGATAATTACTGTATATAAATGTATATAACTCATTTTCCTGATGATTCCTTAAAATTATCTTTTAGCACATTTATGTCAACCAGAAAAACAAAGTTTAATATAATTATGACATAGCACCCTCAAATGTACCAAAGTGAAACTCAGTAAAATCTAGTATGAGGTTATTAGTTCCCCAAAATGAGGAAACCATGCAATTTATAATCCATACCAAGTAGATTAGAGTGTAGATGTTTAATAATACCAGGTTTACAAAAATACACTGATACTGTCTGCTATAAACCAGGATACAATTGGATGATCACCATACAAACAAATGTAAAAAAAAAAACTTGTGTTTTATTATACAATATATGCTATGTACCTACAGACATACACGGCTATTTCATATTATTTATGTAGCATATATAACTATATAAAATTCATGAAAATGTGTATGTGTACATATTTATATGTTTATCTGTTTAATGAATGCTTTTTAAACTGTTAGGTAAATACTAAATGGAAGAAAAAAAGCACTGGTCCAGTTCAAGTAATAATTGCTTTTAAATAGTTGCTTTTGTACAGTTCTCTATAGAATTGACTGAGTTGAGCAGTTTCTTCAACTTGCCCTTTCACAAAAGCAAATACTATTTTTTCTTTTTTAAGTTTCTAGGCAAATTTCATTGCTAGAAAGAACTTCCTCCATAGACACCAAGTGTAGTTGTGCCAGGCTAGCCCTGAAGTTGGTAAGAATGTGGAGTCAAGACCCCTAGACTCGGGAAGTTGGGTGGAAGCAGGTCTGTGGTGAGCAACCTGCAAACTCAATAATTGTGGGAACAGCCATACATTTTATAGGCTTTCAGCCCAATCACAATGTGCCATGGGGAATCAGACCACCAGGTTCCTATACAAGTTCCCTTGGTAACACTGAGTCAATTTGAGGCAGTTTTATACTATCCTAGGTAGGAAAAGAGGAACACTCCTCCCTGCAAATTTTCCTTACACACTTGGGACATTCACTGCTGCCAGCCAAGAACTAGGATTTCTCCCAACATTTCCCCAATTTTTATTAATTTGGACAATGGATTCCTTCAGGAGGACTTGATTGACCTGAACCTTTGTGATTCTTTTGTTGAAAGTGGACCACAAACATTTTATACCTGCAAGTATTAGAAGAAAGAGTATGTAGGGTAATCCTAACATTATAGTAGGATTTAGCATATTAAGCAGGTTCTATTTAAAGGTAATAACATAAGACTTCTCCCAGGAGGGAGAAGGGGGCCATGGTTGATGTTCTAAAGTCCCAAGAAGCGAGTGCACCCTACATCCTTTATAGGTTAAGGTCTCTTTTGTTCTCCAGTTCTATCCCCCTTGTCTCCCCTTCCTGTCTTGTTACTAGGCCTAGTTGTGCAGAAAGATGCACAAAGTGAGAAGTGAATGGGCAGGGGAAGGGAAAAGTGATTCAGTCAGGTAAGTCTGGTAATCACTGGGCTCTGAAAATCCTTGACATTCCATTCTCCCAGGGGCAGTCTCCAACTTCTAGAGGCAGATGGCTTTCTTGGCCTCCATTTTATCCATTTGACTTGATTCCCTCCTTCTACACTAACTGCCTGTCCACAATTCTGGCTTTATTTTCCCCTTTTGCTTTAAAAACTCTTTACTGCTATAAGGAAAGGGAGTGATGACTGCTCTGGCTCCTTTGAGTTGGAAGGGAACAAGGTGGGGCAAGCAGTTTAGAGTTCCCTTTTGGAGACTAGGTCAATGGAGGGGTCCAAGGTAGAAGTCTGTTTGGGGAAAAGCAGGTTGCAAAGTCATTTGGCGGTGGGTGCTTCTATAAGAGAGAAACAAAAGACGTGAGTATTGAAATGAGATTAATACAAAATAAATGTTGCAGCATCTGGAACATTTCATGAAGATGACAGAAGTCAATAATCCCTCATTAGAAGGTGGAAGAACTGAGAAATTGTTCCCATAACAAGGCCTAACAAAGGCTGGAGAGAACAAGGTCTTTATGTGGCCTTGTTATTATTGTTAACATTATCCAAGTTATCAGGGATGTAAACACCACATTTAACTCTTAATATCATTGATGTCCTCAGAAGATATAGCTAAACTACTTTGTGTCATCTGATTTTGTAAAATATTCTTTTATTGGTATAACCTGGGTTTAGTAGAGATCTCTATATTTCAGTTACTTATGGCTTGATATTCATACTAGCAAACATAAATTAAGCCTATCTTTATAGCTTAGGAAGGTCTGTAGGCCTTAAACTGACTAAAAAATTCTGACTCTGGCAGTATCTCTTGATAGTTATCAAACACATTTGCCTAAGAATCTCTCTTTTGTAACTTCCAAACTTTACTTATTCTAGTTGGCTAACAAGTATATTTTATAAGTTACATTTAGCTATTGTTTCTTTTAAATACCCAAGAATGTTTTGATTTTAACTGTTTTTCTAGATGTTTATGATAAAGCTGATCAAATTGACTTGTTCCTGTATTGTTAAGAATGAGCTGAGCTCCCACAGGGATCATGCGTGGGGAACTTGAGAGAAACATCTTAGGTCCTTTAGTGCCATTTGCTAGATAGTGTCTCCTTGATGAGATGGCTTCCCTTGGAAGAATCAGGGATGTCTCCCTTTTCCAATGACCCTCCTCTGTAGCAAGTGCACTGATGGGCTTTCCATCCTCCAGTGGTCTCATCAATTTCCTTGATTGGGAGTTCATGTGGCCCAGAGTTGCAAAGCCCCACAGAGAAGTCCTCTTGTTCCATGGATTCAGGCTGACTTTGAGGGCAAGAGTCAAATTCTGTGTTTTCTTGGCTTCTGTATTTAATGTCAATCTCTAAGTTTGACCTTAAATATTGAGGCAGTCTAACCAGTCACAAAGTAAGAGTAATGGGCTTTAATGTCAGTGTCTATAACTTTACAGTTGTTTACCCTTTTTATAAACTGGAGTCTGGATTAGTACTGGAATTTACCATTACATACTATCTGTACTGTGGAAGGAGGAACCCGGGGCCCAGGGTTACACCACATGCATCCGAAGATGGCGACTGGCAGAGAGCAAACAGTGTTCTGATTATGCATGGAGAAAAGCAGAACGTGTTTACAATTAGCTGTATTATAATCAGTTCAGCTGCCTAGCACGTGCACAGATATACCTTACATGTATGCTCGAGTGAGTGATTGCTTGACCTTTAACAGGATTGGATGGACATATCTGGTTACAATTGCTTATGCATGAGGCAGCTTATATATTGAGGCTGTTATTTGAATAAAGTGGAAGCTGCTTGATGAACCTTGGAAGTACGTGTTTTCTGCCCCGCTGGTCGGGCCGTAAGCGTGAGAAGCGGTGGTTTTAGGTAAGTGAAAAGGGAAAAAAGCTGCAGTTTTCCTCCATACCTGGAGTCACTTGAAGCAGCCCATTGGCAAACAGCAGCAGTTCGCTGTACTGTTCTGTAGGTGATGGCTTATTATCACAAGTTACCTAGTTTGTGTGTTCTTGAAGCAGTACTTCTGCAAACATTAACCAGTAAGTTTTACAAAATGAAATTAGCAAAAGTAAAAAAATATTCAGCTTGTATAATGCTATCTTGAATTTTGGCTGAGCATTTCGGCTCTACAATATATCCCCTTCTGAGATCACAGTAATTCCACAACAAAAACCAATCCTCTGACTATAACTTTATTTAATTTTTGTTTTATTTTTACAAACACACTTTGATTCATTGTACACAAATGGGGTTCAACATTTCATTTCTATGGTTGTACACAATGTATATTCACACCATTCATGTAATCATACATATATATAGGGTAATACTGTTTCATTCTACTGTTTTTGATCCCCACCCCCTTTTCCTCTACACCCGCCAAAGTTTTTTCATTCTTCTCTTTCCCCTGCTACCCGCCATTGTTATATATTGTCATGCACTTATCAGAGAAAACGTTCAGCCTTTGGTTTTTTGGGCTTGGCTTATTTCACTTAGCATATTTTCCAACTTCATCCATTTACCAGCAAATGCCATAATTTTATTGTTCTTTATGGTTGAGTAATATTCCATTGTGTATTTATACCACAGTTTCTGCATCCATTCATCAACTGAAGGACATCTAGGTTAGTTCCACAATCTAGCTGAATTGAGCTGCTATGAACATTGATGTGACTGATCACTGTAGCATGCTGATTTTAAGTCCTTTGTGTATAAACCTAGGGATATCTGGGTAAAGTGGTGGGTCCATTCCAAGCTTTCTAAGGAATCTCCATACTGCTTTCCAGAGTGACTGAACCAATTTGCAACTCCAACAGCAATGTATGAATGTGCCTTTAATCCCACATCTATGCCAACACTTATTATTGCTTGTGTTCTTAATAATAGCCATTCTAATAGGAGTTAGATGAAATCTTAGGGGGGGTTTAATTTGCCTTCCTCTAATTACCAGGATGCTGAGCACTTTTTCATGTACTTGTAGATCACCTGTATATCTTTTTCTGTGTGGTGTATGCCCATATCCTTAGGCCATTTATTGATTGGATTATTTGTATTTTGGGTGTAAAGTTTTTTAAGTTCTTGATAAACTTTGGAGATTAGTTCTCTGTCTGAAGTGTGTGTGTGGAAAATATTTTCTCCCACTCTCTAGGCTCTCTTTTTGCATTGTTAATTGTTTTCTGTGCTGAGAACAAACTTTTAAGTTTGAATCTATCCCATTTATTGATTCTTGCTTTTATTTATTGCACTATAGGTGTCTTGTTAAGGAAGTCTGGTCCTAAGCCAACATGATGGAGATTCAGGCCTACTTTTTCTTCTATTTGGTGAAGGGTCTCAGGTCTAATTCCTAGATCCTTGATCCATTTTGAATTGAGTTTTGCACAGTGAGAGAGATAGGGATTTAGTTTCATTTTACTGCACATTAATTTCCAGTTTTTACAGCATCATTTGTTGAAGAGGCTATTTTTCTCCATTGTAAGTTCTTGGTACCCTTGTCTAGTATGAGGTTACTGTACTTATGTGGATATGTCTCTGTGTCTTCTAACCTGTACCCTTGATCTACCTGTCTATTTTGGTGCCAATACCCTGCCATTTTTGTTACTATTGCCCTATAGTAGAGTTTAACATTTGGTATAGTGATACCTCCAGCATCACTCTTCCTGCCCAGGATTACTTTGGCTATTCTGTGTCTTTTGCTCTTCCAAATGAATTTCATGATTGCTTTTTCTGTTTACATTAGAAATGTCATAGGAATTTTAATTGGAATTGCATTAAATCTGTTTAGTGCCTTTGGAAGTATGGACATTTTGACAATATTAATTCGGCCTATCCATGAACATGGGAGATCTTTCCATCTTCTAAGGTCTTCCTCAATTTCTTTCTATAATATTTTGTAATTTTCATTGTAGAGATCTTTTACCTCTTTGATTAGATTGATTGCCAAGTATTTTTTTTTGAGACTGTTGCAAATGGAATTGTTTTTCTCATTTCCCTTTCAGATGGTTCATCACTTGTGTATAAAAATGCTTTATTTATGCATGTTGATTTTAATTTGCTGAATTTATTCATGAGGTCTAGAAGTTTTCTGAGGACTTTTTTGAATCCTCTACATATAGAATCATGTCATCAGCAAATAGTGACAGCTTAAGTTCCTCTTTTCCTATTCATATCCCTTTAAATTATTTAGTCTGTCTAATTGCTCTGGTTAGTATTTCAAGGAGAATATTGAATAGAAGTGGTGAATGAGGACATCCCTGTCTTGTTCCCGATTTTAAAGGGAATGCTTTCAGTTTTTCTCAATTAAGAATGATGGCCATGGGCTTAGCATAAATAGTCTTTATAATGTTAAGGTATATTCCTACTATCCCTATTTTTTTCTAGTGTTTTGAGCATGAAGGGGTATTGTATTTTGTTGAACACTTTTTCTGTGTCAATTGAAATAACCATATGATTCTTATCCTTAAATCTATTGACATAATGGATAACGTTTGTTGATTTATGAATGTTAAACCAACGTTGCATTCCAGGGATGAACTCCACTTGATCGTGGTGCACAATTTTCTTAATATGTTTTTGATACAGTTTGCAAGTATTTTGTTAAGGATCTTTGCATCTATATTCATCAAGGATATTGGTCTAAAATTTTCTTTTCTTGATATATATTTGCCTGTTTTGGGTATGAGGGTGATATTAGCTTCATAGAATGAGTTTGGTAGGGTACCCTGCTTTTCTATTTCCTGGAATACTTTGAGAAGTATTAGAATGTGTTCTTCTTTGAAGGTCTTATAGAACTTGGCTGAGAATCCATCTAGTCTTGGGCTTTTCTTGGGTGGTAGGCTTTTGATGACTTCTTCTATTTCATTGCTTGATATTGATCTGTTTACATTGTGTGTGTCCTCCTGGTTCAGTTTGGGAGGAGCACATGTCTCTACAAATTTGTCAGTGTCTTCAGTAGTATCTATTTTGTTGGAATACAGATTTTCAAAGTAGCTTCTTTTTATGTTCTGTATCTCAGTGGTGTCTGTCATGATATTTCATTTTTCATCACAAATTTTAGTAATTTGAGTTTTCTCTCCTCTTCTCTTTGTTATTATTGCTAAGGGTTTGTGTATTTTGCATACTTTTTTGAAGAACCAATTCTTTGTGATGTCAATTTTTTGAATTGCTTCTTTTGTTTCAACTTCATTGTTTCATCTCTGATTTTAATTATTTCATGTCTTATACTACTTTTGCTATTATTCTGTTCTTCTTTTTCTAGGACTTTGAGATGTAATGTGAGATCATTATGTGATAGAAACAAATCCCCAATAAAAATTACTCTTTAGAAAAAAAGTTTAAAAAGTTTCTTTAAAAAAATTTTAAATTACCATTACAGGCAAGTTTAATTTGGAGAGGAGCAGCTTGATATAAATTTCTGCTTTAAAGACTTGTATACCCAGCATCCCCCCTCCCAAAAAAAAAAAAAACTTGTATACCTGGAAAAAATTAACACATTTAATATACAATTAATGACCATTCCAATTACCTTAATACCTTTATATCAATCAAATTTAGTTTTTTAAAGAAAACTTTAGACTCTGTATTGTAGTATAATACTCTAACAATTGTTTAACCAAAACTATATAACCCCAATTTTCAGGAGTAATTTTTCTAAAGAAGAAAACTTAATGGACATGAAGTTAGGAATAAATTAGTGTTTCTGAGAAATTTTTGTCATTTTTACATATAGATTAAACTTTTGTTTTATATCAGTACATTAGTATTTGATGTTAGGAAAAATCTTAAGTAGCTTTAACTGATGATCTCACATATATATAACCAACTTAGTGACATGCAAGCTTGTTGAAATTTTCCTTTTACTTACACACAGACTGTCTTAGCACTTACTTAGACCCTCATGTTTACCACACAAGCATTTTCTTGCCCAGAAACATTTTGTTTTTCACTAAATATATTTCCATATGTACAACCTTTTATTTTTTCTTTTCTATCAGTTGACCCTTTGTTGTTCACATCCTAAAACAAGTCTTATGCAATTTCTGAATTTAGTTAAATCACTCCATTTTAACAATATTAAACACTTTGTTGTTTATAGTACTCTAATTGAAACACAGTTGAAAATTTTGGAGCCCTTTGTATATAGAATTGTACCTGTTAGGAGTTAACTCTTAGTTACCTTGTTATTAGTGATGACACAAAGCAATTTTAAACACTTTTTATTCACCAATCTATGAAAACACCAATAACATTTAAGTATGTTACCCCCTGGAATTGAAGGAGTTAAGAGTACTCAATATTATTTAATAATTAGCATTTTAACTTTGCAAATTAATCAGAAGTTTCTAACAAACACATTTGAGTAATATTGTATATGTTAAGTCTAATTTACTTATTTTACTGTAAAACCAAGATATCAGAGCAGTGTATTAAACAGTATGTGCTGACTCTTTCCTGTTGAAAGTACCTAGAAACAATTGATATTAGACATTTATAAATGTCAACATTTTATTAGTTTCACCATCTAGAGAGGACTTGCAAGATATTTTCAAAGACTTTTTACTTTTAATAATTTACCCAATTTAAATTGAACCTTTTTAAGTGACATGAATTAAAACTATTTGGATCCACTTTTTAAATTTTAATTTCATGCATGCTTAATTTAAATATAATGCACATGATATATACATGCACATAGACAATATGATATCAGAAAACATGATATACACATAACAAAATAGCAAATGCCTTGTAACGTTTATCTCCATTGAAATGTAAAAGATGTTCAAAAATAACTCTAGAGTTGGATAAAAATTAGAACTGATCAACAAATCATTAACCTACATATGTAGGATCAAAATTTTGAGCTCAAAATAGCATTTAAGAAAATCAAAACAAGAATCTTAGAAGAAAAATGATAATGACCATTAATTGTAGCATGAAAGAGTCAGAAAGAGGAAAGCAGAGAGAAGGGGTGAGAGGGAGGGAGACAGTGAGATTGCGTAGCAGCCCAGGAGAAGTTTAAAGTGCACATTTGTTTTTCTTCACTCTCAGGTTGGTCCACTGCTGAGCCTGCTGCAGGCTTCAGCAAGGTCAGGTGGGGGAAATTGCCTAGGGCTTTTTATCCCTTTTTCCTGGTTGGGAATCAGGTCAGGTTTGGATGCAGAAAACTATGAAACATCTCCCACTATTCTTGAGAAATGGGGCTGCTATATCATACTCCTTACTGTGACATGCCACAGGTAGGGTTATTTCCTCCACACAAGCCACCTCCCATGGTGATTTTTCTTTTCCAGTAGGTGGAGCTGTTGGTTCACTCTTTTGTTTGGGATAGGGACCAGACAGAATTCTCTCTTGAAATTGATTGCTTAGGAATGTCCTGTTCTCCCATTACTTGCAGAGAACAAAGAGGAATAGCTGGAGAGGCATCTCTTTACCTGTGCTGCCTTCTCTTCACCATTTTTCCCAGGGTGGGGGGGGAACTACAGGTTTTGTTTCACTTTTTTCTATACTGTGAGAGAGTAAAATTTTGGGATCTATATTTTATGCTGCAAATGGATTATTGGGAGAAAATAAGACCCTTTTAAAACTTTGTGCCTCACAGAGGGAACTCCAGAGGGAGCAATAGAGGGCAACTCATTCCGAGGGTATAGAGGGGGAGGAGCAGATGGTGGGAGGCCTTTGTTACACAGTGGGGGCCTCTGTTATTATTGGCATGGATTTCCTCCTCTTTAGAAGTTACAATGCTTGAAGCAGAGGTCTGAAGGATTATTTTCTTGTCTCTTGGTTTCACTTTAAGCTTGCACTGCGAGAGAAGTGACTTTAAAGCAGCTAGCTGTGGATCTCTCTGCTTAGGGGGGAGATTGGAGTAAATAAATCTCTCAAAACAAAAAGAAGTACTGTAAAGTAATCTGCAATGAGTATCCCTAAGCCTAAGATAAGGGACCCATGGGAGGACTAAGGGAGCCTATCTTCTGACATACAGAGACGTGTTTAGGATCTAATATGTCTCCTGTTTAGCAGGAAACTTCTGTGAGTCCTTATGTTATGGCTGTATGTCCACATGGTGTCTCCAGTAAAAATCTCCACAGAGAAAGATGTGTTTCCAAATTTGGGGGGGTCAATTCCTTATGTGAATTCTGGAAGAACCGAAAGGGATAGTAGAGTTACTGGAAGGGGGGCATATAACAAAAGCCAGTGGTGATTAGGATAAACAGGATGAACAGGGAAGAAAAGTGGCGAGGAGTCAGGGTCCTCACAGGACCATCAGCACACCAAACACAAAGGACGCTTACTAAATCAGGGGGGACTCACCAATCCCAAGGTGCATGAATAGATGAGGCACATTGGAAGCCAAATATAGTTGTGTCAGGCTAGTTCAGATGCTGGAAAGGACGTGGAGTCAAGAACCCCAGACTATGGGAAATGGGTGGAAGCAGCCTGCAAACTCATTTATTTGGGGAACAGCCATATATTTTATAGGTTTGTAGTCCAATCACAATGTGCCACAGGGGATCAGACCACCAGGTTCCTATAAGGGTTCCCTTGGTAACATTGAGTCAACTTGGGGCATTTGTTTACTTTCCTAGATAGGAGAAGCGGAATGCTCCTCCCTGCAAGTTTTCCTTACACACTTGAGACATTCACTGCTGCTAGCCAAGAACTAGGATTTCTCCCAACAACCTAGAAGAAAAATATGCCATTAGATTATACTTGGTTTACTAATGAGTTCTCTTTATAATTTGTCCTGTGTGATAAAGGGTCCTTCATATACCTTCAGGTAAAGTCAGGCACAAGTGGAAAAAATTATTTCATTAACTAGAATCTTTGATGTCCCAAGTTTCTTTTCCTAGTTCAGACTATCAACTATTTTTTATGTAAAAGGGCCTCAAAAGTTTGTTTCTAATACACTGTGTTTTAGTTTATTAATGTTACTTTTAACATGTGACTTGGGACAATTTATAAAACTCTTGGTGTGATCTAACCTATGTAGCCTAGAAAGAACTTTTAACTCTTCTATTTATACATTGATCAACAAAACTGAAATCATGTTAATAATAATATTAAAAATCATATGCAACATTCCCGTCATCAAATGTTACTGTTCCAAGGGCCAAAACAAAGTCCAAAGACTGAGGGTCTATATAATTTTCAAAGAACTCATGAATATTCATTCCACACTTGTTGGTTACATATACTCTGCAGTTATTTCTATAGATCAGGACACAGAGATTCAGTAGACATAAAATGATCCCTGGCTCACTGTAGTAAGCAAAACAGTCAGGCCGGAGGCTGGGAGACTCTCACTCCTAATCCAGAGTGATGTCGGTTTAACATGTGGCCTTCTATCACTTCCCCTTTCTCTTCTTAAACATTAGGTAAATGCTGCCTTTTCATCCTGGATCTATTCTTAACCAGGGAGAAATGACACTGTTGAACTGCTTTGATTTTCATGCTGTGTATTTTTCATTTGTGTTCTCACACAGGCATCCTGATCTTGTCATAACCTATAATTGACATGGAAAACAGAAGAGCTGGTTAAAATATCACTTGGTGAATGCAGCATCCTGAGATTCAGGAACCAGAAACCTGGGAGCTTCTCATTGTAATCAGGGCCTCTGGCCACTATACATGGAGTGTTTTGGGGGATAAGCCACCTTGCCAACCTGTGCCCCTCAGCCAGAAGCTCATAGAGGTCTGGCCTCTGATGGGTGTCTGCATGTTCCTGAGTGAGAAGGTGCTTCAGATATTAGTTGAGTAGAAATGACACATCTCTCCACTGTTGTAATTTCTTCCTTAACTGGGACAGCTTCACAGTCTGAGATTGAATATGATATTGAAATTTTCTGAAATAGAATACAGATAAATTTATGTCTACAGAGTTTTACAATAGATCATCTGAAGTTTGACAGAGATTTTGGTGAGAACATACCCAAAGAACTCTCAAAGCAGAATTCTCTTAGCCTATAATGAAAGAAAAAAAAGGGGGGGTGTGGGCAAATGAAGACCTCCACTGTATAAGAAAATGCTCTGTAAGATCCCTAGACCTTCTCTAAAGTTAGGTATCTTCCTGAATCTTCTACATAAAGATGTCCCTTCATTTTCTCATTTGGCCAAGGACAATTCCATGTTTGAGTATACATAGTGCATTGTTCCAAGATGGAATGTAAATGATACACAAAATGTGTCCTGAATCACACAGCTGGGTTTAATGGGAACGATGAAGAAAGAGGAGATTGACAGACTCAAGTAGTCAGCAACACTCAGGAGGTGATTGGGACTAAGAGCAAATGAGGCAGTTCTTGCACAACATTATGACTACACCAAAGGTCACACAACTAGGAAGCTCACATAAAAACTTGCTTAATGTTATATTTGGTAATTATATTAGCTCAGTGCATTTTGGAAAAGTGAAAATGAAGCATTCCATCACAATTTTAGACCATCATGCACAACATGATTTGTTGACTTGTAAATTTATAATTATTTGGGAGGCATGTGCCTATCATGGGACTTCATGCCCTTTCTTGCTCAAATGAGCTGTTAGTTCCCCAAGCTGAACTGCCAGAGTTGATTCACAAAACTTCCTACCTGTATGAACTGCACAGAGCCCCCTTTCCTGAGTTTCTTGAATATCATCAACCTTTCTGCTAGCTCCCCATTCTTGCATTGAAACTTCTCCTCCAGCACATGATCATTGATGTCTTTGTCCTTTTCACAATCTGAGAAGAGACAAATGTGCCTTCCTCAGTGGGCAGCTAGACATACTGATGTAGGCACTGCCTTCATAGGAGGAGGCAGGCCCACCCCAGAGACAATAGAAACTTCAAGTCCCAGGCTATATGCAGGGACCTCCAACTTTTGAAATCTCCCCAAATACATGGTATTTGATTATCCTTAATTTATAGATGAGGAAAGAGAAGCTCAAAGACAAAGGAAGTATTATAGTAGGGTAATTCAATGTACTGGGCAATCAGATTCACATCTGACTCTGAATTATCAACTACTGTAATTACCAAAGCCCCTTGAGTCAAATACTAATCTGGGCATGAAGCACAGGCTCTGTGTACATTCAGGAAAGCCCCTAGGACTAAAAGGCTGAAGTTTCAATTGTGTTCACAACTTTAAAAAGCAAGCATCTCGGATTCAAGATGGCAGACTAGAGGGTGACTGCATCTCCAGTCACTCCAGAACTCAGGAATAAAGAAGGGGAGGCATTGAGAGACTTGGACTAAAATAGAACCATGGGGTGAGTCTCCCCCACCCAGTGAAGCTCAGCTGGGTGGCAGGCCCGGATTTGAGCAGCTTATTAGAGTAGGACAGGGCAGATAGAGTCTTCCCCAGGCAGCTCTGAGCACTCTGGCAGTGGGCTCCTCCCACAGGGACAGATTCTCCAGCCTTGCGGAGCAGGACCCCAAGTGAGAGCCTTTCTTCACAGAAGCAGCGCGGCCAGCTCTGGCCCGCCCCGCTGCCAGCTCCAGCCCACTACAGGTTGCTTCAGAGACCAGCACATGGCGCCAGGGACCTCCCCAAGCAGCCCAGCCCCCTCTGGTGGGAAGCACTTCTCTAGGCTAGCTTCTTGGGGCAGACCGCCCAGTGAGAGCCTGTCTACACAGAGCAAGCTACAAGTCCCCAAGCCAGTGGAGATATCTGATCTGCAAGCAGCCTCTGAGACCAGGGCTGGGCAGCACGAGACCTCTCCAGGTATCTCGCTCTGGAACCAGTAGCAGACTAGGGACAGCGTTCTTTGGAAGCAATACATTATCAAGTTAATCCAAGACTTCAAGTTACTGAAGGCTGGTAGGTGATACACTGGAAATCTACAGGGAATCTATAAGCCAATAGAGGAAATCTACAATATCACAGAGACCCACTGACATCTGACCAATATGAGAAAACAAGGGAAGAAAATGTCTGAAACAAACCTAGATACTATATCAATAAAACCCAATGACAGCACAGCAGAAGAAATGTCAGAAAGGGAGTTCAGAATGTACATAATTAAAACAATCAGGGAAGAAAACAAGGAGATGAAAGAGCAAATGCAGGCATTAAATGAACACACCAATCAACAGTTAAAAGAGCAAATACGGGAAGCAAAAGAGCATTTCAATAAAGAGTTAGAGATACTGAAAAAACCCCAGAAATCCTTGAAATGAAGGAAACAATAAACCAAGTTAAAAACTCTTTAGAAGGCATAACCAATAGGATAGATCACCTGGAAGACAGAACCTCAGATATTGAAGACAAATACTTAATCTTGAAAACAGGGTTCACCAAACAGAAAAGATGGTAAGAAATCATGAACAGAATCTACAAGAATTGTGGGATATCGTGAAGAGGACAAATTTAAGAATTATTGGGACTGAGGAAGGCTTAGAGAAACAAACCAAAGAAATGAACAATCTATTCAATGAAATAATAACAGAAAATTTCCCAAATCTGAAGAATGAATAGGAAATCCAAGGACAAGAGGCTTATAGGACTCCAAATATACAAAATTACAACAGACCTACACCAAGGCACATAATTATGAAAATATCTAACATATAAAATAAAGACAGAATTTTAAAGGCCATGAGAGAAAAGAATCAGATTACATTCAGGGGGAAACCAATAAGAATATCAGCCGATTTTTCAATCTAGACCCTAAAAGCTAGAAGGGCCTGGAACAACATTTACCAAGCTCTGAAAGAAAATGGATGCCAACCAAGAATCTTATACCCAGCAAAACTTACTCTCAGGTTTGATGATGAAATAAGATCCTTCCATGATAAACAAAAGCAAAAGAATTTACAGTAAGAAAGCCAGCATTGCAGAACATTCTCAGCAAAATATTCCATGAGGAAGAGATGAAAAACAACGATGTAAATCAGCAACAGGTGGAACTAGCCTAAAGGAATAGTCAAATAAAGGAGAAACCAAATCATGTCAAGAAACAAAAATGAGTCCAAAGGCTAGGAATACAAATCATATCCCAATAATAACCGTGAATGTTAACGGCCTGAACTCATCAGTCAAAAGACATAGAATGGCATATTAGATTAAAAAGAAAAATCCAACAATATGCTGCCTGCAAGAGACTCATCTCATAGAAAGAGATACCAATAGACCGAAGGTGAAAGGATGGGAAAAACATACCATGCACACAGAAAAAGCAAAAAAGTAGGAGTATCCATCCTCATTTGAGATAATGTGGACTTCAAGCCAAAACAGTTCAGAAGGGATAAAAAAGGACATTACATACTATTTAAGGGAAGCATAAATCTGCAAGACATAACAATCATAAATATCTATGCCCCGAACATTGGCTCATTCATGTACGTCAAACAAATCTTTGTCAATTCCAGAAATCAAATAGACCACAACACAATAATACTAGGTGATTTTAACACACCTCTCTCACCGCTGAATAGACCGTCTAAACAAAAATTGAATAAAGAAACCATAGATCTCAATAACACAATCAACAATTTAGACTTAACCGACTTATGTGGAATAAACCATCCAACAAAGGACAGATACACTTCCTTCTCAGCAGCACATGGATCCTTCTCTAAAACAGACCATGTTTTATGCCACAAAGCTACTGTTAGCCAATACAAGAAGATAGAGATACTACCTTGTACTCTATCAGATCATAATGGATTGAAATTAGAAATAAAGGACAGAATAAAAAACAGAAAATTCTCCAATACTTGGAGATTAAATAATACACTATTATACGATGAATGGATAACAGAAGAAATCAGGAGGGAAATTAAAAAATTCTTAGAAGTAAATGAGAACAAAGACACATCATATCAAAATCTCTGGGACACTAAGAAAGCAGTACTTAGAGGAAGATATATTTCATGGGGCGCATTCAACAAAAGAAGAAGAAATCAACAAATAAACAACTTAACATTACAGCTCAAAGCCCTAGAAAAAGAAGAGCAGACCAACACCAAAAGCAGTAGAAGACTGGAAATAGGTAAAATCAGAGCTGAAATCAATGAAATTGAATCAAAAGAAACAATTGGAAAAATTAACAGAATAAATAGTTGGTTCTTTGAAAAAATAAACAAAATTTATAAACCCTTAGCCACACTAACAAAGAGAAAGAGGGAGAAAACTCAAATTACTAAAATTTGGAATGAACAAGGAAATATCACAACAGACAGGAGAGAAATACAAAACATAATTAGAAGCTATTTTGAAAATCTATTCTCCTACAAAACAGAAAACCTCGAAGACATCAACAAGTTTCTAGAAACATATGAATTACCTAAACTGAACAAGGAGGACGTACACAACTTAAATAAATTAATTTCAAGCAATGAAATAGAAGAGGTAATCAAAAGCTTACCAACAAAGAAAAGTCCGGGAACAGATGAGTTCTCAGCCGAGTTCTACAAAACCTTTAAAGAAGAGCTCATTCCAGTACTTCTCAAAGTATTCCATAAAATAGAAGAGGAGGGAACCCTCCCAAACTCATTCTATGAATCTAATATCACCCTGATACCAAAGCCAGATAGAGATACATCGAGGAAAGAAAATTTCAGACCAATATCCTTAATGAACATCGATGCAAAAATTCTCAACAGAATTTTAGCAAATTGCATACAAAAATACATTAAAAAGATAGTGCACCACAATCAAGTGGGTTTTATCCCAGGGATGCAAGGTTGGTTCAACATCTGGAAATTAATAAATGTCATTCACCATATCAACAGACTAAAAATTAAGAATCACATGATTATTTCAATAGATGCAGAAAAAGCATTCAATAAAATATAGCATCCTTTCATGCTCAAAACACTAGAAAAAAATTTGGGTAGTGGTATCATTCCTTAACATTGTGAAGGACATCTACGCTAAGCCCATGGCCAATATCATTCTAAATGGTGAAAAACTGACAGCATTCCCTTAAAAACTGGAACAAGGCAGGGATGCCGTCTTTCACCACTTCTATTCAACCTTGATCTTGAGACTCTAGCCAGAGCAATTAGACCAACCAAAGAAATTAAAGGGATATGAATTGGAAAAGAGGAACTCAAACTATCCCTGTTCGCTGATGACATGATTATATATTTAGAGGAACCTCGAAATTCCACCAGAAAACTCTTAGAACTCATAAATGAATTCAGTAAAGTAGCAGGTTACAAGATCAATGCTCATAACTCCAATGCATTTTTATACGTAAGTGATGAATTTTCAGAAAGAGAAATTAGGAAAACTACCCCATTCACAATAGCATCAAGAAAAAAAAAAAACAAAAAAACTTGGGAATCAATCATACAAAAGAGGTGAAAGACCTCTACCATGAGAACTACAGAACACTAAAGAAAGAAATTAAAGAAAACTGTAGCAGATGGAAAGATCTCCCATGTTCATGGATAGGAAGAATTAATATTGTCAAAATTGCCATACTACCAAAAGTGCTATATAGATTCAATGCAATTCCAATTAAAATCCCAATGATGTACCTTACAGAAATACAGCAAGCAATTATGAAATTCATCTGGAAGAATAAGAAACCCAGAATAGCTAAAACAATCCTCAGTAGAAAGAGTGAAGCAGGGGGTATCACAATACCAGATCTTCAACTCTATTACAAAGCAATAGTAACAAAAACGGCATGGTATTTGTTCCAAAATACACAGGTAGATCAATGGTACAGAATAGAGCACACGGACACAAACCCAAATAAATACAATTTTCTCATACTAGACAAAGGTGCCAAAAATATGCAATGGAGAAAAGATAGCCTCTTCAACAAATGGTGCTTGGAAAACCATATGCAACAGAATGAAATTAAACCCCTATCTCTCACCCTGCACAAAACTCTACTCATAATGGATCAAGGACCTCGGAATCAGACCAGAGACCCTGCATCTTATGGAAGAAAAATTAGGTCCAAACCTTCAACTTGTTGGCTTAGGAGCAGACTTCCTTAACGGACTCCCATAGCACAAGAAATAAAAGCCAGAATCAACAACTGGGATAGATTCAAACTAAAAAGCTTTCTCTCTGCAAAGTAAACTACCAGTAATGTGAAGAGAGAGCTTACAGAGTGGGAGAATATCTTTGCCACTCATACTTCAGATAGAGTGCTAATATCCCAAATCTATAAAGAACTCAAAAAACTCTACACCAAGAATACACATAATCCAATGAACAAATGGGCTAACGAAATGAACAGACACTTCACAGAAGATGTACAAGCAACCAACACATACATGAAAAAATGTTCAACATTTGCAGTAGTAAGAGAAATGCAAATCAAAACTACTGTAAGATTTCATCTCACCCCAACTAGAATGGCGATTATCAAGAACACAAGCAACAATAGGTGTTGGCGAGGATGTGGGGAAAAAGGTACACTCATACATTGCTGGTGGGGTTGCAAATTAGTGCAGCCACTCTGGAAAGCAGTATGGAGATTCCTCAGAAATCTTGGAATGGAACTACCATTTGACCCAGCTATCCCACTCCTTGGCCTATACCCAAAGGACTTAAAATCAGCATACTACAGAGATACAGCCACATCAATGTTCATAGCTGCTCAATTCACCATCACCAGAGTGTGGAACCAACCTAGATGCCCTTCAGTTGATGAATGGATAAAGAAACTGTGGCATATATATACAATGGAATATTACTCCACCATGAAGAATGATAAATATATGGCATTTGCAGGCAAATGGATGAAATTGGAGGATATCATGCTAAGTGAGATAAGCCAATCTCAAAAAACTAGACGAATGATCTTGCTGATAAGCAGATGAGGACATATAATGGGGGGCAGGATGCGTTAGTGTTAGGGCTAGGGTTAGGTTTAGGGTTAGTGATAAGGAGGGTGGTAAGAATGGAGGAAGGAAGGACTGTATAGAGGGAAAAGAGGGGTGGGAGGGGTGGGGGGAAGGGAAAAAATTACAGAATGAATCAAACAACATTGCCCTATGTAAATTTATGATTTATTAATTTAAAAAATGGAAAAAAAAGATTTAAATATAAGGATGGAAAAAGATTTAGTTAGAAAACAAAAATAAAGCAGATGTGATCTTAAAAAAAAAAAGCAAGCATCTCCAACAGAAAAAGTTTTATTTTATTACACTTGTGTAAAGTATAAGGCTCAAGACTGTAAATGTCTGAAAGAAATATGCCTAACACTAATAAAGTTTGTATTAAATGGGAAGTAATAGATGTGTAAACTATCAGTGTTTACACTATGCCAGGCACTGATGTGAGAATAATAAGAGAATTAATGCCTACATGACAACTCATAAATGTAGGTACTATGATAAATCACATAAACAGAGTAGGAAATTGAATAAAAGACAAGAAACCTGGATTAGAGTCCAGGAGACTGGCTGGTGGCATACTCTATACACAGTTAATAGGGTCTTCAAGGATATATTTCTTCTTATTTTTTCCTACAATTATGCCATAATTCTAAGAAAAAAAATTACTAAAATATAGTCTGCCTTTTTCAAAATTGATTTCTTGAATTCCTTAACAACTTTCTGTACATTTTTTTATTCCTTCCATATGAAAAAAAATGCCAATAAATTTTTGGGATAAAATGTAGGTAAATGAGGCAAATTTGAGCCAGGTTTTTTTCTTACCATAGTGATTAGCACACGTCATTTTCCCATGATTCCTTTAGTCCCAACAGCCCACCTTAATGATAAGCCACTGGGCTCCCATTGCCAAGCTGAACGGTTGGAGGAAAGGGCCTCCCACCTTCTGAGCAGCTTGAGTTTTACTGGGGCTGATGGGCTTCTCCACCTAGACTCATTCTCACCTTGACCACATAGCACATATTTCAGACTATACAGCAGCTTCTAGAATGGTTGGCTATCTAGCAATCCTAAAGGTCCAACAGCTCGGACAAATCTTTAGGGTGCTAAAGATTCTTTGATGTCCCAGGAACATTTTTTTTGGTACCAGGTATTGAACTCAGGGTCCCTCAATCACTGAGCCACATCCCCAGCTTGAGACACATCCCCAACCCTATCTTGTATTTTATTTAGAGACACGGCCTCAATAAATTGCTTAATTTTTTGCTTTTCTGAGGCTGGTTTTCAACTTGCTATCTTCCTGCCTCAGCCTCCTGAGCCACTGGGACTACAGGTGTAAACTATCACACCTGGAGGAATCTTATATTGCACTTCAGTGAGAAGACTCTCCTGAATTCATAAGAAGAGGCTGTGCCCCTGGAAATGGGGATTTCTCACCAGCAGGGTCTCTGGACTTGAATTTGTCCCTCCTGGATACCATTGTTTTATTTAGTGCAAGACTGTACTTGAGCTCCTTTAAAGAAGGTACTGTGCACTGTCACACTGGTTCCCAGCATAACCAGAAAACACTGTCCACTTTTACTCAACAGAAACTTGAATTAAGTGTAAAATCATTAGTCCCAGACTCTTAGACCAATGCACTTGTTATATGCCTGTAGGATCTGATATGATACAGAGGATCCTAGTAAAAAAAAAAAAAAAAGTGTGAGCTATTCTTGATAAGAACAGGCAATTTATGCCTCCAATAGTGGTCAGTAGCTGGGGTATTAACCATATTCCCACTCTACACTTATTAGTAAACTAGAAGATGCTATAGTCCTTGTGCCTCATTTTTCCATTGTCAGTAAATTGAAGGTAAAATACCAATCCCTAATTTCTACAAATACGTTAAGGATAGAATTACATGAAAGCAGAGGAAAATCAAGTTGGAGAACATCTTGTTTCTCAGAGGAAATAGCTGGCCATTCATCACTTGCTGACTGTGACCCCATCTACAATTTACAGTGTTTCAGCTGGTTGATCAGACAGTAGATTGTAGATTTAGATAGAAGAAAATGTTTTTGAGGTCTCAAAACTGCTGTTTGTTCTCTTTCAGTTGAGACTACAATTTCTGTTGATTTCTAGGAGATTCATTTCTTTCTATAGATCATGTGAAGGGCTGACAGATACTGCCAAGATGACATTTGAGACAGAAAAGGCACAGTCTGTGACTACAGTGAAGAAACCCAAACGTGTTATGAGTTAAAGACAAATGATATCAAGTAAGTTTCACAAGGCCTAAGGAATTACAATATCATAATTATTGAATTACTTTTGAGAAAAAGTTGATCAATACCCTGTAACTTTACCAATACTGAACAAAACAAGGCTCCAGATACCAAAGCTCAGAGCTAAAGTCCCTGCCTGTAGCTCAGACTCAGACTCAGGAGTGAGGAGGTAGGGCCAGTGCACCAAGTAACAGTCTAACAGATGGTTGGAGATGTCATGGAATGTGGGGAGCCCCTGACTTTCAGTTGCCTTATCCAGGCTAACCCACTGGACACCTGGTCTCTTCAGAAGGTCATCAGAGATGTGGACCCCCAACTCATCTGCCAGTCACAACAGTTATATAGCCTTATACCAATGCAGCCAACCTCTCCTTCCCCAAGCAATGAAGCATACTTCATGTTTCTTCTTTATGCATGAGCAGAAATAGTTTCTTAATATATTATATTTTCCTCAGCACTACACAGAAGTCAGCTTACCATTTCTTTAACATTAAAATGGATCTTAAGGTTTTTCCTCAAGTGAAAAATGTAAATTTAACCAATGTAAAACTCTCATGATGTTCTTCTCTGATCCACCTATTATTTCTAAGTCCCTTAAAATATATAGAAGAGCTGAGTTCAGGGATGAATGCCTGGAATCCCAGCTGCTCAGGAAGCTGAGAAAAGAGGATCACAAGTTCAAGGCCAGCCTCAGCAACTTAGTGAGAACCTCAGTAACTTCATGAGACCCTGTCTCAAAATAAAATATGTAAAGGATTGGGGATGGTAAATTGCCCCTGGGTTAAAACTCTAGTACCAAACCTCCCACCCCCCACCAAAAAATAAAAGAGTGCTATATAACTCAAAGTAATTATGAGTGTTTGGGGTTTTTTTCTTTAATCAATATTATTCTTGTTATCTTCCATTTTTATATTGACACCTTTTCTCTTACTGGGCGTTTGTTGGTGTTTCACTAAACCTAAATAAATTTTGGCATCACTGCCTCTTATCCTCCTCCTTTATGTTTCCTTGCTTTGTTTTTTTCCCCCTACTGTCCCTAAACACTACATTTCATGTTTGTTATGTATGGATTTCATTCTAGTCACACAAGAGCTATTTCTAAGGTCAATGTGATTAAAACATTCTTGTATATACCCTTGAAAACATGTAATGTTCACCCATTTTGAGACTTTTAAATATGATCCTATTGGTTTTCAGTTCACTCACATATTGAACAATATAGGACCCATCCAAAATATTGATGGACATCAATAATTATGAGGTGTGGGCTTTCTCACCTCACATCATCTTCCAATTACTCTGTGTAATGATAGTGGTGCTAATATTTATCTAAGCATGTAATGGAATTCCTGACTTCCATTAAAAAAAGGAACTATTGGCCTAGGATAATTTTGGTAGAGAATGGTTGTAGATCAAATACTATATATTTATCATATACTGTACATTTATCATATACTATATATTTAGTGTATATTAGGTCCAGTTTTCCTACACTCTTTTTTCTAAGAAATAGTGTTACTGTAAGCCAGCTCACTTATTGTTTCGTTACCCTCAAGTTCTTTTCTCCACTACCATCTGGTCATTGTACAAACCCTCCTTCCTTCTATGTCTCCTAACCTGAGATGCCATTCCTTTCTTGGCCATAGAATCACAGTCATTCTTCCAGCTTGTTTATGTGCATGAGGGGCCTCAGGTGTCCATAAGGACAGTGGAAGTTTTGCTATTTGGTATAGGGCCATCGATTGGGTCATTTGAGTAATATATTTTCTCCAGAAGTCTCTAGGTACTGCTAAGTGCAGATATGTTCTCTTGCTATAAAACAATTAACCACACTCATGCATTGAATTTCTCTGAATTTATTTTTTGAGCAGGATCTTGACATTGCCCAACCACATGTTATTGGATTTTACAGTCCATCGCTATGCATCTTCTTTTGATTAAGATACTAATTAAATATGATCTATGAGTGGAAAATGTGGAGGAAATTTATAATAAATATTTTTAAACCCTCATCTTTGGGACACTCATTGGAAGAGATTTTCCAGATTCATTTTGTTCTAAATCCTTTGGAGATAGAGGCCAATGCTGACTCTGCCCTACATTGCCATCTCCCTTCACCAGGTAGGGCCTATTAATGTCTAATATTGATGCTCTCACTGAGAACCTTCTGCATTTTAAGCTCTTTTGAGGAAGGACAGGTATACCCTTTCTCTGCATCCCCCAGGGTAACTAGCAGAGTGCTTTCTCCACAGGGGCTCAGCATATGTATTCATTGAGTTTAACTTAGAAGGCAATTTCTCTAAAAGAGATGATTTAACATTTTATACACATGAATATGGTAACTAAAGGAGTAAAACAGGAATGTTTATTCTTTTTTTTAGGGAATTTATTGTGTTTTATTCATTTGCTCAATGAATTTTTTTGTTGTAAGCAAATGGGATACATGTTGTTTCTCTGTAGGTGGAGTAAAAGCGTACCATTTGTGAAATCATAAATTTACATAGGGTGATGTTGTTTGATTCATTCTGTAATTTTTTCCCTTGCCCCAAACACCTCCCACCCCTCTTTTTCCTGTCTACAATCCTTCCTTCTACCATTCTTGCCACCATCCCTAATCCTCACCCTAAACCTAACCCTAACTCTAACACTGACCCCTCCCATGTCCCATTATGTGTCCTCATCCGCTTATCAGTGAGATCACTCGTCCTTTGGTTTTTTGAGATTGACTTATTTCACTTAGCATGATATTTTCCAATTTCATCCATTTGCCTGCAAATGCCATAATTTTATCATTCTTTATGGTGGAGTAAAATTCCATTATATATATATATATAATGGAATTTTATATATAATATAAAATTTATATTATATATATATATATATTTTATATTATATATATATATTTTATATTATATATATTATATATAATATAAATATAATATATATTATATATATATATATATATATATATATATCACAGTATCTTTATCCATTCATCAATTGAAGGATATCTAGGTTGGTTCCACAATCTGGCTATTGTGAATTGAGCAGCTATGAACATTGATGTGGCTGTATCTCTGTAGTATGCTACAGGCCAAGGAGTGGGATAGCTGGGTCAAATGGTGGTTCCATTTCAAGCTTTCTGAGGGATATCCATACTGCTTTCCAGAGTGGCTGTATTAATTTGCAATTAACCCCACCAATGATCTATGAGTGTACCTTTCTCCCCACATCAACGCCAACACCTATTGTTGCTTGTGTTCTTGGTAATTGCC